>NC_085082.1:32779-325918 GCF_963662255.1 Cinclus cinclus
AAGTAATGAAAAGGTAATAAAAATGTAATAAAAAGTAATAAAACATAATAAAAAAGTTATTTAAAAAGTAATAAAAAGTAATAAGAAGTAATAAAAAGAAATAAAAAGCAATAAAATAAATAATTAAAAAGTAATAAATAGTAATAAAAAGCAATAAAAAGCAATAAAAAGCAATAAAAAGCAATAAAAATAATAAAGAAGTAATTAAAAAGCAATAAAAGGTAATAAAGAAGCAATTGAAAAGTAATAAAAAGTAATAAAAAGTAATAAAAAGTAATGAAAAAAGTAATAAAAAAATGGAAAAATTAATAAAAGTAATAAAAAAGCCAGAAAAAGCAAGAAAAAGCAATAAAAAAGCAATTAAAAGCAATAAAAAGCAATTAAAAGTAATAAAAATTAATAAAAATAAAAAGTAACAAAAAGTAATAAGAAAAAAGTAATTTAAAAAGTAATAAAAAGTAATAAAAAGTAATAAAAATTAATTAAAAGTAATAAAAAGTAATTAAAAAGTAATTAAAAAGTAATAAAAAAGTAATGGAAAATGTAATAAAAAAGTAATAAAAAAGTAATTAAAAAGTAATAAAAAGTAATAAAAAGTAATAAAAAATAATAAAAAGTAATAAAAAATAATAATTAAAATAAATAAAAAAAAAAAAAACAGCCCCGAAACAACCCCGAGAGGATCAAAGGATGGAGGAAGAATTGGGAGGGGGGGAAAAAAGGATTAAAAATGGCAAAAAATGGGGGAAAAATGGAAAAAAAAAAAAAAAAGGTAAAAAAACGGCCCCGAAATGATAAAGGGAGAGAGCAAAAAATGACAAAAATAGGAAAGAAAACGACAAAAAACGACAACAAAAGGAAAGAAAGCGACAAAAAAAAGACAAAAAAAGACAAAAGAAGAGAAAAAGGGAGAAAAAAGGAGAAAAAAGGAGAAAAAGGAGAAAAAGGAGAAAAAGGAGAAAAAGGGACAGAAAGGGACAAAAAAGGACAAAAATGGACAAAAATGGCCAAGAACGACGGGGAACGACAAAACAGGACAAAAAAGGACAAAAATGGACAAAAATGGCCAAAAAAAGACAAAAATGGACAGAAAATGACAGAAAATGGCCAAAAATGACAGAGATTGATGGAAAATGACCAAAAAAAGGACAAAAAAGGACAAAAAAAGGACAAAAATGGCCAAAAACGACGGAGAACGACGGGGAACGACAAAAAGGGACAGAAAAGGACAAAAATGGCCAAAAAAAGACAAAAATGGCCAAAAATGACAGAGAATGGCCAAAAATGACAAAGATTGATGGAAAATGACCAAAAAAAACAAAAAAAGACAAAAAAGGACAAAAAAACCAAAAATGGCCAAAAACGACGGAGAACGACGGGGAACGACAAAAAAGGACAAAAAAATGACAGAAAAGGACAAAAATGGACAGAAAAGGACAAAAAAGGCCAAAAATGAGAGAGAATGGCCGAAAATGACAAAAAAAGGACAACAAAAGGACAAAAAAAGGACAAAAAAAACCCAAAAAAAGACAAAAATGGCCAAAAACGACGGAGAACGACGGGGAACGACAAAAAGGGACAGAAAAGGACAAAAAAGGCCAAAAAAAGACAAAAATGGCCAAAAATGACAGAGAATGATGGAAAATGACAAAGAAAAGGACAAAAAAGGACCAAAAAGGACAAAAATGGACAAAAAAGACAGAAAAGGACAGAAAAGGACAAAAAAGGACAAAAATGACAGAAAATGGCCAAAACCTACGGAGAACGACAGAAAAGGACAAAAAAAGGACCAAAAAAAAAAAAAAGACAAAAAAAATCCCAAAAAAATCCCCCAAAAATAAACCCCCCCCAAAAAATACAAAAAAATCCCCCCCCCCAAAAAAATCCCAAAAAATCCCCCAAGAATTCCCAAAAAAATCCCCAAAAAATTCCCAAAAAATCCCCCAAGAATTCTCATAAACCCCCCCCCAAAAAAACCCCAAAAATTCCCAAAAAATCCCCAAAAAACCCCCAAAAACCCCCAAAAAAAATCCCAAAAAAATCCCCAAAAATTCCCAAAAAATCCCCCAAAAATTCCCAAAAAAATCCCCAAAAAACCCCAAAAAATCCCCAAAAAATTACCAAAAAATCTCCCAAGAATTCTCAAAAAATCCCAAAAAAACCCCCAAAAATTCCCAAAAAATCCCCAAAACATCCCCCAAAAATTCCCAAAAAATTCCCCAAAAATTCCCAAAAAATCCCCCAAGAATTCCCAAAAAAATCCCAAAAATCCCCCAAAAATTCCCAAAAAAACCCCAAAAAAACCCCAAAAAAACCCCAAAAAACCCCCAAAAAAATCCCAAAAAATCCCCAAAAAACCCCAAAAAACCCCCAAAAAATCCCCCAAAAATCCCCAAAAAATCCCCCAAGAATTTCCCAAAAAATCCCCTCAAAAACCCCAAAAAATCCCCCAAAAAAACCCAAAAAATCCCCCAAAAATTCCCAAAAAACCCCCAAAAAACCCCCAAGGGTTCCCCAGTTGCCCGCAATTCCCGCGATTCCCGCGATTCCCGCGATTCCCGGAATTCCCACAATTCCCACAATTCCCGCAATTCCTGCAATTCCCGCAATTCCCACAATTCCCGGAATTCCCGGAATTCCCTGAATTCCCTCAATTCCCGGAATTCCCACAATTCCCTCAATTCCCACAATTCCCACAATTCCCGCGATTCCCGGAATTCCCGGAATTCCCCCAATTCCCGCAATTCCCACAATTCCCACAATTCCCGCGATTCCCGGAATTCCCGGAATTCCCCCAATTCCCGGAATTCCCTCAATTCCCGGAATTCCCCCAATTCCCCCAATTCCCCCAATTCCCACAATTCCCGCAATTCCCGCAATTCCCACAATTCCCACAATTCCCGCGATTCCCGGAATTCCCCCAATTCCCGCAATTCCCTCAATTCCCGGAATTCCCCCAATTCCCCCAATTCCCACAATTCCCCCAATTCCCACAATTGCCACAATTCCCACAATTCCCGGAATTCCCCCAATTCCCACAATTCCCACAATTCCCTCAATTCCCCCAATTCCCACAATTCCCACAATTCCCGCAATTCCCGCAATTCCCACAATTCCCCCAATTCCCCCAATTCCCACAATTCCCGGAATTCCCGCGATTCCCGGAATTCCCGGAATTCCGGCCTTGCTCACACTTGCTCTCGATGAAATGGTGCAGCAGGCAGGATTTGCCGGTGCCGGCGCTGCCGATCACCAGGAACTTGAAAAGGAAATCTGATTAAAAAAAAAAAATAAAAACAAACCAAAAATATTCCCAAAATTCTCAAGTTCGGAGGCGAAATTCCCAAAAATTTCTCAGGTGAAAAAATCCCCCTCCCCTCCATCAAAAAAAAAAAAAAAAAAAGAAAATTCTCACCAAAAAAATTTCCCCGAAAATCCCAAAAGTTCCGAATTTAAATTCCGTTCGGAGATCCTCAAAATTTGTATTTGGGACCCCAAATTCCCAAAAAATTCCTCTGCAGTGCTCGAAAAATTTCCCAAGTTTGGGGATACCAAAATTCCCAAATTTGGACCCAAAATTCCCAAAAAATCCACCCCCGGAAACCCCAAAATTCCCAAATATAGACCCAAAAATCCCCCACAGAAAATACAAAATTCCCAAAAATTCCCAAATTGGGACCCAAAAATCCCACCCAGAAACTCCAAAATTTCCCCCCAGAAAGTCCAAAATTCCCAAATTTAGACCCAAAAATCCCCCACAGAAAATACAAAATTCCCAAAAATTCCCAAATTTGGAACCAAAATCCCCCCCAAAATTCAAAAATTCCCAAAAATCCCCCCCAGAAACCCCAAAATTCCCCAAAAATTCCCAAATTTGGACCCAAAAATCCCCCACAGAAACTCCAAAATTCCCAAAAATTCCCAAATTTGGACCCAAAAATCCCACCCAGAAACTCCAAAATTCCCAAATTTAGACCCAAAAATCCCCCACAGAAAATCCAAAATTCCCAAAAATCCCCCCCAGAAACTCCAAAATTCCCAAAAATTCCCAAATTTAGACCCAAAATCCCCCCCAAAAATTCAAAAACTCCCAAAAATACACCCCCAGAAACCCCAAAATTCCCTAAAATTCCCAAATTTGGACCCAAAAATCCCACCCAGAAAATACGAAATTCCCAAAAATTCCCAAATTTGGAACCAAAATCCCCCCCCCAAAATTCAAAAATTCCCAAAAATCCCCCACAGAAACCCCAAAATTCCCCAAAAATTCCCAAATTTGGACCCAAAATCCCCCCCCAAAACTCAAAAATTCCCAAAAATCCCCCCCAGAAACCCTAAAATTCCCCAAAAATTCCCAAATTTGGACCCAAAAATCCCCCACAGAAACCCCAAAATTCCCAAAAATTCCCAAATTTGGACCCAAAAATCCCACCCAGAAACTCCAAAATTTCCCCCCAGAAACCCCAAAATTCCCAAATTTAGACCCAAAAATCCCCCCCCAGAAACTCCAAAATTCCCAAAAATTCCCAAATTTAGACCCAAAATCCCCCCCCCCAAAATTCAAAAACTCCCAAAAATCCACCCCCAGAAACCCCAAAATTCCCAAAAATTCCCAAATTTGGACCCAAAAATCCCCCACAGAAACTCCAAAATTCCCAAAAATTCCCAAATTTAGACCCAAAAATCCACCCCCAGAAACCCCAAAATTCCCAAAAATTCCCAAATTTAGACCCAAAATCCCCCCCCAAAATTCAAAAACTCCCAAAAATCCACCCCCAGAAACCCCAAAATTCCCAAAAATTCCCAAATTTGGACCCAAAAATCCCCCACAGAAACTCCAAAATTCCCAAAAATTCCCAAATTTGGACCCAAAAATCCCCCCCAGAAACTCCAAAATTTCCCCCCAGAAACTCCAAAATTCCCAAATTTAGACCCAAAAATCACCCCCAGAAAATCCAAAATTCCCAAAAATTCCCAAATTTGGACCCAAAATCCCCCCCCAAAATTCAAAAACTCCCAAAAATCTACCCCCAGAAACCCCAAAATTCCCAAAAATTCCCAAATATAGACCCAAAAATCCCCCACAGAAAATACAAAATTCCCAAAAATTCCCAAATTTGGACCCAAAATCCTCCCCAAAATTCAAAAATTCCCAAAAATCCCCCACAGAAACCCCAAAAATACCCAAAAATTCCCAAATTTGGACCCAAAAATCCCCCACAGAAACTCCAAAATTCCCAAAAATTCCCAAATTTGGACCCAAAAATCCCCTCCAGAAACTCCAAAATTTGCCCCCAGAAACTCCAAAATTCCCAAATTTAGACCCAAAAATCCCCCCCAGAAAATCCAAAATTCCCAAAAATTCCCAAATTTGGACCCAAAATCCCCCCCCAAAATTCAAAAATTCCCAAAAATCCCCCCCAGAAACCCCAAAATTCCCCAAAAATTCCCAAATTTGCACCCAAAAATCCCACAGAGAAACTCCAAAATTCCCAAAAATTCCCAAATTTAGACCCAAAATCCCCCCCCAAAATTCAAAAACTCCCAAAAATCCACCCCCAGAAACCCCAAAATTCCCCAAAAATTCCCAAATTTCGACCCAAAAATCCCCCACAGAAAATACAAAATTCCCAAAAATTCCCAAATTTGGACCCAAAATCCTCCCAAAAATTCAAAAATTCCCAAAAATCCCCCACAGAAACCCCAAAAATACCCAAAAATTCCCAAATTTGCACCCAAAAATCCCACCCAGAAACTCCAAAATTCCCAAAAATTCCCAAATTTGGACCCAAAAATCCCACCCAGAAACTCCAAAATTCCCAAATTTAGACCCAAAAATCCCCCACAGAAAATCCAAAATTCCCAAAAATCCCCCCCAGAAACTCCAAAATTCCCAAAAATTCCCAAATTTAGACCCAAAATCCCCCCCCCCAAAATTCAAAAACTCCCAAAAATCCACCCCCAGAAACCCCAAAATTCCCTAAAATTCCCAAATTTGGACCCAAAAATCCCACCCAGAAAATACGAAATTCCCAAAAATTCCCAAATTTGGAACCAAAATCCCCCCCCAAAATTCAAAAATTCCCAAAAATCCCCCCCAGAAACCCAAAAATTCCCCAAAAATTCCCAAATTTGGACCCAAAAATCCCCCACAGAAACTCCAAAATTCCCAAAAATTCCCAAATTTGGACCCAAAAATCCCCCCCAGAAACTCCAAAATTTGCCCCCAGAAACTCCAAAATTCCCAAATTTAGACCCAAAAATCCCCCACAGAAAATCCAAAATTCCCAAAAATCCCACCCAGAAACCCCAAAATTCCCAAAAATTCCCAAATTTGGACCCGAAAATCCCCCCCAGAAACTCCAAAATTCCAAAAAAATTCCCCTTTATGACCCAAAAAAAACCCAAAATTTAGACCCTCAATTGGTTTTACAGAGCCCAAAATCCCCCCCAGAGACCCCAGAGCCCCAAAATCCCCAGAGACCCCAGACCCCCAAAATCCCCCCCAGAGACCCCAGAGCCCCAAAATCCCCAGAGAGACCCCAGACCCCCCCAAAATCCCCCACAGAGACCCCAAACCCCCAAAACCCCCATAGAGACCCCAGACCCCCCCCCAAATCACCTACAGACACCCCAGACCCCCAAAATCCCATAGAGACCCCAGACCCCCCAAATCCCCCATAGAGATCCCAGACCCCCCCAAATCCTCCGTAGAGACCCCAGACCCCCCAAATCCCCCATAGAGACCCCAGACTCCCCCCAAAATCCACTTTAGAGACCCCAGACCCCCCAAATCCCCCACAGAGACCCCATACCCCACAAAATCCCATGAACAGACCGCAGACCCCCCCAAATCCCCTATTAATCCTCCAGAGTTCCCCAAATCCCCTACAGAAACCCCAGACCCCCAAATCACCCATAGAGACCCCAGACCCCCCAAGATCCACTTTAGAGTCCCCAGACCCTGAAAATCCCCCATAGAGACCCCAGACCCCCACCCCAAATCACCTACAGACACCCCAGACCCCCAAAATCCCATAGAGACCCCAGATCCCTAAATACCCCATAGAGACCCCAGACCCCCCAAAATCCCATAGAGACCCCAGACCCCACAAGTCCCCTACAGAGACCCCAGATCCCCAAATCCTACATAGAGAGCCCAGATCCCCCCAAATCCCCCATAGAGATCCCAGAAACCCCAAATGCCCGACAGAGACCCCAGCCCCCCCCAAAATCCCCCACAGAGACCCCAGACCCCCCAAATCCCCCATAGAGACCCCAGACCCCCCAAAATCCCCCATAGAGACCCCAGACCCCCCAAATCCCCACAGAAACCGCAGACCCCCCCAAATCCCCCACAGAGACCCCATACCCCACAAAATCCCATGAACAGACCGCAGACCCCCCCAAATCCCCTATTAATCCTCCAGAGTTCCTCAAATCCCCTACAGAAACCTCAGACCCCCAAATCACCCATAGAGACCCCAGACCCCCCAAGATCCACTTTAGAGTCCCCAGACCCTGAAAATCCCCCATAGAGACCCCAGACCCCCACCCCAAATCACCTACAGACACCCCAGACCCCCAAAATCCCATAGAGACCCCAGATCCCTAAATACCCCATAGAGACCCCAGACCCCCCAAAATCCCCTACAGAGCCCCCAGACCCCCCAAATCCCCCAGAGACACCCCCAGACCTCCCCAAACCCCTACAGAGACGCAAGACCCCCCAAATCCCCTAAAGATCCCCCATAGACCCCCGGAACCCCCAAATTCCCTATAGCCCCCCCACAAATCTCAAATACACATCTCCGGAAATCCCCTACAGACCCCCCCCCAAATCCCCTACAGACACCCCTAGAAATTCCCTAATCCCCTAACGAACCCCCCAAATTCCCTATAGAGAGCCCTCTATAGACACACCCCAGAAAACGAAACCTCCCAAATCCCTACAAACCCCCCAAACCCCTACAAATCCCCTATAAATCCCCTAAAGATGCCCAAGCCCCACCGTAGGTCTCGGACATGCTGGAACCGGGCCGGGAGACCGGGACAAAAGATGGCGGCGCCCGCTGAGGAAACTTCCGGCGTCCTGAGCATGCGCAGGGGAAAGCGCCAATAGATGGGCGGGACATGGATGGGGAAAAAGGGAAAAAGCCAATGAAAAGTCCGGATGAAGGAAATGGGCGGGGCCCGGGAAAAGGCGGGAACTCTGAGGCGAAAGGGGCGGGGCCAAAGGGAACTGCGCTCCTAAAAGGGCCTGGTTTGGTTTAAAATCAGCAGAAAAGGGCATCAAGGGCATCCAGAATCCACCAGGGTTGACATAAAATCACCCGAAAGATACGCAGGACGATAGAGACTGGGATGGTGCAAAATGGGATCACATGGACTGGGATTGCACAGACTGGGACCAGATGGATCAGGGCCATCCCGACTGGGATTGCACAAACTGGGATGGCATGGACTGGGACCGTATGGACCGGGATGGCTGCATCGGGACGATGCGAACCGAGGCGGTTCTGCCCCACCCAGGGGTCCCTCCCAGTCCTGCCCTGTCCCGTGCGGGGGCTCTGACAAAACTCCCTGGAGTGAACGAGGAGGTCCCAGAGCGCTCCCGGTGCCGGTCTCTGTCCTGGAGCAGTCCTGGAGCAATCCTGGTGCTGACTCTGGTCCCGGTCTGATTCTCAGTCCCTGAGCGGTGCTGGTGTCGGTCTCATTCTTGGTCCTACAGCGCTGCCAGTCTCCATGCAAGTGCCGGCTCTGGTTTCCATCTCAGTCTCAGTTATAGTTTGGGTCTTGGTCTTGGTCTCGATCTCGGCCACAGCCTTGCAGTGGTTCCGGTCCCAGTGCTGGTTCCGCTGCACTCTTGGTCCCGGAGTGCTCCCAGTGCCAATCTCAGTCTCAGTCCTGGTCTCAGATCTGTGCCAGTCTCGGTTCTGGTGCCGGTACCAGTCTCTGTGCTGGCACAATCCCGCTCTCAGTCTCAGTCCCAGAGTTCTCCCTGTGCCGGTGCTGGTCCCGGTCCCAGAACAGTCCTGGAGCGCTCCCGGTGCCGCTCCCAGTGTCCGTGTTTATCGAAGGTTGAGAGAGAGACACGGACGACTGACTCGTGATCAGAATCCAGATCTACTCTCAGCTACATTTGCTTACACACCCTTTTTGGGAAGGCGGTAATTTTTTACTACATTCATTGGGTTAAACATCACTCAGACAAACTTTACATTTCTACTTATTTAGTTCAATCTTCTTTCCTGTCGCAGTCTCGATCCAATCTTTTTGTAATCTTCAAAGCTCTGGTTGTTCTTGCCAAGGCATCTTGGTTATCAAACTGCAAATGCTGATTAAATCCACAGCTCTCTCTGTGTCAGCTTCCACAGTGTTGGTCTCAGCCTGGGTCCTATAGCGGTGCCAGTCTCGGTCTCAATGTCGCTCTTGGTTTTGGAGCGGACCCAAACCCAGTGCTGGTAGCAGTACCGGTGCTGGTCCCAGAGTTCTCCCAGGGCCAATCTCAGTCTCGGTTCTGGCGCCGGTGCCAGTCTTGGTGCTGGTTCCGGCGCCGCTCCCAGTGTCAGCCCTGGAGTCCTGCCAGTGCCGGTGCCAGTGTCGGTCCCCGGACAGTGCTGGAGCACTCCCGGTGCAGGTTCTAGTGTCGGTGTTGGTCTCAGTCTTGGTCCCAGGGCCAGCTCTGGGGCCGGTTTCGCTCTCGGTCTCCTTCTCAGTCCCAGGCC
Source organism: Cinclus cinclus (assembly GCF_963662255.1). Classification (NCBI taxonomy): domain Eukaryota; kingdom Metazoa; phylum Chordata; class Aves; order Passeriformes; family Cinclidae; genus Cinclus; species Cinclus cinclus. The sequence continues at coordinate 42,508 of NC_085082.1, forward strand.
TAGTTCCGCTTCTGGAGCGTTGATGGTCTCAGTTCTGGTGTCGGTTCTGTTCCCACTCTTGGTCTCGGGCTCCATTCTGATTTCGGTCTCATTCTTGGTGCTGCTGCCGGTTCTGGTGCCGCTCGCGGTCTACGGTCCCACAGATTTTCGTCCCATTTTGGTGATTCTAGGATCAACCGGGCAGATTTAGGCTGGACTGCTGCTCACTTTTGGAGAACATGAGCCCCATTTGGGTGATTTTACACCCCTTTGTATGGATTTCAGGGGCCTTTGACTGATTTTATGCCAACCCTGGTGGATTTAGGCTGCATTTGAGGCTCTTTTCTGAAGATCTTAGGGCAAAGCAGGCCCTTTTAGAACCACAGGGCCCCTTGACCCCGCCCCTTTCCCCTCACAGTTCCCGCCCTTTCCTTGACCCCGCCCCTTTCCCCTCACAGTTCCCGCCCTTTCCTTGACCCCGCCCCTTTGCCCTCACAGTTCCCGCCCTTTCCTTGACCCCGCCCCTTTGCCCTCACGGTTCCCGCCCTTTCCTTGACCCATCCCCTCCCAGTTCGGTTTCGGAACTGGGAATGAGGAGGGGGAGGAGGAGGAGGAGGGAGGAAGAGGCGGAGCGGCAGCAGGAAGCAGGAGCAGAGAAGGAGCGAATCAAGCGCGCGGCTCCGGAGCTCCCTGAACTCGCAGCCTCCCCGGGACCATCGCCCCCCATCCCGCAGGTGCCCGGGGAGGGGGAGCTCGTCCCAAATATCCCGGGGGGGGGGGGGGTCCCTGGGTTTGGGGTTCCCTGGGGGGGATGTTTGGATCTCTCTGGGCTCCGGAGCCGCAGGTGCCCCTCGGGGGGACATCGATCGGGGGGTCCCCGGGAGGTGTTTTTGGGGGTCCCGGTGGCTGGCGGCAGGGCCCCGGCGGGGGGCGGGGGGATGCGGGTCCCCCCGCGGTGGGGATTGGGCTTCCCGGGCCGGGCCCTGCGAGCTCTGCCGGGGCCACGTGGGGACCGCGCGGGACCGGCGGGATCGGCGGGGGACAGCGGTTTTGGGGAGCCCCGGGAGAGCCGCGGCTTCCTGGAGCGGGAGCCCGGAGAGAGGAGAGCCCCAGAAGGGCAGAGCGGGGACCCCGAGAGGGGGGGACCCCTGGGATTCCCGGGATCCCGGCGGGGGGTGCTGGGGCTGGAGGGGCGGGATGGCCGGGAAAGGGGATCGGGGGTCCTTGGGACGGAAGCGGCTGCTCCCAGTATGAGCCCGCTTGCTCCCCGCGTGTGGTTCCAGTTTCCTCGGCACTCCCACTAGGAGCCCAGTCACTCCCAAGTCATGGCCTGATTTCATGCAATTTGCCCCCAGCACGGTCCCCGTTGCTCCCAGTTCCTCCCACTTTGCTCCAGTGCGTTTCCAGCTCCCCCAGCTGCCCATACCATAGTTCCAGTCACTCCCAGTACGATCCCAGTGCGACTCCAGTATGATGCCAGTCTCTGCCTCCAGGGCCCCAGTCGCTCACACTTGCCCCCGGTTGCCCCAGCATGCTCCCAGTTTTCCCCCAGCACATTCCCAGTTGCTCCTAGCTAGGTCCCAGTCAGCACCCCTGTGGTCTCAGATACTCCCAGTATATCCCAGTAGCCCTGAACAATCTCCTAGTCATTCCCAGGCACTGCCAGTTACCTCAGCGTGGCTCACTTGCCCCCAGTTGCATCCCAGTTGCCCCTAGAATAGTCCCAGTGCCTCTCTGCATGGTTTGTTTATTTATTTTTTGGGGGGAGTGGGTTCGTTTGGAGAATGCAGAACTCCAAAGCTGAGCCGAAAATGCCCCTTGGGGGACATTGGGGGGTCCTGGTGGCAGCTGCCGGCAGAGGCAGCCTGGAGGAGCAGAGCCCTGTGTGCCCCAGGATCCCAAAGTGGGGAGCCCAGAGAGGGGGGAGCGCCGAGATTCGTGGGACCCTCAAGAGCCTGGAGAGGGGCAGGGGGGAGTCCATGAATCCCCTGCGCCCCAGACAGAGAATAAGGGGGAGAAGGGACCGTGGGACCCAAAAACCCCCAGCATCCCTAAATAGGGAGATGGAAGAGGGGAGAGCTTTGTGGATTCCTGGGACTCCCAGCAGCCTGGGGAGTGCAGGGACCGAGGAGATGGGGGACCCCCAATACAAGCGTGAGCCCCAGAGCTGGGACAGGGGGGAACCCCTGAACACCAGAGGAGAGGGACCATTCCCAGGAGCTGGTGGGAGGCATTTCCAGGCCTGAATGTTGGCTGTTTGGGAGGTTTTTATGGGCCCCAGTGCCCGGGGACTTCTAGAGATGGACTTGGGCAGGCAGAACCCGCAACACAACATGCTCATCCCTTGTTTTAGCCCAAAGCAGGATTTCCCATTCCCAACCCTTGGCCCGATGGAGGAGGAGGAGGCTCTGAGGAAGAGGAAGCTGCCCCAGGATAACCAGGCAGGTGAGGAGGAATTCACTGCCCCTTTTAACCCTCTGTCCTGCTCCATCTCCCAGCCCAGCAGGGCCCCCAGCTGCAGGACAACCCCGCTGCCGGCGCCGTCGTGCCGGGGTCGCGCTGGGGGGTTCTCCTTCCCCTTCCCTCTGGCACGGAGGCAAATCCCATCCTCTCCTTGTCCTTCCTCCCCCAGACAAGGAGCTGAGGACAGAGACCATGGAGGACAAATCCCCGCGGCAGAACCTCGAGGAAGAGGTCGTTTGGAGCGGCTCCACGTCGCAGGAATCCAGCGGGGAGGAAGAGCCGCGGAGATCCCGCACGAGGAGGGGCTGCAAACGCAGATCACGGGGATCTGAGGAGGAAAGACCCAGCCTGGGCCAGGCAGGGGGTCGGAGATGGAGCCGGAGCTCGGACCTGGTGGTTCATGAGCAGCTTCATGATGGAGAGAAGCTCCACAAGTGCTTGGAGTGCGGGATGAGCTTCAGATGGAGGAGCAGCCTTATCTGTCACCAGAGGATCCACACCGGGGAACGGCCCTACAAGTGTGGGGATTGTGGGAAGGGCTTCAGACGCCGTTCCGACCTGATCCGTCACCAAAGCATCCACACTGGGGAGAGGCCCTACAAATGTGGGGATTGTGGGAAGGACTTCAGGCAACGTTCCAGCCTAATCTGTCACCAAAGGATCCACACTGGGGAGAAGCCCTACGAGTGCTCAGAGTGTGGGATGAGGTTTCCCGTCAACTCCCAGCTCATGCAGCACTACCAGACACACACGGATGAGAGACCCTACGAGTGTCCTGACTGTGGGAAGGGCTTCAGGAAAAACTCCACACTCATGAGACACCGGCGCATCCACACTGGGGAGAGGCCCTACGAGTGTCTCGAGTGTGGGAAAGGCTTCAGCGACAGCTGCAGGCTGATGTACCACCGGAGGATCCACACTGGGGAGACGCCCTACAAGTGTGAGGAGTGTGGGACGAGTTTCCGGCTGAGCAGCCAATTGATCCGCCACCAGAAGATCCACACTGGGGAGAGGCCCTGCATATGTGGGGATTGTGGGAAGGGCTTTAGGGAACGTTCCAAGCTCGTCCAGCACCAAAGGATCCACACTGGGGAGAGGCCCTACATATGTGGGGATTGTGGGAAGGACTTCAGGACAATCTGTACTCTCATCAAGCACCAGCGCATCCACACTGGGGAGACGCCCTACAAGTGTGAGGAGTGTGGGAAGAGTTTCTGGCTGAGCAGCGAATTGATCCGCCACCAGAAGACCCACACTGGGGAGAGGCCCTACAAATGTGGGGATTGTGGGAAGGATTTCAGGCAACATAGCACCCTGATCCGTCACCAATTTATCCACACTGGGGAGATGCCCTACGAGTGCTCAGAGTGTGGGAAGAAGTTTCCCGTCAACTCCCAGCTCATGCAGCACTACCAGACACACACGGCTGAGAGGCCCTACAAGTGTCCTGACTGCGGGAAGGGCTTCAGGGATAACTCCAAGCTTGTTATTCACCGGCGCATCCACACCGGGGAGAAGCCCTATGAGTGTGAGGTGTGTGGGAAGAGCTTCAGCAACAGCTCCTCACTGATCCTCCACCGGAGGATCCACACTGGGGACCGGCCCTACAAGTGTGAGGAGTGTGGGAAGAGTTTCCGGCAGAGCACTGAATTGATCCGCCACCAAAAGGTCCACACTGGGGAAAGGCCCTACAAGTGTGGGGATTGTGGGAAGGACTTCAGGCACCGTTCCAACCTAATCCGTCACCAAAGTATCCACACTGGAGAGAAGCCCTACGAGTGCTCAGAGTGTGGGAAGAGGTTTTACTGCAGCTCCCAGCTCATGCAGCACTACCAGACACACACGGATGAGAGACCCTACGAGTGTCCTGATTGCGGGAAGGTCTTCAGGAAAAACTCCAACCTCATCATCCACCGGCGCATCCACACCGGGGAGAGGCCCTATGTGTGTACTGAATGTGGGAAAAGCTTCTCCTGCAGATCAGCGTTGACCATACACCAACGGAGGCACCAGTAAGGGAAGCCCTGTGAGGACCCACGTTGGGCAGAGCCTTGGTGACCCACATTCCCTGGAATCCATGCTGGGAAGACACTCGGCTGGTTATACTTTTGTTTTGGCCTCCCCATACTATCTGCTCCTGTGGCACCCTCCCCACATCTCTGTATCACGGTTCCATCTTAGTCATTTTCTGGGGAAGGAGGGGCAGGTGAAGACGGCAGAGGAGGGTACAGGAAGACAGGAGCAGGCGAAAGAGGCGTTGGTGGGAGAGGAGGGTATCCCTGAGCACCAGTAGGTGAGGGAGGAGGGTATCCTTTGGCAGGGGGTGTGTCAGTGGGTCAGGTGAAATCGGGCCAGGTGAGGTAGGGTCAGATTCCCTTGATCCCATGGGGGCTACCAGCAATTCACCATCCATATCATCGATCCGATATAAACTTTTCATCCAATGCCAGGTGTTCTATACAACGCTTCCCTTGGACACAACCCATGCAATTATTGTTTTCAGGTACTTTAACAATCATTAACCCACACTCAACCAGCCACTCTGGTGTTTCCTGCAAATAGAAAAATGAATCAACGTAGGGAACTTTGTCCAATCTGCCCTCCTGTTTACAAAAGATCAGTAACTGTGAAATCACATCAGATGGCAAAGACAAGTTTTCCGGACACATTTTCCCATGCTGCAAGACATATTTCGGCCACCAAGTGTTATAATAATCAATCAACCTTATGTAACTCTTGCCCAAAATTACCTTCCTTCCAATGTGCTAATGAGCAGCCCAAAGGAGAAGTGTGTGGTGTGGGGGCACTGCCGCCCAAAATCCGTTTAATCTTCTCCGTGTTACAGCTACAATAAACCACTGATGCCGAACCTGCAACGCTTTCGCGATTGACTGACGGACGGCACCGCGGCAATACCAGGAATTCCTCAGCCCAACCACACGCGCCTTTCGCTGCGCCTAACTGGCAGGCAACCAGGCCAGAGTAAAAGCACCTTACCTTTCTCCAGGGGACGTTGTGAGCGGCGGGGGGTCCCGGTGCCGACGGGCTTCCCGAGAATCCCTCGGTGCCGGCTGGGGCGTGATCGGGTCGCGGGGTCCTCAGCAGCGCTCACAAGGTCCCATCTGGGTCGCCAAAATGTTAGCGTGGAAACGCATAATCACAGGATGATTATATGCAGGTGGTTTCATTGAAGAGCTTGGGGAGCCGGGGTATAAACCCAAATCTGACTCCAACGTGGATTCGAGATGGACGTGTTTTTATACCCTTTTCATGATATAGCTGTATATTAATTATTAAACCTGTATTGGTATCATATCTACGTTGATCTTATCCAAGTATCAATTCTTGCAATTTTCATCAGGTCCCCCAAATATCGTTTCCCAAGATTTTTATTACAATTAAGCAATAATTACATTCAACTACCAAACAATCATTACATTTAACAATCGTATCATATGATGATTACGTAGGTGCAGATTCACCTGACCTAATTCATTCCAAAGGCCGAGTTCCCTTGCCCAGGCCTACCAGACCAACCTTTCTTCCCATCCCCTGAATCCTTGGTAATTCCCATGATTTTTGAAACATTTTAACCCTATGCTAACACAGGGAGTTTGGCAGGGCCCTACACAGGACAGGGCAGGACGGGAGGGACCCCTGGGTGGGGCAGAACCGCCTCGGTTCGCATCGTCCCGATGCAGCCATCCCGGTCCATACGGTCCCAGTCCATGCCATCCCAGTTTGTGCAATCCCAGTCGGGATGGCCCTGATCCATCTGGTCCCAGTCTGTGCAATCCCAGTCCATGTGATCCAAACCTATGTGATCCCAGTTTGGATGGTCCTCCACGGCCCACACTCCCAGGGTCTGGAATTCCAGTTGCCAGCCAGGAAAAGATGTTCCTGCCCCTGAAGGCAAAGCTCTTAAGAAGGGGCCAAAAGCCAAGTGGAGCAGGATCTTACAGGGACATTTCACTGCCAGCCTTCATACCTTCAGCCATGGCTCTTGGAGCTCCAGCATTGGGAAGGAAATCAGGGCAGGGTCTTTGCTGGGAGCTGCCCTGGCTCAAGGGAGCTACTGGGAGAGAAACAGAGCAGGCAGAGACAGGCAGGAGAGAAAGGAGGACACAAACACAATCAGCTGAGAAGGCGCCACTGAAAACAGAACTGGAACTGACGGAGAGTGAACGGGACAGAAATCAGGAACCGCGAAAATTTTATTTGCTATCAAATACAAGCTGCCCAGCCAGTCCCACACAATCCCGATCCCACTGCTCGAAATTTGGATCCCACTCCTCCCAATCTCCTTCCAACCCCTTCTCCCCCTGGTGACTGTGGAATCCAGCAAGGTTCGTGTGGGACTGAGTTGTTTTGAGGCGGGAACAATCCACTTGGAGGTGGGATGGAGCCCTTCTGGGTTGAAGTTGAGGTGTGTTCATGGGAATTTGAGTGGTTTAGAGGGGACAGGCCCATCCCTCTTGGCTTTGGAGCACAAAGAGATGGAGGACAGACAAAAAATAAGGCCAAAACAAAAGGATAACCAGCCAGGTGCCTTCCCAAACTGCATCCCAGGGAATGTGGGTCACCAGGGCTCTGAAGATTGTGGGTCATCCAGTGGGGGATGGACTTGGAGCAGCGCACGAAGCTCTTCCTGCGCTCAGGGCACTCACATGGCTTCTCTTACTGGTGCCTCCGTTGGTGACTGACCAAGGTTGATCTGCAGGAGAAGCTTTTCCCACACTCGGGACACTCGTAGGGCCTCTCCCCGGTGTGGATGCGCCGGTGGGTGATGAGGTAGGAGTTTTGCAGGAAGCCCTTCCCGCAGTCAGGACACTCGTAGGGTCTCTCATCCGTGTGTGTCTGGTAGTGCTGCATGAGCTGGGAGCTGGAGTAAAACCTCTTCCCACACTCTGAGCACTCGTAGGGCCTCTCCCCAGTGTGGATACTTCGGTGACGGATCAGGTTGGAACACTGCCTGAAGCCCTTCCCACAATCCCCACACTTGTAGGGCCGTTCCCCGGTGTGGATCCTCTGGTGACAGATAAGGCTGCTCCTCCATCTGAAGCTCATCCCGCACTCCAAGCACTTGTGGAGCTTCTCCCCATCATGAAGCTGCTCATGAACCACCAGGTCCGAGCTCCGGCTCCATCTCCGACCCCCTGCCCGGCCCAGGCTGGGTCTTTCCTCCTCAGATCCCCGTGATCTGCGTTTGCAGCCCCTCCTCATGCGGGATCTCCGCGGCTCTTCCTCCCCGCTGGATTCCTGCGACGTGGAGCCGCTCCAAACGACCTCTTCCTCGAGGTTCTGCCGCGGGGATTTGTCCTCCATGGTCTCTGTCCTCAGCTCCTTGTCTGGGGCAGGAAGGACAAGGAGAGGATGGGATTTGCCTCCGTGCCAGAGGGAAGGGGAAGGAGAACCCCCCAGCGCGACCCCGGCACGACGGCGCCGGCAGCGGGGTTGTCCTGCAGCTGGGGGCCCTGCTGGGCTGGGAGATGGAGCAGGACAGAGGGTTAAAAGGGGCAGTGAATTCCTCCTCACCTGCCTGGTTATCCTGGGGCAGCTTCCTCTTCCTCAGAGCCTCCTCCTCCTCCAACGGGCCAAGGTTTGGGAATGGGAAATCCTGCTTTGGGCTAAAACAAGGGATGAGCATGTTGTGTTGCGGGTTCTGCCTGCCCAAGTCCATCTCTAGAAGTCCCCGGGCACTGGCGCCCATAAAAACCTCCCAAACAGCCAACATTCAGCCCTGGAAATGCCTCCCACCAGCTCCTGGGAATGGTCCCTCTCCTCTGGTGTTCAGGGGTTCCCCCCTGTCCCAGCTCTGGGGCTCACACTTGTATTGGGGGTCCCCCATCTCCTCGGTCCCTGCACTCCCCAGGCTGCTGGGAGTCCCAGGAATCCACAAAGCTCTCCCCTCTTCCATCTCCCTATTTAGGGATGCTGGGGGTTTTTGGGTCCCACGGTCCCTTCTCCCCCTTATTCTCTGTCTGGGGCGCAGGGGATTCATGGACTCCCCCCTGCCCCTCTCCAGGCTCTTGAGGGTCCCACGAATCTCGGCGCTCCCCCCTCTCTGGGCTCCCCACTTTGGGATCCTGGGGCACACAGGCCTCTGCTCCTCCAGGCTGCCTCTGCCGGCAGCTGCCACCAGGACCCCCCAATGTCCCCCAAGGGGTATTTTCTGCTCAGCTTTGGAGTTCTGCATTCTCCAAACGAACCCACTCCCCCCAAAAAATAAATAAACAAACCATGCAGAGAGGCACTGGGACTATTCTAGGGGCAACTGGGATGCAACTGGGGGCAAGTGAGCCACGCTGAGGTAACTGGCAGTGCCTGGGAATGACTAGGAGATTGTTCAGGGCTACTGGGATATACTGGGAGTATCTGAGACCACAGGGGTGCTGACTGGGACCTAGCTAGGAGCAACTGGGAATGTGCTGGGGGAAAACTGGGAGCATGCTGGGGCAACCGGGGGCAAGTGTGAGCGACTAGGGCCCTGGAGGCAGAGACTGGCATCATACTGGAGTCGCACTGGGATCGTACTGGGAGTGACTGGAACTATGGTATGGGCAGCTGGGGGAGCTGGAAACGCACTGGAGCAAAGTGGGAGGAACTGGGAGCAACGGGGACCGTGCTGGGGGCAAATTGCATGAAATCAGGCCATGACTTGGGAGTGACTGGGCTCCTAGTGGGAGTGCCGAGGAAACTGGAACCACACGCGGGGAGCAAGCGGGCTCATACTGGGAGCAGCCGCTTCCGTCCCAAGGACCCCCGATCCCCTTTCCCGGCCATCCCGCCCCTCCAGCCCCAGCACCCCCCGCCGGGATCCCGGGAATCCCAGGGGTCCCCCCCTCTCGGGGTCCCCGCTCTGCCCTTCTGGGGCTCTCCTCTCTCCGGGCTCCCGCTCCAGGAAGCCGCGGCTCTCCCGGGGCTCCCCAAAACCGCTGTCCCCCGCCGATCCCGCCGGTCCCGCGCGGTCCCCACGTGGCCCCGGCAGAGCTCGCAGGGCCCGGCCCGGGAAGCCCAATCCCCACCGCGGGGGGACCCGCATCCCCCCGCCCCCCGCCGGGGCCCTGCCGCCAGCCACCGGGACCCCCAAAAACACCTCCCGGGGACCCCCCGATCGATGTCCCCCCGAGGGGCACCTGCGGCTCCGGAGCCCAGAGAGATCCAAACATCCCCCCCAGGGAACCCCAAACCCAGGGACCCCCCCCCGGGATATTTGGGACGAGCTCCCCCTCCCCGGGCACCTGCGGGATGGGGGGCGATGGTCCCGGGGAGGCTGCGAGTTCAGGAAGCTCCGGAGCCGCGCGCTTGATTCGCTCCTTCTCTGCTCCTGCTTCCTGCTGCCGCTCCGCCTCTTCCTCCCTCCTCCTCCTCCTCCCCCTCCTCATTCCCAGTTCCGAAACCGAACTGGGAGGGGATGGGTCAAGGAAAGGGCGGGAACCGTGAGGGGAAAGGGGCGGGGTCAAGGCAAGGGCGGGAACTGTGAGGGGAAAGGGGCGGGGTAAAGTAAAGGGCGGGAACTGTGAGGGGAAAGGGGCGGGGTCAAGGAAAGGGCGGGGACTGTGAGGGGAAAGGGGCGGGGTCAAGGAAAGGGCGGGAACTGAGAGGGCAAAGGGGCGGGGTCAAGGCAAGGGCGGGAACTGTGAGGGGAAAGGGGCGGGGCCAAGGAAAGGGCGGGAACTGTGAGGGGAAAGGGGCGGGGCCAAGGGGCCCTCTGGTTCTAAAAGGGCCTGGTTTGCCCTAAGATCTTCAGAAAAGGGGCTCAAATGCAGCCTAGATCCACCAGGGTTGGCAGAAAATCAGCCAAAGGCCCCTGAAATCCATACAAAGCGGTGTAAAATCACCCAAATGGGGCTCATGTTCTCCAAAAGTGAGCAGCAGTCCAGCCTAAATCCGCCCAGTTGATCCTAGAATCACCAAAATGGGACGAAAATCTGAGGGACCGTAGACCGCGAGCGGCACCAGAACCGGCAGCAGCACCAAGAATGAGACCGAAATCAGAATGGAGCCCGAGACCAAGAGTGGGAACAGAACCGACACCAGAACTGAGACCATCAACGCTCCAGAAGCGGAACTAGGCCTGGGACTGAGAAGGAGACCGAGAGCGAAACCGGCCCCAGAGCTGGCCCTGGGACCAAGACTGAGACCAACACCGACACTAGAACCTGCACCGGGAGTGCTCCAGCACTGTCCTGGGACCGACACTGGCACCGGCACTGGCAGGACTCCAGGGCTGACACTGGGAGCGGCGCCGGAACCAGCACCAAGACTGGCACCGGCGCCAGAACCGAGACTGAGATTGGCCCTGGGAGAACTCTGGGACCAGCACCGGTACTGCTACCAGCACTGGGATTGGGTCCGCTCCAAAACCAAGAGCGACATTTGAGACCGAGACTGGCACCGCTATAGGACCCAGGCTGAGACCAACACTGTGGAAGCTGACACAGAGAGAGCTGTGGATTTAATCAGCATTTGCAGTTTGATAACCAAGATGCCTTGGCAAGAACAACCAGAGACCCCAGACCCCACAAATGCCCTACAGAGACCCCAGTCCCCCCCAAATCCCCCATAGAGAACCCAGACCTCCCCAAGATCCACTTTAGAGTCCCCAGACCCACAAAATCCCCCACAGAAACCCCAGACCCCCCCAAATCCCCCATAGAGACCCCAGACCCCCCAAATCCCCCATAGAGATCCCAGACCCCCCAAATCCTCCGTAGAGACCCCAGACCCCCCAAATCCCCCATAGAGACCCCAGACTCCCCCCAAAATCCACTTTAGAGACCCCAAATCCCCCACAGAGACCCCATACCCCACAAAATCCCATGAACAGACCGCAGACCCCCCCAAATCCCCTATTAATCCTCCAGAGTTCCCCAAATCCCCTACAGAAACCCCAGACCCCCAAATCACCCATAGAGACCCCAGACCCCCCAAGATCCACTTTAGAGTCCCCAGACCCTGAAAATCCCCCATAGAGACCCCAGACCCCCACCCCAAATCACCTACAGACACCCCAGACCCCCAAAATCCCATAGAGACCCCAGATCCCTAAATACCCCATAGAGACCCCAGACCCCCCAAAATCCCCTACAGAGCCCCCAGACCCCCCAAATCCCCCAGAGACACCCCCAGACCTCCCCAAACCCCTACAGAGACGCAAGACCCCCCAAATCCCCTAAAGATCCCCCATAGACCCCCGGAACCCCCAAATTCCCTATAGCCCCCCCACAAATCTCAAATACACATCTCCGGAAATCCCCTACAGACCCCCCCCAAATCCCCTACAGACACCCCTAGAAATTCCCTAATCCCCTAACGAACCCCCCAAATTCCCTATAGAGAGCCCTCTATAGACACACCCCAGAAAACGAAACCTCCCAAATCCCTACAAACCCCCCAAACCCCTACAAATCCCCTATAAATCCCCTAAAGATGCCCAAGCCCCACCGTAGGTCTCGGACATGCTGGAACCGGGCCGGGAGACCGGGACAAAAGATGGCGGCGCCCGCTGAGGAAACTTCCGGCGTCCTGAGCATGCGCAGGGGAAAGCGCCAATAGATGGGCGGGACATGGATGGGGAAAAAGGGAAAAAGCCAATGAAAAGTCCGGATGAAGGAAATGGGCGGGGCCCGGGAAAAGGCGGGAACTCTGAGGCGAAAGGGGCGGGGCCAAAGGGAACTGCGCTCCTAAAAGGGCCTGGTTTGGTTTAAAATCAGCAGAAAAGGGCATCAAGGGCATCCAGAATCCACCAGGGTTGACATAAAATCACCCGAAAGATACGCAGGACGATAGAGACTGGGATGGTGCACAATGGGATCACATGGACTGGGATTGCACAGACTGGGACCAGATGGATCAGGGCCATCCCGACTGGGATTGCACAAACTGGGATGGCATGGACTGGGACCGTATGGACCGGGATGGCTGCATCGGGACGATGCGAACCGAGGCGGTTCTGCCCCACCCAGGGGTCCCTCCCAGTCCTGCCCTGTCCCGTGCGGGGGCTCTGACAAAACTCCCTGGAGTGAACGAGGAGGTCCCAGAGCGCTCCCGGTGCCGGTCTCTGTCCTGGAGCAGTCCTGGAGCAATCCTGGTGCTGACTCTGGTCCCGGTCTGATTCTCAGTCCCTGAGCGGTGCTGGTGTCGGTCTCATTCTTGGTCCTACAGCGCTGCCAGTCTCCATGCAAGTGCCGGCTCTGGTTTCCATCTCAGTCTCAGTTATAGTTTGGGTCTTGGTCTTGGTCTCGATCTCGGCCACAGCCTTGCAGTGGTTCCGGTCCCAGTGCTGGTTCCGCTGCACTCTTGGTCCCGGAGTGCTCCCAGTGCCAATCTCAGTCTCAGTCCTGGTCTCAGATCTGTGCCAGTCTCGGTTCTGGTGCCGGTACCAGTCTCTGTGCTGGCTCAATCCCGCTCTCAGTCTCAGTCCCAGAGTTCTCCCTGTGCCGGTGCTGGTCCCGGTCCCAGAACAGTCCTGGAGCGCTCCCGGTGCCGCTCCCAGTGTCCGTGTTTATCGAAGGTTGAGAGAGAGACAGGGACTACTGACTCGTGATCAGAATCCAGATTTACTCTCAGCTACATTTGCTTACACACCCTTTTTGGGAAGGCGGTAATTTTTTACTACGTTCATTGGGTTAAACATCACTCAGACAAACTTTACATTTCTACTTATTTAGTTCAATCTTCTTTCCTGTCGCAGTCTCGCTCCAATCTTTTTGTAATCTTCAAAGCTCTGGTTGTTCTTGCCAAGGCATCTTGGTTATCAAACTGCAAATGCTGATTAAATCCACAGCTCTCTCTGTGTCAGCTTCCACAGTGTTGGTCTCAGCCTGGGTCCTATAGCGGTGCCAGTCTCGGTCTCAAATGTCGCTCTTGGTTTTGGAGCGGACCCAATCCCAGTGCTGGTAGCAGTACCGGTGCTGGTCCCAGAGTTCTCCCAGGGCCAATCTCAGTCTCGGTTCTGGCGCCGGTGCCAGTCTTGGTGCTGGTTCCGGTGCCGCTCCCAGTGTCAGCCCTGGAGTCCTGCCAGTGCCGGTGCCAGTGTCGGTCCCAGGACAGTGCTGGAGCACTCCCGGTGCAGGTTCTAGTGTCGGTGTTGGTCTCAGTCTTGGTCCCAGGGCCAGCTCTGGGGCCGGTTTCGCTCTCGGTCTCCTTCTCAGTCCCAGGCCTAGTTCCGCTTCTGGAGCGTTGATGGTCTCAGTTCTGGTGTCGGTTCTGTTCCCACTCTTGGTCTCGGGCTCCATTCTGATTTCGGTCTCATTCTTGGTGCTGCTGCCGGTTCTGGTGCCGCTCGCGGTCTACGGTCCCACAGATTTTCGTCCCATTTTGGTGATTCTAGGATCAACCGGGCAGATTTAGGCTGGACTGCTGCTCACTTTTGGAGAACATGAGCCCCATTTGGGTGATTTTACACCCCTTTGTATGGATTTCAGGGGCCTTTGGCTGATTTTATGCCAACCCTGGTGGATTTAGGCTGCATTTGAGGCCCTTTTCTGAAGATCTTAGGGCAAACCAGGCCCTTTTAGAACCAGAGGGCCCCTTGGCCCCGCCCCTTTCCCCTCACAGTTCCCGCCCTTTCCTTGACCCCGCCCCTTTCCACTCACAGTTCCCGCCCTTTCCTTGACCCCGCCCCTTTGCCCTCACAGTTCCCGCCCTTGCCTTGACCCCGCCCCTTTGCCCTCACAGTTCCCGCCCTTTCCTTGACCCATCCCCTCCCAGTTCGGTTTCGGAACTGGGAATGAGGAGGGGGAGGAGGAGGAGGAGGGAGGAAGAGGCGGAGCGGCAGCAGGAAGCAGGAGCAGAGAAGGAGCGAATCAAGCGCGCGGCTCCGGAGCTCCCTGAACTCGCAGCCTCCCCGGGACCTTCGCCCCCCATCCCGCAGGTGCCCGGGGAGGGGGAGCTCGTCCCAAATATCCCGGGGGGGGGGGTCCCTGGGTTTGGGGTTCCCTGGGGGGGATGTTTGGATCTCTCTGGGCTCCGGAGCCGCAGGTGCCCCTCGGGGGGACATCGATCGGGGGGTCCCCGGGAGGTGTTTTTGGGGGTCCCGGTGGCTGGCGGCAGGGCCCCGGCGGGGGGCGGGGGGATGCGGGTCCCCCCGCGGTGGGGATTGGGCTTCCCGGGCCGGGCCCTGCGAGCTCTGCCGGGGCCACGTGGGGACCGCGCGGGACCGGCGGGATCGGCGGGGGACAGCGGTTTTGGGGAGCCCCGGGAGAGCCGCGGCTTCCTGGAGCGGGAGCCCGGAGAGAGGAGAGCCCCAGAAGGGCAGAGCGGGGACCCCGAGAGGGGGGGACCCCTGGGATTCCCGGGATCCCGGCGGGGGGTGCTGGGGCTGGAGGGGCGGGATGGCCGGGAAAGGGGATCGGGGGTCCTTGGGACGGAAGCGGCTGCTCCCAGTATGAGCCCGCTTGCTCCCCGCGTGTGGTTCCAGTTTCCTCGGCACTCCCACTAGGAGCCCAGTCACTCCCAAGTCATGGCCTGATTTCATGCAATTTGCCCCCAGCACGGTCCCCGTTGCTCCCAGTTCCTCCCACTTTGCTCCAGTGCGTTTCCAGCTCCCCCAGCTGCCCATAGCATAGTTCCAGTCACTCCCAGTACGATCCCAGTGCGACTCCAGTATGATGCCAGTCTCTGCCTCCAGGGCCCCAGTCGCTCACACTTGCCCCCGGTTGCCCCAGCATGCTCCCAGTTTTCCCCCAGCACATTCCCAGTTGCTCCTAGCTAGGTCCCAGTCAGCACCCCTGTGGTCTCAGATACTCCCAGTATATCCCAGTAGCCCTGAACAATCTCCTAGTCATTCCCAGGCACTGCCAGTTACCTCAGCGTGGCTCACTTGCCCCCAGTTGCATCCCAGTTGCCCCTAGAATAGTCCCAGTGCCTCTCTGCATGGTTTATTTATTTTTTGGGGGGAGTGGGTTCGTTTGGAGAATGCAGAACTCCAAAGCTGAGCGGAAAATGCCCCTTGGGGGACATTGGGGGGTCCTGGCGGCGGCTGCCGGCAGAGGCAGCCTGGAGGAGCAGAGCCCTGTGTGCCCCAGGATCCCAAAGTGGGGAGCCCAGAGAGGGGGGAGCGCCGAGATTCGTGGGACCCTCAAGAGCCTGGAGAGGGGCAGGGGGGAGTCCATGAATCCCCTGCGCCCCAGACAGAGAATAAGGGGGAGAAGGGACCGTGGGACCCAAAAACCCCCAGCATCCCTAAATAGGGAGATGGAAGAGGGGAGAGCTTTGTGGATTCCTGGGACTCCCAGCAGCCTGGGGAGTGCAGGGACCGAGGAGATGGGGGACCCCCAATACAAGCGTGAGCCCCAGAGCTGGGACAGGGGGGAACCCCTGAACACCAGAGGAGAGGGACCATTCCCAGGAGCTGGTGGGAGGCATTTCCAGGGCTGAATGTTGGCTGTTTGGGAGGTTTTTATGGGCCCCAGTGCCCGGGGACTTCTAGAGATGGACTTGGGCAGGCAGAACCCGCAACACAACATGCTCATCCCTTGTTTTAGCCCAAAGCAGGATTTCCCATTCCCAAACCTTGGCCCGATGGAGGAGGAGGAGGCTCTGAGGAACAGGAAGATGCCCCAGGATAACCAGGCAGGTGAGGAGGAATTCACTGCCCCTTTTAACCCTCTGTCCTGCTCCATCTCCCAGCCCAGCAGGGCCCCCAGCTGCAGGACAACCCCGCTGCTGGCGCCGTCGTGCCGGGGTCGCGCTGGGGGGTTCTCCTTCCCCTTCCCTCTGGCACGGAGGCAAATCCCATCCTCTCCTTGTCCTTCCTGCCCCAGACAAGGAGCTGAGGACAGAGACCATGGAGGACAAATCCCCACGGCAGAACCTCGAGGAAGAGGTCATTTGGAGCGGCTCCACGTCGCAGGAATCCAGCGGGGAGGAAGAGCCGCGGAGATCCCGCACGAGGAGGGGCTGCAAACGCAGATCACGGGGATCTGAGGAGGAAAGACCCAGCCTGGGCCGGGCAGGGGGTCGGAGATGGAGCCGGAGCTCGGACCTGGTGGTTCATGAGCAGCTTCATGATGGAGCGAAGCTCCACAAGTGCTTGGAGTGTGGGATGAGCTTCACATGGAGGAGCAGCTTTATCTGTCACAAGAGAATCCACACAGGGGAACGACCCTACAAGTGTGGGGATTGTGGGAAGGGCTTCAGACGCCGTTCCGACCTGATTCGTCACCAAAGCATCCACACTGGGGAGAGGCCCTACAAATGTGGGGATTGTGGGAAGGACTTCAGGCAACGTTCCAGCCTAATCTGTCACCAAAGGATCCACACTGGGGAGAAGCCCTACGAGTGCTCAGAGTGTGGGAAGAGGTTTCCCGTCAACTCCCAGCTCATGCAGCACTACCAGACGCACACGGATGAGAGACCCTACGAGTGTCCTGACTGTGGGAAGGGCTTCAGGAAAAACTCCACACTCATGAGACACCGGCGCATCCACACTGGGGAGAGGCCCTACGAGTGTCTCGAGTGTGGGAAAGGCTTCAGCGACAGCTGCAGGCTGATGTACCACCGGAGGATCCACACTGGGGAACGGCCCTACAAGTGTGAGGAGTGTGGGACGAGTTTCCGGCTGAGCAGCCAATTGATCCGCCACCAGAAGATCCACACTGGGGAGAGGCCCTGCATATGTGGGGATTGTGGGAAGGGCTTTAGGGAACGTTCCAAGCTGGTCCAGCACCAAAGGATCCACACTGGGGAGAGGCCCTACAACTGTGGGGATTGTGGGAAGGACTTCAGGACAATCTGTACTCTCATCAAGCACCAGCGCATCCACACTGGGGAGACGCCCTACAAGTGTGAGGAGTGTGGGAAGAGTTTCTGGCTGAGCAGCGAATTGATCCGCCACCAGAAGACCCACACTGGGGAGAGGCCCTGCATATGTGGGGATTGTGGGAAGGATTTCAGGCAACATAGCACCCTGATCCGTCACCAATTTATCCACACAGGGGAGATGCCCTACGAGTGCTCAGAGTGTGGGAAGAAGTTTCCCGTCAACTCCCAGCTCATGCAGCACTACCAGACACACACGGATGAGAGACCCTACGAGTGTCCTGACTGCGGGAAGGGCTTCAGGGATAACTCCAAGCTTGTTATTCACCGGCGCATCCACACCGGGGAGAAGCCCTATGAGTGTGAGGTGTGTGGGAAGAGCTTCAGCAACAGCTCCTCACTGATCCTCCACTGGAGGATCCACACTGGGGAACGGCCCTACAAGTGTGAGGAGTGTGGGAAGAGTTTCCGGCAGAGCACTGAATTGATCCGCCACCAAAAGGTCCACACTGGGGAAAGGCCCTACAAGTGTGGGGATTGTGGGAAGGACTTCAGGCACCGTTCCAACCTAATCCGTCACCAAAGTATCCACACTGGAGAGAAGCCCTACGAGTGCTCAGAGTGTGGGAAGAGGTTTTACTGCAGCTCCCAGCTCATGCAGCACTACCAGACACACACGGATGAGAGACCCTACGAGTGTCCTGATTGCGGGAAGGTCTTCAGGAAAAACTCCAACCTCATCATCCACCGGCGCATCCACACCGGGGAGAGGCCCTATGTGTGTACTGAATGTGGGAAAAGCTTCTCCTGCAGATCAGCGTTGACCATACACCAACGGAGGCACCAGTAAGGGAAGCCCTGTGAGGACCCACGTTGGGCAGAGCCTTGGTGACCCACATTCCCTGGAATCCATGCTGGGAAGACACTCGGCTGGTTATACTTTTGTTTTGGCCTCCCCATACTATCTGCTCCTGTGGCACCCTCCCCACATCTCTGTATCACGGTTCCATCTTAGTCATTTTCTGGGGAAGGAGGGGCAGGTGAAGACGGCAGAGGAGGGTACAGGAAGACAGGAGCAGGCGAAAGAGGCGTTGGTGGGAGAGGAGGGTATCCCTGAGCACCAGTAGGTGAGGGAGGAGGGTATCCTTTGGCAGGGGGTGTGTAAGTGGGTCAGGTGAAATCGGGCCAGGTGAGGTAGGGTCAGATTCCCTTGATCCCATGGGGGCTACCAGCAATTCACCATCCATATCATCGATCCGATATAAACTTTTCATCCAATGCCAGGTGTTCTATACAACGCTTCCCTTGGACACAACCCATGCAATTATTGTTTTCAGGTACTTTAACAATCATTAACCCACATCAACCAGCCACTCTGGTGTTTCCTGCAAATAGAAAAATGAATCAACGTAGGGAACTTTGTCCAATCTGCCCTCCTGTTTACAAAAGATCAGTAACTGTGAAATCACATCAGATGGCAAAGACAAGTTTTCCGGACACATTTTCCCATGCTGCAAGACATATTTCGGCCACCAAGTGTTATAATAATCAATCAACCTTATGTAACTCTTGCCCAAAATTACCTTCCTTCCAATGTGCTAATGAGCAGCCCAAAGGAGAAGTGTGTGGTGTGGGGGCACTGCCGCCCAAAATCCGTTTAATCTTCTCCGTGTTACAGCTACAATAAACCACTGATGCCAAACCTGCAACGCTTTCGCGATTGACTGACGGACGGCACCGCGGCAATACCAGGAATTCCTCAGCCCAACCACACGCGCCTTTCGCTGCGCCTAACTGGCAGGCAACCAGGCCAGAGTAAAAGCACCTTACCTTTCTCCAGGGGACGTTGTGAGCGGCGGGGGGTCCCGGTGCCGACGGGCTTCCCGAGAATCCCTCGGTGCCGGCTGGGGCGTGATCGGGTCGCGGGGTCCTCAGCAGCGCTCACAAGGTCCCATCTGGGTCGCCAAAATGTTAGCGTGGAAACGCATAATCACAGGATGATTATATGCAGGTGGTTTCATTGAAGAGCTTGGGGAGCCGGGGTATAAACCCAAATCTGACTCCAACGTGGATTCGAGATGGACGTGTTTTTATACCCTTTTCATGATATAGCTGTATATTAATTATTAAACCTGTATTGGTATCATATCTACATTGATCTTATCCAAGTATCAATTCTTGCAATTTTCATCAGGTCCCCCAAATATCGTTTCCCGAGATTTTTATTACAATTAAGCAATAATTACATTCAACTACCAAACAATCATTACATTTAACAATCGTATCATATGATGATTACGTAGGTGCAGATTCACCTGACCTAATTCATTCCAAAGGCCGAGTTCCCTTGCCCAGGCCTACCAGACCAACCTTTCTTCCCATCCCCTGAATCCTTGGTAATTCCCATGATTTTTGAAACATTTTAACCCTATGCTAACACAGGGAGTTTGGCAGGGCCCTACACAGGACAGGGCAGGACGGGAGGGACCCCTGGGTGGGGCAGAACCGCCTCGGTTCGCATCGTCCCGATGCAGCCATCCCGGTCCATACGGTCCCGGTCCATACGGTCCCAGTCCATGCCATCCCAGTTTGTGCAATCCCAGTCGGGATGGCCCTGATCCATCTGGTCCCAGTCTGTGCAATCCCAGTCCATGTGATCCCATTTTGCACCATCCCAGTCTCTATCGTCCTGCGTATCTTTCGGGTGATTTTATGTCAACCCTGGTGGATTCTGGATGCCCTTGATGCCCTTTTCTGCTGATTTTAAACCAAACCAGGCCCTTTTAGGAGCGCAGTTCCCTTTGGCCCCGCCCCTTTCGCCTCAGAATTCCCGCCTTTTCCCGGGCCCCGCCCATTTCCTTCATCCGGACTTTTCATTGGCTTTTTCCCTTTTTCCCATCCATGTCCCGCCCATCTATTGGCGCTTTCCCCTGCGCATGCTCAGGACGCCGGAAGTTTCCTCAGCGGGCGCCGCCATCTTTTGTCCCGGTCTCCCGGGCCGGTTGCAGCATGTCCGAGACCTCCGGTGGGGCTTGGGCATCTTTAGGGGATTTATAGGGGATTTGTAGGGGTTTGGGGGGTTTGTAGGGATTTGGGAGGTTTCGTTTTCTGGGGTGTGTCTATAGAGGGCTCTCTATAGGGAATTTGGGGGGTTCGTTAGGGGATTAGGGAATTTCTAGGGGTGTCTGTAGGGGATTTGGGGGGGGTCTGTAGGGGATTTCCGGAGATGTGTATTTGAGATTTGTGGGGGGGCTATAGGGAATTTGGGGGTTCCGGGGGTCTATGGGGGATCTTTAGGGGATTTGGGGGGTCTTGCGTTTCTGTAGGGGTTTGGGGAGGTCTGGGGGTGTCTCTGGGGGATTTGGGGGGTCTGGGGGCTCTGTAGGGGATTTTGGGGGGTCTGGGGTCTCTATGGGGTATTTAGGGATCTGGGGTCTCTATGGGATTTTGGGGGTCTGGGGTGTCTGTAGGTGATTTGGGGTGGGGGTGTGGGGTCTCTATGGGGGATTTTGAGGGTCTGGGGACTCTAAAGTGGATCTTGGGGGGTCTGGGGTCTCTATGGGTGATTTGGTGGTCTGGGGTTTCTGTAGGGGATTTGGGGAACTCTGGAGGATTAATAGGGGATTTGGGGGGGTCTGCGGTCTGTTCATGGGATTTTGTGGGGTATGGGGTCTCTGTGGGGGATTTGGGGGGTCTGGGGTCTCTAAAGTGGATTTTGGGGGGAGTCTGGGGTCTCTATGGGGGATTTGGGGGGTCTGGGGTCTCTACGGAGGATTTGGGGGGTCTGGGATCTCTATGGGGGATTTGGGGGGTCTGGGGTCTCTATGGGGGATTTGGGGGGGTCTGGGGTTTCTGTGGGGGATTTTGTGGGTCTGGGGACTCTAAAGTGGATCTTGGGGAGGTCTGGGTTCTCTATGGGGGATTTGGGGGGGACTGGGGTCTCTGTAGGGCATTTGTGGGGTCTGGGGTCTCTGGTTGTTCTTGCCAAGGCATCTTGGTTATCAAACTGCAAATGCTGATTAAATCCACAGCTCTCTCTGTGTCAGCTTCCACAGTGTTGGTCTCAGCCTGGGTCCTATAGCGGTGCCAGTCTCGGTCTCAAATGTCGCTCTTGGTTTTGGAGCGGACCCAATCCCAGTGCTGGTAGCAGTACCGGTGCTGGTCCCAGAGTTCTCCCAGGGCCAATCTCAGTCTCGGTTCTGGCGCCGGTGCCAGTCTTGGTGCTGGTTCCGGCGCCGCTCCCAGTGTCAGCCCTGGAGTCCTGCCAGTGCCGGTGCCAGTGTCGGTCCCAGGACAGTGCTGGAGCACTCCCGGTGCAGGTTCTAGTGTCGGTGTTGGTCTCAGTCTTGGTCCCAGGGCCAGCTCTGGGGCCGGTTTCGCTCTCGGTCTCCTTCTCAGTCCCAGGCCTAGTTCCGCTTCTGGAGCGTTGATGGTCTCAGTTCTGGTGTCGGTTCTGTTCCCACTCTTGGTCTCGGGCTCCATTCTGATTTCGGTCTCATTCTTGGTGCTGCTGCCGGTTCTGGTGCCGCTCGCGGTCTACGGTCCCTCAGATTTTCGTCCCATTTTGGTGATTCTAGGATCAATCGGGCAGATTTAGGCTGGACTGCTGCTCACTTTTGGAGAACATGAGCCCCATTTGGGTGATTTTACACCGCTTTGTATGGATTTCAGGGGCCTTTGGCTGATTTTCTGCCAACCCTGGTGGATCTAGGCTGCATTTGAGCCCCTTTTCTGAAGATCTTAGGGCAAACCAGGCCCTTTTAGAAGCACAGGGCCCCTTGGCCCCGCCCCTTTCCCCTCACAGTTCCCGCCCTTTCCTTGACCCCGCCCCTTTGCCCTCACAGTTCCCGCCCTTTCCTTGACCCCGCCCCTTTGCCCTCACAGTTCCCGCCCTTTCCTTGGCCCCGCCCCTTTCCCCTCACAGTTCCCGCCCTTTCCTTGACCCCGCCCCTTTCCCCTCACAGTTCCCGCCCTTGCCTTGACCCCGCCCCTTTGCCCTCACAGTTCCCGCCCTTTCCTTGACCCCGCCCCTTTCCCCTCACGGTTCCCGCCCTTTCCTTGACCCATCCCCTCCCAGTTCGGTTTCGGAACTGGGAATGAGGAGGGGGAGGAGGAGGAGGAGGGAGGAAGAGGCGGAGCGGCAGCAGGAAGCAGGAGCAGAGAAGGAGCGAATCAAGCGCGCGGCTCCGGAGCTCCCTGAACTCGCAGCCCCCCCGGAACCTTCGCCCCCCATCCCGCAGGTGCCCGGGGAGGGGGAGCTCGTCCCAAATATCCCGGGGGGGGGTCCCTGGGTTTGGGGTTCCCTGGGGGGGATGTTTGGATCTCTCTGGGCTCCGGAGCCGCAGGTGCCCCTCGGGGGGACATCGATCGGGGGGTCCCCGGGAGGTGTTTTTGGGGGTCCCGGTGGCTGGCGGCAGGGCCCCGGCGGGGGGCGGGGGGATGCGGGTCCCCCCGCGGTGGGGATTGGGCTTCCCGGGCCGGGCCCTGCGAGCTCTGCCGGGGCCACGTGGGGACCGCGCGGGACCGGCGGGATCGGCGGGGGACAGCGGTTTTGGGGAGCCCCGGGAGAGCCGCGGCTTCCTGGAGCGGGAGCCCGGAGAGAGGAGAGCCCCAGAAGGGCAGAGCGGGGACCCCGAGAGGGGGGGACCCCTGGGATTCCCGGGATCCCGGCGGGGGGTGCTGGGGCTGGAGGGGCGGGATGGCCGGGAAAGGGGATCGGGGGTCCTTGGGACGGAAGCGGCTGCTCCCAGTATGAGCCCGCTTGCTCCCCGCGTGTGGTTCCAGTTTCCTCGGCACTCCCACTAGGAGCCCAGTCACTCCCAAGTCATGGCCTGATTTCATGCAATTTGCCCCCAGCACGGTCCCCGTTGCTCCCAGTTCCTCCCACTTTGCTCCAGTGCGTTTCCAGCTCCCCCAGCTGCCCATAGCATAGTTCCAGTCACTCCCAGTACGATCCCAGTGCGACTCCAGTATGATGCCAGTCTCTGCCTCCAGGGCCCCAGTCGCTCACACTTGCCCCCGGTTGCCCCAGCATGCTCCCAGTTTTCCCCCAGCACATTCCCAGTTGCTCCTAGCTAGGTCCCAGTCAGCACCCCTGTGGTCTCAGATACTCCCAGTATATCCCAGTAGCCCTGAACAATCTCCTAGTCATTCCCAGGCACTGCCAGTTACCTCAGCGTGGCTCACTTGCCCCCAGTTGCATCCCAGTTGCCCCTAGAATAGTCCCAGTGCCTCTCTGCATGGTTTATTTATTTTTTGGGGGGAGTGGGTTCGTTTGGAGAATGCAGAACTCCAAAGCTGAGCCGCAAATGCTCCTTGGGGGACATTGGGGGGTCCTGGTGGCGGCTGCCGGCAGAGGCAGCCTGGAGGAGCAGAGCCCTGTGTGCCCCAGGATCCCAAAGTGGGGAGCCCAGAGAGGGGGGAGGGCCGAGATTCGTGGGACCCTCAAGAGCCTGGAGAGGGGCAGGGGGGAGTCCATGAATCCCCTGCGCCCCAGACAGAGAATAAGGGGGAGAAGGGACCGTGGGACCCAAAAACCCCCAGCATCCCTAAATAGGGAGATGGAAGAGGGGAGAGCTTTGTGGATTCCTGGGACTCCCAGCAGCCTGGGGAGTGCAGGGACCGAGGAGATGGGGGACCCCCAATACAAGCGTGAGCCCCAGAGCTGGGACAGGGGGGAACCCCTGAACACCAGAGGAGAGGGACCATTCCCAGGAGCTGGTGGAAGGCATTTCCAGGGCTGAATGTTGGCTGTTTGGGAGGTTTTTATGGGCGCCAGTGCCCGGGGACTTCTAGAGATGGACTTGGGCAGGCAGAACCCGCAACACAACATGCTCATCCCTTGTTTTAGCCCAAAGCAGGATTTCCCATTCCCAAACCTTGGCCCGTTGGAGGAGGAGGAGGCTGTGAGGAAGAGGAAGCTGCCCCAGGATAACCAGGCAGGTGAGGAGGAATTCACTGCCCCTTTTAACCCTCTGTCCTGCTCCATCTCCCAGCCCAGCAGGGCCCCCAGCTGCAGGACAACCCCGCTGCCGGCGCCGTCGTGCCGGGGTCGCGCTGGGGGGTTCTCCTTCCCCTTCCCTCTGGCACGGAGGCAAATCCCATCCTCTCCTTGTCCTTCCTCCCCCAGACAAGGAGCTGAGGACAGAGACCATGGAGGACAAATCCCCACGGCAGAACCTCGAGGAAGAGGTCGTTTGGAGCGGCTCCACGTCGCAGGATTCCAGCGGGGAGGAAGAGCCGCGGAGATCCCGCACGAGGAGGGGCTGCAAACGCAGATCACGGGGATCTGAGGAGGAAAGACCCAGCCTGGGCCGGGCAGGGGGTCGGAGATGGAGCCGGAGCTCGGACCTGGTGGTTCATGAGCAGCTTCATGATGGGGAGAAGCTCCACAAGTGCTTGGAGTGCGGGATGAGCTTCAGATGGAGGAGCAGCCTTACCTGTCACCAGAGGATCCACACCGGGGAACGACCCTACAAGTGTGGGGATTGTGGGAAGGACTTCAGGCAGCGTTCCAATCTGGTCGAACACCGGCGCATCCACACTGGGGAGAGGCCCTACGAGTGTGGGGTGTGTGGGAACAGCTTCAGTGACAGGTGCACGCTGAAGCAGCACCGGAGGATCCACACTGGGGAACGGCCCTACAAGTGTCAGGAGTGTGGGAAGGACTTCAGGCACTGTTCCAACCTCATCCGTCACTGAAATATCCACACTGGGGAGAGGCCCTACGAGTGCTCAGAGTGTGGGAAGAGGTTTTACTGCAGCTCCCAGCTCATGCAGCACTACCAGACACACACGGATGAGAGACCCTACGAGTGTCCTGACTGCGGGAAGGTCTTCCTGCAAAACTCCTACCTCATCACCCACCGGCGCATCCACACCGGGGAGAGGCCCTACGAGTGTCCCGAGTGTGGGAAAAGCTTCTCCTGCAGATCAAATTTGGTCAGTCACCAACGGAGGCACCAGTAAGAGAAGCCATGTGAGTGCCCTGAGCGCAGGAAGAGCTTTGTGCGCTGCTCCAAGTCCATCCCCCACTGGATGACCCACAATCTTCAGAGCCCTGGTGACCCACATTCCCTGGGATGCAGTTTGGGAAGGCACCTGGCTGGTTATCCTTTTGTTTTGGCCTTATTTTTTGTCTGTCCTCCATCTCTTTGTGCTCCAAAGCCAAGAGGGATGGGCCTGTCCCCTCTAAACCACTCAAATTCCCATGAACACACCTCAACTTCAACCCAGAAGGGCTCCATCCCACCTCCAAGTGGATTGTTCCCGCCTCAAAACAACTCAGTCCCACACGAACCTTGCTGGATTCCACAGTCACCAGGGGGAGAAGGGGTTGGAAGGAGATTGGGAGGAGTGGGATCCAAATTTCGAGCAGTGGGATCGGGATTGTGTGGGACTGGCTGGGCAGCTTGTATTTGATAGCAAATAAAATTTTCGCGGTTCCTGATTTCTGTCCCGTTCACTCTCCGTCAGTTCCAGTTCTGTTTTCAGTGGCGCCTTCTCAGCTGATTGTGTTTGTGTCCTCCTTTCTCTCCTGCCTGTCTCTGCCTGCTCTGTTTCTCTCCCAGTGGCTCCCTTGAGCCAGGGCAGCTCCCAGCAAAGACCCTGCCCTGATTTCCTTCCCAATGCTGGAGCTCCAAGAGCCATGGCTGAAGGTATGAAGGCTGGCAGTGAAATGTCCCTGTAAGATCCTGCTCCACTTGGCTTTTGGCCCCTTCTTAAGAGCTTTGCCTTCAGGGGCAGGAACATCTTTTCCTGGCTGGCAACTGGAATTCCAGACCCTGGGAGTGTGGGCCGTGGAGGACCATCCAAACTGGGATCACGTAGGTTTGGATCACATGGACTGGGATTGCACAGACTGGGACCAGATGGATCAGGGCCATCCCGACTGGGATTGCACAAACTGGGATGGCATGGACTGGGACCGTATGGACCAGGATGGCTGCATCGGGACGATGCGAACCGAGGCGGTTCTGCCCCACCCAGGGGTCCCTCCCGTCCTGCCCTGTCCTGTGTAGGGCCCTGCCAAACTCCCTGTGTTAGCATAGGGTTAAAATGTTTCAAAAATCATGGGAATTACCAAGGATTCAGGGGATGGGAAGAAAGGTTGGTCTGGTAGGCCTGGGCAAGGGAACTCGGCCTTTGGAATGAATTAGGTCAGGTGAATCTGCACCTACGTAATCATCATATGATACGATTGTTAAATGTAATGATTGTTTGGTAGTTGAATGTAATTATTGCTTAATTGTAATAAAAATCTTGGGAAACGATATTTGGGGGACCTGATGAAAACTGCAAGAATTGATACTTGGATAAGATCAACGTAGATATGATACCAATACAGGTTTAATAATTAATATACAGCTATATCATGAAAAGGGTATAAAAACACGTCCATCTCGAATCCACGTTGGAGTCAGATTTGGGTTTATACCCCGGCTCCCCAAGCTCTTCAATGAAACCACCTGCATATAATCATCCTGTGATTATGCGTTTCCACGCTAACATTTTGGCGACCCAGATGGGACCTTGTGAGCGCTGCTGAGGACCCCGCGACCCGATCACGCCCCAGCCGGCACCGAGGGATTCTCGGGAAGCCCGTCGGCACCGGGACCCCCCGCCGCTCACAACGTCCCCTGGAGAAAGGTAAGGTGCTTTTACTCTGGCCTGGTTGCCTGCCAGTTAGGCGCAGCGAAAGGCGCGTGTGGTTGGGCTGAGGAATTCCTGGTATTGCCGCGGTGCCGTCCGTCAGTCAATCGCGAAAGCGTTGCAGGTTCGGCATCAGTGGTTTATTGTAGCTGTAACACGGAGAAGATTAAACGGATTTTGGGCGGCAGTGCCCCCACACCACACACTTCTCCTTTGGGCTGCTCATTAGCACATTGGAAGGAAGGTAATTTTGGGCAAGAGTTACATAAGGTTGATTGATTATTATAACACTTGGTGGCCGAAATATGTCTTGCAGCATGGGAAAATGTGTCCGGAAAACTTGTCTTTGCCATCTGATGTGATTTCACAGTTACTGATCTTTTGTAAACAGGAGGGCAGATTGGACAAAGTTCCCTACGTTGATTCATTTTTCTATTTGCAGGAAACACCAGAGTGGCTGGTTGAGTGTGGGTTAATGATTGTTAAAGTACCTGAAAACAATAATTGCATGGGTTGTGTCCAAGGGAAGCGTTGTATAGAACACCTGGCATTGGATGAAAAGTTTATATCGGATCGATGATATGGATGGTGAATTGCTGGTAGCCCCCATGGGATCAAGGGAATCTGACCCTACCTCACCTGGCCCGATTTCACCTGACCCACTTACACACCCCCTGCCAAAGGATACCCTCCTCCCTCACCTACTGGTGCTCAGGGATACCCTCCTCTCCCACCAACGCCTCTTTCGCCTGCTCCTGTCTTCCTGTACCCTCCTCTGCCGTCTTCACCTGCCCCTCCTTCCCCAGAAAATGACTAAGATGGAACCGTGATACAGAGATGTGGGGAGGGTGCCACAGGAGCAGATAGTATGGGGAGGCCAAAACAAAAGTATAACCAGCCAAGTGTCTTCCCAGCATGGATTCCAGGGAATGTGGGTCACCAAGGCTCTGCCCAACGTGGGTCCTCACAGGGCTTCCCTTACTGGTGCCTCCGTTGGTGTATGGTCAACGCTGATCTGCAGGAGAAGCTTTTCCCACATTCAGTACACACATAGGGCCTCTCCCCGGTGTGGATGCGCCGGTGGATGATGAGGTTGGAGTTTTTCCTGAAGACCTTCCCGCAATCAGGACACTCGTAGGGTCTCTCATCCGTGTGTGTCTGGTAGTGCTGCATGAGCTGGGAGCTGCAGTAAAACCTCTTCCCACACTCTGAGCACTCGTAGGGCCTCTCCCCAGTGTGGATCCTTTGGTGACGGATTAGGTTGGAACGGTGCCTGAAGTCCTTCCCACACTCCTCACACTTGTAGGGCCGGTCCCCAGTGTGGATGCTTTGGTGACGGATCAGGTTGCAACGGCGTCTGAAGCCCTTCCCACAATCCCCACACTTGTAGGGCCGTTCCCCGGTGTGGATCCTCTGGTGACAGATAAGGCTGCTCCTCCATCTGAAGCTCATCCCGCACTCCAAGCACTTGTGGAGCTTCTCCCCATCATGAAGCTGCTCATGAACCACCAGGTCCGAGCTCCGGCTCCATCTCCGACCCCCTGCCCGGCCCAGGCTGGGTCTTTCCTCCTCAGATCCCCGTGATCTGCGTTTGCAGCCCCTCCTCATGCGGGATCTCCGCGGCTCTTCCTCCCCGCTGGATTCCTGCGACGTGGAGCCGCTCCAAACGACCTCTTCCTCGAGGTTCTGCCGCGGGGATTTGTCCTCCATGGTCTCTGTCCTCAGCTCCTTGTCTGGGGCAGGAAGGACAAGGAGAGGATGGGATTTGCCTCCGTGCCAGAGGGAAGGGGAAGGAGAACCCCCCAGCGCGACCCCGGCACGACGGCGCCGGCAGCGGGGTTGTCCTGCAGCTGGGGGCCCTGCTGGGCTGGGAGATGGAGCAGGACAGAGGGTTAAAAGGGGCAGTGAATTCCTCCTCACCTGCCTGGTTATCCTGGGGCAGCTTCCTCTTCCTCAGAGCCTCCTCCTCCTCCAACGGGCCAAGGTTTGGGAATGGGAAATCCTGCTTTGGGCTAAAACAAGGGATGAGCATGTTGTGTTGCGGGTTCTGCCTGCCCAAGTCCATCTCTAGAAGTCCCCGGGCACTGGCGCCCATAAAAACCTCCCAAACAGCCAACATTCAGCCCTGGAAATGCCTCCCACCAGCTCCTGGGAATGGTCCCTCTCCTCTGGTGTTCAGGGGTTCCCCCCTGTCCCAGCTCTGGGGCTCACACTTGTATTGGGGGTCCCCCATCTCCTCGGTCCCTGCACTCCCCAGGCTGCTGGGAGTCCCAGGAATCCACAAAGCTCTCCCCTCTTCCATCTCCCTATTTAGGGATGCTGGGGGTTTTTGGGTCCCACGGTCCCTTCTCCCCCTTATTCTCTGTCTGGGGCGCAGGGGATTCATGGACTCCCCCCTGCCCCTCTCCAGGCTCTTGAGGGTCCCACGAATCTCGGCGCTCCCCCCTCTCTGGGCTCCCCACTTTGGGATCCTGGGGCACACAGGCCTCTGCTCCTCCAGGCTGCCTCTGCCGGCAGCTGCCACCAGGACCCCCCAATGTCCCCCAAGGGGTATTTTCTGCTCAGCTTTGGAGTTCTGCATTCTCCAAACGAACCCACTCCCCCCAAAAAATAAATAAACAAACCATGCAGAGAGGCACTGGGACTATTCTAGGGGCAACTGGGATGCAACTGGGGGCAAGTGAGCCACGCTGAGGTAACTGGCAGTGCCTGGGAATGACTAGGAGATTGTTCAGGGCTACTGGGATATACTGGGAGTATCTGAGACCACAGGGGTGCTGACTGGGACCTAGCTAGGAGCAACTGGGAATGTGCTGGGGGAAAACTGGGAGCATGCTGGGGCAACCGGGGGCAAGTGTGAGCGACTAGGGCCCTGGAGGCAGAGACTGGCATCATACTGGAGTCGCACTGGGATCGTACTGGGAGTGACTGGAACTATGGTATGGGCAGCTGGGGGAGCTGGAAACGCACTGGAGCAAAGTGGGAGGAACTGGGAGCAACGGGGACCGTGCTGGGGGCAAATTGCATGAAATCAGGCCATGACTTGGGAGTGACTGGGCTCCTAGTGGGAGTGCCGAGGAAACTGGAACCACACGCGGGGAGCAAGCGGGCTCATACTGGGAGCAGCCGCTTCCGTCCCAAGGACCCCCGATCCCCTTTCCCGGCCATCCCGCCCCTCCAGCCCCAGCACCCCCCGCCGGGATCCCGGGAATCCCAGGGGTCCCCCCCTCTCGGGGTCCCCGCTCTGCCCTTCTGGGGCTCTCCTCTCTCCGGGCTCCCGCTCCAGGAAGCCGCGGCTCTCCCGGGGCTCCCCAAAACCGCTGTCCCCCGCCGATCCCGCCGGTCCCGCGCGGTCCCCACGTGGCCCCGGCAGAGCTCGCAGGGCCCGGCCCGGGAAGCCCAATCCCCACCGCGGGGGGACCCGCATCCCCCCGCCCCCCGCCGGGGCCCTGCCGCCAGCCACCGGGACCCCCAAAAACACCTCCCGGGGACCCCCCGATCGATGTCCCCCCGAGGGGCACCTGCGGCTCCGGAGCCCAGAGAGATCCAAACATCCCCCCCAGGGAACCCCAAACCCAGGGACCCCCCCCCGGGATATTTGGGACGAGCTCCCCCTCCCCGGGCACCTGCGGGATGGGGGGCGATGGTCCCGGGGAGGCTGCGAGTTCAGGAAGCTCCGGAGCCGCGCGCTTGATTCGCTCCTTCTCTGCTCCTGCTTCCTGCTGCCGCTCCGCCTCTTCCTCCCTCCTCCTCCTCCTCCCCCTCCTCATTCCCAGTTCCGAAACCGAACTGGGAGGGGATGGGTCAAGGAAAGGGCGGGAACCGTGAGGGGAAAGGGGCGGGGTCAAGGCAAGGGCGGGAACTGTGAGGGGAAAGGGGCGGGGTAAAGTAAAGGGCGGGAACTGTGAGGGGAAAGGGGCGGGGTCAAGGAAAGGGCGGGGACTGTGAGGGGAAAGGGGCGGGGTCAAGGAAAGGGCGGGAACTGAGAGGGCAAAGGGGCGGGGTCAAGGCAAGGGCGGGAACTGTGAGGGGAAAGGGGCGGGGCCAAGGAAAGGGCGGGAACTGTGAGGGGAAAGGGGCGGGGCCAAGGGGCCCTCTGGTTCTAAAAGGGCCTGGTTTGCCCTAAGATCTTCAGAAAAGGGGCTCAAATGCAGCCTAGATCCACCAGGGTTGGCAGAAAATCAGCCAAAGGCCCCTGAAATCCATACAAAGCGGTGTAAAATCACCCAAATGGGGCTCATGTTCTCCAAAAGTGAGCAGCAGTCCAGCCTAAATCCGCCCAGTTGATCCTAGAATCACCAAAATGGGACGAAAATCTGAGGGACCGTAGACCGCGAGCGGCACCAGAACCGGCAGCAGCACCAAGAATGAGACCGAAATCAGAATGGAGCCCGAGACCAAGAGTGGGAACAGAACCGACACCAGAACTGAGACCATCAACGCTCCAGAAGCGGAACTAGGCCTGGGACTGAGAAGGAGACCGAGAGCGAAACCGGCCCCAGAGCTGGCCCTGGGACCAAGACTGAGACCAACACCGACACTAGAACCTGCACCGGGAGTGCTCCAGCACTGTCCTGGGACCGACACTGGCACCGGCACTGGCAGGACTCCAGGGCTGACACTGGGAGCGGCGCCGGAACCAGCACCAAGACTGGCACCGGCGCCAGAACCGAGACTGAGATTGGCCCTGGGAGAACTCTGGGACCAGCACCGGTACTGCTACCAGCACTGGGATTGGGTCCGCTCCAAAACCAAGAGCGACATTTGAGACCGAGACTGGCACCGCTATAGGACCCAGGCTGAGACCAACACTGTGGAAGCTGACACAGAGAGAGCTGTGGATTTAATCAGCATTTGCAGTTTGATAACCAAGATGCCTTGGCAAGAACAACCAGAGACCCCAGACCCCACAAATGCCCTACAGAGACCCCAGTCCCCCCCAAATCCCCCATAGAGAACCCAGACCTCCCCAAGATCCACTTTAGAGTCCCCAGACCCACAAAATCCCCCACAGAAACCCCAGACCCCCCCAAATCCCCCATAGAGACCCCAGACCCCCCAAATCCCCCATAGAGATCCCAGACCCCCCAAATCCTCCGTAGAGACCCCAGACCCCCCAAATCCCCCATAGAGACCCCAGACTCCCCCCAAAATCCACTTTAGAGACCCCAAATCCCCCACAGAGACCCCATACCCCACAAAATCCCATGAACAGACCGCAGACCCCCCCAAATCCCCTATTAATCCTCCAGAGTTCCCCAAATCCCCTACAGAAACCCCAGACCCCCAAATCACCCATAGAGACCCCAGACCCCCCAAGATCCACTTTAGAGTCCCCAGACCCTGAAAATCCCCCATAGAGACCCCAGACCCCCACCCCAAATCACCTACAGACACCCCAGACCCCCAAAATCCCATAGAGACCCCAGATCCCTAAATACCCCATAGAGACCCCAGACCCCCCAAAATCCCCTACAGAGCCCCCAGACCCCCCAAATCCCCCAGAGACACCCCCAGACCTCCCCAAACCCCTACAGAGACGCAAGACCCCCCAAATCCCCTAAAGATCCCCCATAGACCCCCGGAACCCCCAAATTCCCTATAGCCCCCCCACAAATCTCAAATACACATCTCCGGAAATCCCCTACAGACCCCCCCCAAATCCCCTACAGACACCCCTAGAAATTCCCTAATCCCCTAACGAACCCCCCAAATTCCCTATAGAGAGCCCTCTATAGACACACCCCAGAAAACGAAACCTCCCAAATCCCTACAAACCCCCCAAACCCCTACAAATCCCCTATAAATCCCCTAAAGATGCCCAAGCCCCACCGTAGGTCTCGGACATGCTGGAACCGGGCCGGGAGACCGGGACAAAAGATGGCGGCGCCCGCTGAGGAAACTTCCGGCGTCCTGAGCATGCGCAGGGGAAAGCGCCAATAGATGGGCGGGACATGGATGGGGAAAAAGGGAAAAAGCCAATGAAAAGTCCGGATGAAGGAAATGGGCGGGGCCCGGGAAAAGGCGGGAACTCTGAGGCGAAAGGGGCGGGGCCAAAGGGAACTGCGCTCCTAAAAGGGCCTGGTTTGGTTTAAAATCAGCAGAAAAGGGCATCAAGGGCATCCAGAATCCACCAGGGTTGACATAAAATCACCCGAAAGATACGCAGGACGATAGAGACTGGGATGGTGCACAATGGGATCACATGGACTGGGATTGCACAGACTGGGACCAGATGGATCAGGGCCATCCCGACTGGGATTGCACAAACTGGGATGGCATGGACTGGGACCGTATGGACCGGGATGGCTGCATCGGGACGATGCGAATCGAGGCGGTTCTGCCCCACCCAGGGGTCCCTCCCAGTCCTGCCCTGTCCCGTGCGGGGGCTCTGACAAAACTCCCTGGAGTGAACGAGGAGGTCCCAGAGCGCTCCCGGTGCCGGTCTCTGTCCTGGAGCAGTCCTGGAGCAATCCTGGTGCTGACTCTGGTCCCGGTCTGATTCTCAGTCCCTGAGCGGTGCTGGTGTCGGTCTCATTCTTGGTCCTACAGCGCTGCCAGTCTCCATGCAAGTGCCGGCTCTGGTTTCCATCTCAGTCTCAGTTATAGTTTGGGTCTTGGTCTTGGTCTCGATCTCGGCCACAGCCTTGCAGTGGTTCCGGTCCCAGTGCTGGTTCCGCTGCACTCTTGGTCCCGGAGTGCTCCCAGTGCCAATCTCAGTCTCAGTCCTGGTCTCAGATCTGTGCCAGTCTCGGTTCTGGTGCCGGTACCAGTCTCTGTGCTGGCTCAATCCCGCTCTCAGTCTCAGTCCCAGAGTTCTCCCTGTGCCGGTGCTGGTCCCGGTCCCAGAACAGTCCTGGAGCGCTCCCGGTGCCGCTCCCAGTGTCCGTGTTTATCGAAGGTTGAGAGAGAGACAGGGACTACTGACTCGTGATCAGAATCCAGATTTACTCTCAGCTACATTTGCTTACACACCCTTTTTGGGAAGGCGGTAATTTTTTACTACGTTCATTGGGTTAAACATCACTCAGACAAACTTTACATTTCTACTTATTTAGTTCAATCTTCTTTCCTGTCGCAGTCTCGCTCCAATCTTTTTGTAATCTTCAAAGCTCTGGTTGTTCTTGCCAAGGCATCTTGGTTATCAAACTGCAAATGCTGATTAAATCCACAGCTCTCTCTGTGTCAGCTTCCACAGTGTTGGTCTCAGCCTGGGTCCTATAGCGGTGCCAGTCTCGGTCTCAAATGTCGCTCTTGGTTTTGGAGCGGACCCAATCCCAGTGCTGGTAGCAGTACCGGTGCTGGTCCCAGAGTTCTCCCAGGGCCAATCTCAGTCTCGGTTCTGGCGCCGGTGCCAGTCTTGGTGCTGGTTCCGGTGCCGCTCCCAGTGTCAGCCCTGGAGTCCTGCCAGTGCCGGTGCCAGTGTCGGTCCCAGGACAGTGCTGGAGCACTCCCGGTGCAGGTTCTAGTGTCGGTGTTGGTCTCAGTCTTGGTCCCAGGGCCAGCTCTGGGGCCGGTTTCGCTCTCGGTCTCCTTCTCAGTCCCAGGCCTAGTTCCGCTTCTGGAGCGTTGATGGTCTCAGTTCTGGTGTCGGTTCTGTTCCCACTCTTGGTCTCGGGCTCCATTCTGATTTCGGTCTCATTCTTGGTGCTGCTGCCGGTTCTGGTGCCGCTCGCGGTCTACGGTCCCACAGATTTTCGTCCCATTTTGGTGATTCTAGGATCAACCGGGCAGATTTAGGCTGGACTGCTGCTCACTTTTGGAGAACATGAGCCCCATTTGGGTGATTTTACACCCCTTTGTATGGATTTCAGGGGCCTTTGGCTGATTTTATGCCAACCCTGGTGGATTTAGGCTGCATTTGAGGCCCTTTTCTGAAGATCTTAGGGCAAACCAGGCCCTTTTAGAACCAGAGGGCCCCTTGGCCCCGCCCCTTTCCCCTCACAGTTCCCGCCCTTTCCTTGACCCCGCCCCTTTCCACTCACAGTTCCCGCCCTTTCCTTGACCCCGCCCCTTTGCCCTCACAGTTCCCGCCCTTGCCTTGACCCCGCCCCTTTGCCCTCACAGTTCCCGCCCTTTCCTTGACCCATCCCCTCCCAGTTCGGTTTCGGAACTGGGAATGAGGAGGGGGAGGAGGAGGAGGAGGGAGGAAGAGGCGGAGCGGCAGCAGGAAGCAGGAGCAGAGAAGGAGCGAATCAAGCGCGCGGCTCCGGAGCTCCCTGAACTCGCAGCCTCCCCGGGACCTTCGCCCCCCATCCCGCAGGTGCCCGGGGAGGGGGAGCTCGTCCCAAATATCCCGGGGGGGGGGGTCCCTGGGTTTGGGGTTCCCTGGGGGGGATGTTTGGATCTCTCTGGGCTCCGGAGCCGCAGGTGCCCCTCGGGGGGACATCGATCGGGGGGTCCCCGGGAGGTGTTTTTGGGGGTCCCGGTGGCTGGCGGCAGGGCCCCGGCGGGGGGCGGGGGGATGCGGGTCCCCCCGCGGTGGGGATTGGGCTTCCCGGGCCGGGCCCTGCGAGCTCTGCCGGGGCCACGTGGGGACCGCGCGGGACCGGCGGGATCGGCGGGGGACAGCGGTTTTGGGGAGCCCCGGGAGAGCCGCGGCTTCCTGGAGCGGGAGCCCGGAGAGAGGAGAGCCCCAGAAGGGCAGAGCGGGGACCCCGAGAGGGGGGGACCCCTGGGATTCCCGGGATCCCGGCGGGGGGTGCTGGGGCTGGAGGGGCGGGATGGCCGGGAAAGGGGATCGGGGGTCCTTGGGACGGAAGCGGCTGCTCCCAGTATGAGCCCGCTTGCTCCCCGCGTGTGGTTCCAGTTTCCTCGGCACTCCCACTAGGAGCCCAGTCACTCCCAAGTCATGGCCTGATTTCATGCAATTTGCCCCCAGCACGGTCCCCGTTGCTCCCAGTTCCTCCCACTTTGCTCCAGTGCGTTTCCAGCTCCCCCAGCTGCCCATAGCATAGTTCCAGTCACTCCCAGTACGATCCCAGTGCGACTCCAGTATGATGCCAGTCTCTGCCTCCAGGGCCCCAGTCGCTCACACTTGCCCCCGGTTGCCCCAGCATGCTCCCAGTTTTCCCCCAGCACATTCCCAGTTGCTCCTAGCTAGGTCCCAGTCAGCACCCCTGTGGTCTCAGATACTCCCAGTATATCCCAGTAGCCCTGAACAATCTCCTAGTCATTCCCAGGCACTGCCAGTTACCTCAGCGTGGCTCACTTGCCCCCAGTTGCATCCCAGTTGCCCCTAGAATAGTCCCAGTGCCTCTCTGCATGGTTTATTTATTTTTTGGGGGGAGTGGGTTCGTTTGGAGAATGCAGAACTCCAAAGCTGAGCGGAAAATGCCCCTTGGGGGACATTGGGGGGTCCTGGCGGCGGCTGCCGGCAGAGGCAGCCTGGAGGAGCAGAGCCCTGTGTGCCCCAGGATCCCAAAGTGGGGAGCCCAGAGAGGGGGGAGCGCCGAGATTCGTGGGACCCTCAAGAGCCTGGAGAGGGGCAGGGGGGAGTCCATGAATCCCCTGCGCCCCAGACAGAGAATAAGGGGGAGAAGGGACCGTGGGACCCAAAAACCCCCAGCATCCCTAAATAGGGAGATGGAAGAGGGGAGAGCTTTGTGGATTCCTGGGACTCCCAGCAGCCTGGGGAGTGCAGGGACCGAGGAGATGGGGGACCCCCAATACAAGCGTGAGCCCCAGAGCTGGGACAGGGGGGAACCCCTGAACACCAGAGGAGAGGGACCATTCCCAGGAGCTGGTGGGAGGCATTTCCAGGGCTGAATGTTGGCTGTTTGGGAGGTTTTTATGGGCCCCAGTGCCCGGGGACTTCTAGAGATGGACTTGGGCAGGCAGAACCCGCAACACAACATGCTCATCCCTTGTTTTAGCCCAAAGCAGGATTTCCCATTCCCAAACCTTGGCCCGATGGAGGAGGAGGAGGCTCTGAGGAACAGGAAGATGCCCCAGGATAACCAGGCAGGTGAGGAGGAATTCACTGCCCCTTTTAACCCTCTGTCCTGCTCCATCTCCCAGCCCAGCAGGGCCCCCAGCTGCAGGACAACCCCGCTGCTGGCGCCGTCGTGCCGGGGTCGCGCTGGGGGGTTCTCCTTCCCCTTCCCTCTGGCACGGAGGCAAATCCCATCCTCTCCTTGTCCTTCCTGCCCCAGACAAGGAGCTGAGGACAGAGACCATGGAGGACAAATCCCCACGGCAGAACCTCGAGGAAGAGGTCATTTGGAGCGGCTCCACGTCGCAGGAATCCAGCGGGGAGGAAGAGCCGCGGAGATCCCGCACGAGGAGGGGCTGCAAACGCAGATCACGGGGATCTGAGGAGGAAAGACCCAGCCTGGGCCGGGCAGGGGGTCGGAGATGGAGCCGGAGCTCGGACCTGGTGGTTCATGAGCAGCTTCATGATGGAGCGAAGCTCCACAAGTGCTTGGAGTGTGGGATGAGCTTCACATGGAGGAGCAGCTTTATCTGTCACAAGAGAATCCACACAGGGGAACGACCCTACAAGTGTGGGGATTGTGGGAAGGGCTTCAGACGCCGTTCCGACCTGATTCGTCACCAAAGCATCCACACTGGGGAGAGGCCCTACAAATGTGGGGATTGTGGGAAGGACTTCAGGCAACGTTCCAGCCTAATCTGTCACCAAAGGATCCACACTGGGGAGAAGCCCTACGAGTGCTCAGAGTGTGGGAAGAGGTTTCCCGTCAACTCCCAGCTCATGCAGCACTACCAGACGCACACGGATGAGAGACCCTACGAGTGTCCTGACTGTGGGAAGGGCTTCAGGAAAAACTCCACACTCATGAGACACCGGCGCATCCACACTGGGGAGAGGCCCTACGAGTGTCTCGAGTGTGGGAAAGGCTTCAGCGACAGCTGCAGGCTGATGTACCACCGGAGGATCCACACTGGGGAACGGCCCTACAAGTGTGAGGAGTGTGGGACGAGTTTCCGGCTGAGCAGCCAATTGATCCGCCACCAGAAGATCCACACTGGGGAGAGGCCCTGCATATGTGGGGATTGTGGGAAGGGCTTTAGGGAACGTTCCAAGCTGGTCCAGCACCAAAGGATCCACACTGGGGAGAGGCCCTACAACTGTGGGGATTGTGGGAAGGACTTCAGGACAATCTGTACTCTCATCAAGCACCAGCGCATCCACACTGGGGAGACGCCCTACAAGTGTGAGGAGTGTGGGAAGAGTTTCTGGCTGAGCAGCGAATTGATCCGCCACCAGAAGACCCACACTGGGGAGAGGCCCTGCATATGTGGGGATTGTGGGAAGGATTTCAGGCAACATAGCACCCTGATCCGTCACCAATTTATCCACACAGGGGAGATGCCCTACGAGTGCTCAGAGTGTGGGAAGAAGTTTCCCGTCAACTCCCAGCTCATGCAGCACTACCAGACACACACGGATGAGAGACCCTACGAGTGTCCTGACTGCGGGAAGGGCTTCAGGGATAACTCCAAGCTTGTTATTCACCGGCGCATCCACACCGGGGAGAAGCCCTATGAGTGTGAGGTGTGTGGGAAGAGCTTCAGCAACAGCTCCTCACTGATCCTCCACTGGAGGATCCACACTG
This sequence comes from Cinclus cinclus, assembly GCF_963662255.1. Taxonomy (NCBI): domain Eukaryota; kingdom Metazoa; phylum Chordata; class Aves; order Passeriformes; family Cinclidae; genus Cinclus; species Cinclus cinclus. The sequence goes on from NC_085082.1 coordinate 80,946, forward strand.
GGGAACGGCCCTACAAGTGTGAGGAGTGTGGGAAGAGTTTCCGGCAGAGCACTGAATTGATCCGCCACCAAAAGGTCCACACTGGGGAAAGGCCCTACAAGTGTGGGGATTGTGGGAAGGACTTCAGGCACCGTTCCAACCTAATCCGTCACCAAAGTATCCACACTGGAGAGAAGCCCTACGAGTGCTCAGAGTGTGGGAAGAGGTTTTACTGCAGCTCCCAGCTCATGCAGCACTACCAGACACACACGGATGAGAGACCCTACGAGTGTCCTGATTGCGGGAAGGTCTTCAGGAAAAACTCCAACCTCATCATCCACCGGCGCATCCACACCGGGGAGAGGCCCTATGTGTGTACTGAATGTGGGAAAAGCTTCTCCTGCAGATCAGCGTTGACCATACACCAACGGAGGCACCAGTAAGGGAAGCCCTGTGAGGACCCACGTTGGGCAGAGCCTTGGTGACCCACATTCCCTGGAATCCATGCTGGGAAGACACTCGGCTGGTTATACTTTTGTTTTGGCCTCCCCATACTATCTGCTCCTGTGGCACCCTCCCCACATCTCTGTATCACGGTTCCATCTTAGTCATTTTCTGGGGAAGGAGGGGCAGGTGAAGACGGCAGAGGAGGGTACAGGAAGACAGGAGCAGGCGAAAGAGGCGTTGGTGGGAGAGGAGGGTATCCCTGAGCACCAGTAGGTGAGGGAGGAGGGTATCCTTTGGCAGGGGGTGTGTAAGTGGGTCAGGTGAAATCGGGCCAGGTGAGGTAGGGTCAGATTCCCTTGATCCCATGGGGGCTACCAGCAATTCACCATCCATATCATCGATCCGATATAAACTTTTCATCCAATGCCAGGTGTTCTATACAACGCTTCCCTTGGACACAACCCATGCAATTATTGTTTTCAGGTACTTTAACAATCATTAACCCACATCAACCAGCCACTCTGGTGTTTCCTGCAAATAGAAAAATGAATCAACGTAGGGAACTTTGTCCAATCTGCCCTCCTGTTTACAAAAGATCAGTAACTGTGAAATCACATCAGATGGCAAAGACAAGTTTTCCGGACACATTTTCCCATGCTGCAAGACATATTTCGGCCACCAAGTGTTATAATAATCAATCAACCTTATGTAACTCTTGCCCAAAATTACCTTCCTTCCAATGTGCTAATGAGCAGCCCAAAGGAGAAGTGTGTGGTGTGGGGGCACTGCCGCCCAAAATCCGTTTAATCTTCTCCGTGTTACAGCTACAATAAACCACTGATGCCAAACCTGCAACGCTTTCGCGATTGACTGACGGACGGCACCGCGGCAATACCAGGAATTCCTCAGCCCAACCACACGCGCCTTTCGCTGCGCCTAACTGGCAGGCAACCAGGCCAGAGTAAAAGCACCTTACCTTTCTCCAGGGGACGTTGTGAGCGGCGGGGGGTCCCGGTGCCGACGGGCTTCCCGAGAATCCCTCGGTGCCGGCTGGGGCGTGATCGGGTCGCGGGGTCCTCAGCAGCGCTCACAAGGTCCCATCTGGGTCGCCAAAATGTTAGCGTGGAAACGCATAATCACAGGATGATTATATGCAGGTGGTTTCATTGAAGAGCTTGGGGAGCCGGGGTATAAACCCAAATCTGACTCCAACGTGGATTCGAGATGGACGTGTTTTTATACCCTTTTCATGATATAGCTGTATATTAATTATTAAACCTGTATTGGTATCATATCTACATTGATCTTATCCAAGTATCAATTCTTGCAATTTTCATCAGGTCCCCCAAATATCGTTTCCCGAGATTTTTATTACAATTAAGCAATAATTACATTCAACTACCAAACAATCATTACATTTAACAATCGTATCATATGATGATTACGTAGGTGCAGATTCACCTGACCTAATTCATTCCAAAGGCCGAGTTCCCTTGCCCAGGCCTACCAGACCAACCTTTCTTCCCATCCCCTGAATCCTTGGTAATTCCCATGATTTTTGAAACATTTTAACCCTATGCTAACACAGGGAGTTTGGCAGGGCCCTACACAGGACAGGGCAGGACGGGAGGGACCCCTGGGTGGGGCAGAACCGCCTCGGTTCGCATCGTCCCGATGCAGCCATCCCGGTCCATACGGTCCCGGTCCATACGGTCCCAGTCCATGCCATCCCAGTTTGTGCAATCCCAGTCGGGATGGCCCTGATCCATCTGGTCCCAGTCTGTGCAATCCCAGTCCATGTGATCCCATTTTGCACCATCCCAGTCTCTATCGTCCTGCGTATCTTTCGGGTGATTTTATGTCAACCCTGGTGGATTCTGGATGCCCTTGATGCCCTTTTCTGCTGATTTTAAACCAAACCAGGCCCTTTTAGGAGCGCAGTTCCCTTTGGCCCCGCCCCTTTCGCCTCAGAATTCCCGCCTTTTCCCGGGCCCCGCCCATTTCCTTCATCCGGACTTTTCATTGGCTTTTTCCCTTTTTCCCATCCATGTCCCGCCCATCTATTGGCGCTTTCCCCTGCGCATGCTCAGGACGCCGGAAGTTTCCTCAGCGGGCGCCGCCATCTTTTGTCCCGGTCTCCCGGGCCGGTTGCAGCATGTCCGAGACCTCCGGTGGGGCTTGGGCATCTTTAGGGGATTTATAGGGGATTTGTAGGGGTTTGGGGGGTTTGTAGGGATTTGGGAGGTTTCGTTTTCTGGGGTGTGTCTATAGAGGGCTCTCTATAGGGAATTTGGGGGGTTCGTTAGGGGATTAGGGAATTTCTAGGGGTGTCTGTAGGGGATTTGGGGGGGGTCTGTAGGGGATTTCCGGAGATGTGTATTTGAGATTTGTGGGGGGGCTATAGGGAATTTGGGGGTTCCGGGGGTCTATGGGGGATCTTTAGGGGATTTGGGGGGTCTTGCGTTTCTGTAGGGGTTTGGGGAGGTCTGGGGGTGTCTCTGGGGGATTTGGGGGGTCTGGGGGCTCTGTAGGGGATTTTGGGGGGTCTGGGGTCTCTATGGGGTATTTAGGGATCTGGGGTCTCTATGGGATTTTGGGGGTCTGGGGTGTCTGTAGGTGATTTGGGGTGGGGGTGTGGGGTCTCTATGGGGGATTTTGAGGGTCTGGGGACTCTAAAGTGGATCTTGGGGGGTCTGGGGTCTCTATGGGTGATTTGGTGGTCTGGGGTTTCTGTAGGGGATTTGGGGAACTCTGGAGGATTAATAGGGGATTTGGGGGGGTCTGCGGTCTGTTCATGGGATTTTGTGGGGTATGGGGTCTCTGTGGGGGATTTGGGGGGTCTGGGGTCTCTAAAGTGGATTTTGGGGGGAGTCTGGGGTCTCTATGGGGGATTTGGGGGGTCTGGGGTCTCTACGGAGGATTTGGGGGGTCTGGGATCTCTATGGGGGATTTGGGGGGTCTGGGGTCTCTATGGGGGATTTGGGGGGGTCTGGGGTTTCTGTGGGGGATTTTGTGGGTCTGGGGACTCTAAAGTGGATCTTGGGGAGGTCTGGGTTCTCTATGGGGGATTTGGGGGGGACTGGGGTCTCTGTAGGGCATTTGTGGGGTCTGGGGTCTCTGGTTGTTCTTGCCAAGGCATCTTGGTTATCAAACTGCAAATGCTGATTAAATCCACAGCTCTCTCTGTGTCAGCTTCCACAGTGTTGGTCTCAGCCTGGGTCCTATAGCGGTGCCAGTCTCGGTCTCAAATGTCGCTCTTGGTTTTGGAGCGGACCCAATCCCAGTGCTGGTAGCAGTACCGGTGCTGGTCCCAGAGTTCTCCCAGGGCCAATCTCAGTCTCGGTTCTGGCGCCGGTGCCAGTCTTGGTGCTGGTTCCGGCGCCGCTCCCAGTGTCAGCCCTGGAGTCCTGCCAGTGCCGGTGCCAGTGTCGGTCCCAGGACAGTGCTGGAGCACTCCCGGTGCAGGTTCTAGTGTCGGTGTTGGTCTCAGTCTTGGTCCCAGGGCCAGCTCTGGGGCCGGTTTCGCTCTCGGTCTCCTTCTCAGTCCCAGGCCTAGTTCCGCTTCTGGAGCGTTGATGGTCTCAGTTCTGGTGTCGGTTCTGTTCCCACTCTTGGTCTCGGGCTCCATTCTGATTTCGGTCTCATTCTTGGTGCTGCTGCCGGTTCTGGTGCCGCTCGCGGTCTACGGTCCCTCAGATTTTCGTCCCATTTTGGTGATTCTAGGATCAATCGGGCAGATTTAGGCTGGACTGCTGCTCACTTTTGGAGAACATGAGCCCCATTTGGGTGATTTTACACCGCTTTGTATGGATTTCAGGGGCCTTTGGCTGATTTTCTGCCAACCCTGGTGGATCTAGGCTGCATTTGAGCCCCTTTTCTGAAGATCTTAGGGCAAACCAGGCCCTTTTAGAAGCACAGGGCCCCTTGGCCCCGCCCCTTTCCCCTCACAGTTCCCGCCCTTTCCTTGACCCCGCCCCTTTGCCCTCACAGTTCCCGCCCTTTCCTTGACCCCGCCCCTTTGCCCTCACAGTTCCCGCCCTTTCCTTGGCCCCGCCCCTTTCCCCTCACAGTTCCCGCCCTTTCCTTGACCCCGCCCCTTTCCCCTCACAGTTCCCGCCCTTGCCTTGACCCCGCCCCTTTGCCCTCACAGTTCCCGCCCTTTCCTTGACCCCGCCCCTTTCCCCTCACGGTTCCCGCCCTTTCCTTGACCCATCCCCTCCCAGTTCGGTTTCGGAACTGGGAATGAGGAGGGGGAGGAGGAGGAGGAGGGAGGAAGAGGCGGAGCGGCAGCAGGAAGCAGGAGCAGAGAAGGAGCGAATCAAGCGCGCGGCTCCGGAGCTCCCTGAACTCGCAGCCCCCCCGGAACCTTCGCCCCCCATCCCGCAGGTGCCCGGGGAGGGGGAGCTCGTCCCAAATATCCCGGGGGGGGGTCCCTGGGTTTGGGGTTCCCTGGGGGGGATGTTTGGATCTCTCTGGGCTCCGGAGCCGCAGGTGCCCCTCGGGGGGACATCGATCGGGGGGTCCCCGGGAGGTGTTTTTGGGGGTCCCGGTGGCTGGCGGCAGGGCCCCGGCGGGGGGCGGGGGGATGCGGGTCCCCCCGCGGTGGGGATTGGGCTTCCCGGGCCGGGCCCTGCGAGCTCTGCCGGGGCCACGTGGGGACCGCGCGGGACCGGCGGGATCGGCGGGGGACAGCGGTTTTGGGGAGCCCCGGGAGAGCCGCGGCTTCCTGGAGCGGGAGCCCGGAGAGAGGAGAGCCCCAGAAGGGCAGAGCGGGGACCCCGAGAGGGGGGGACCCCTGGGATTCCCGGGATCCCGGCGGGGGGTGCTGGGGCTGGAGGGGCGGGATGGCCGGGAAAGGGGATCGGGGGTCCTTGGGACGGAAGCGGCTGCTCCCAGTATGAGCCCGCTTGCTCCCCGCGTGTGGTTCCAGTTTCCTCGGCACTCCCACTAGGAGCCCAGTCACTCCCAAGTCATGGCCTGATTTCATGCAATTTGCCCCCAGCACGGTCCCCGTTGCTCCCAGTTCCTCCCACTTTGCTCCAGTGCGTTTCCAGCTCCCCCAGCTGCCCATAGCATAGTTCCAGTCACTCCCAGTACGATCCCAGTGCGACTCCAGTATGATGCCAGTCTCTGCCTCCAGGGCCCCAGTCGCTCACACTTGCCCCCGGTTGCCCCAGCATGCTCCCAGTTTTCCCCCAGCACATTCCCAGTTGCTCCTAGCTAGGTCCCAGTCAGCACCCCTGTGGTCTCAGATACTCCCAGTATATCCCAGTAGCCCTGAACAATCTCCTAGTCATTCCCAGGCACTGCCAGTTACCTCAGCGTGGCTCACTTGCCCCCAGTTGCATCCCAGTTGCCCCTAGAATAGTCCCAGTGCCTCTCTGCATGGTTTATTTATTTTTTGGGGGGAGTGGGTTCGTTTGGAGAATGCAGAACTCCAAAGCTGAGCCGCAAATGCTCCTTGGGGGACATTGGGGGGTCCTGGTGGCGGCTGCCGGCAGAGGCAGCCTGGAGGAGCAGAGCCCTGTGTGCCCCAGGATCCCAAAGTGGGGAGCCCAGAGAGGGGGGAGGGCCGAGATTCGTGGGACCCTCAAGAGCCTGGAGAGGGGCAGGGGGGAGTCCATGAATCCCCTGCGCCCCAGACAGAGAATAAGGGGGAGAAGGGACCGTGGGACCCAAAAACCCCCAGCATCCCTAAATAGGGAGATGGAAGAGGGGAGAGCTTTGTGGATTCCTGGGACTCCCAGCAGCCTGGGGAGTGCAGGGACCGAGGAGATGGGGGACCCCCAATACAAGCGTGAGCCCCAGAGCTGGGACAGGGGGGAACCCCTGAACACCAGAGGAGAGGGACCATTCCCAGGAGCTGGTGGAAGGCATTTCCAGGGCTGAATGTTGGCTGTTTGGGAGGTTTTTATGGGCGCCAGTGCCCGGGGACTTCTAGAGATGGACTTGGGCAGGCAGAACCCGCAACACAACATGCTCATCCCTTGTTTTAGCCCAAAGCAGGATTTCCCATTCCCAAACCTTGGCCCGTTGGAGGAGGAGGAGGCTGTGAGGAAGAGGAAGCTGCCCCAGGATAACCAGGCAGGTGAGGAGGAATTCACTGCCCCTTTTAACCCTCTGTCCTGCTCCATCTCCCAGCCCAGCAGGGCCCCCAGCTGCAGGACAACCCCGCTGCCGGCGCCGTCGTGCCGGGGTCGCGCTGGGGGGTTCTCCTTCCCCTTCCCTCTGGCACGGAGGCAAATCCCATCCTCTCCTTGTCCTTCCTCCCCCAGACAAGGAGCTGAGGACAGAGACCATGGAGGACAAATCCCCACGGCAGAACCTCGAGGAAGAGGTCGTTTGGAGCGGCTCCACGTCGCAGGATTCCAGCGGGGAGGAAGAGCCGCGGAGATCCCGCACGAGGAGGGGCTGCAAACGCAGATCACGGGGATCTGAGGAGGAAAGACCCAGCCTGGGCCGGGCAGGGGGTCGGAGATGGAGCCGGAGCTCGGACCTGGTGGTTCATGAGCAGCTTCATGATGGGGAGAAGCTCCACAAGTGCTTGGAGTGCGGGATGAGCTTCAGATGGAGGAGCAGCCTTACCTGTCACCAGAGGATCCACACCGGGGAACGACCCTACAAGTGTGGGGATTGTGGGAAGGACTTCAGGCAGCGTTCCAATCTGGTCGAACACCGGCGCATCCACACTGGGGAGAGGCCCTACGAGTGTGGGGTGTGTGGGAACAGCTTCAGTGACAGGTGCACGCTGAAGCAGCACCGGAGGATCCACACTGGGGAACGGCCCTACAAGTGTCAGGAGTGTGGGAAGGACTTCAGGCACTGTTCCAACCTCATCCGTCACTGAAATATCCACACTGGGGAGAGGCCCTACGAGTGCTCAGAGTGTGGGAAGAGGTTTTACTGCAGCTCCCAGCTCATGCAGCACTACCAGACACACACGGATGAGAGACCCTACGAGTGTCCTGACTGCGGGAAGGTCTTCCTGCAAAACTCCTACCTCATCACCCACCGGCGCATCCACACCGGGGAGAGGCCCTACGAGTGTCCCGAGTGTGGGAAAAGCTTCTCCTGCAGATCAAATTTGGTCAGTCACCAACGGAGGCACCAGTAAGAGAAGCCATGTGAGTGCCCTGAGCGCAGGAAGAGCTTTGTGCGCTGCTCCAAGTCCATCCCCCACTGGATGACCCACAATCTTCAGAGCCCTGGTGACCCACATTCCCTGGGATGCAGTTTGGGAAGGCACCTGGCTGGTTATCCTTTTGTTTTGGCCTTATTTTTTGTCTGTCCTCCATCTCTTTGTGCTCCAAAGCCAAGAGGGATGGGCCTGTCCCCTCTAAACCACTCAAATTCCCATGAACACACCTCAACTTCAACCCAGAAGGGCTCCATCCCACCTCCAAGTGGATTGTTCCCGCCTCAAAACAACTCAGTCCCACACGAACCTTGCTGGATTCCACAGTCACCAGGGGGAGAAGGGGTTGGAAGGAGATTGGGAGGAGTGGGATCCAAATTTCGAGCAGTGGGATCGGGATTGTGTGGGACTGGCTGGGCAGCTTGTATTTGATAGCAAATAAAATTTTCGCGGTTCCTGATTTCTGTCCCGTTCACTCTCCGTCAGTTCCAGTTCTGTTTTCAGTGGCGCCTTCTCAGCTGATTGTGTTTGTGTCCTCCTTTCTCTCCTGCCTGTCTCTGCCTGCTCTGTTTCTCTCCCAGTGGCTCCCTTGAGCCAGGGCAGCTCCCAGCAAAGACCCTGCCCTGATTTCCTTCCCAATGCTGGAGCTCCAAGAGCCATGGCTGAAGGTATGAAGGCTGGCAGTGAAATGTCCCTGTAAGATCCTGCTCCACTTGGCTTTTGGCCCCTTCTTAAGAGCTTTGCCTTCAGGGGCAGGAACATCTTTTCCTGGCTGGCAACTGGAATTCCAGACCCTGGGAGTGTGGGCCGTGGAGGACCATCCAAACTGGGATCACGTAGGTTTGGATCACATGGACTGGGATTGCACAGACTGGGACCAGATGGATCAGGGCCATCCCGACTGGGATTGCACAAACTGGGATGGCATGGACTGGGACCGTATGGACCAGGATGGCTGCATCGGGACGATGCGAACCGAGGCGGTTCTGCCCCACCCAGGGGTCCCTCCCGTCCTGCCCTGTCCTGTGTAGGGCCCTGCCAAACTCCCTGTGTTAGCATAGGGTTAAAATGTTTCAAAAATCATGGGAATTACCAAGGATTCAGGGGATGGGAAGAAAGGTTGGTCTGGTAGGCCTGGGCAAGGGAACTCGGCCTTTGGAATGAATTAGGTCAGGTGAATCTGCACCTACGTAATCATCATATGATACGATTGTTAAATGTAATGATTGTTTGGTAGTTGAATGTAATTATTGCTTAATTGTAATAAAAATCTTGGGAAACGATATTTGGGGGACCTGATGAAAACTGCAAGAATTGATACTTGGATAAGATCAACGTAGATATGATACCAATACAGGTTTAATAATTAATATACAGCTATATCATGAAAAGGGTATAAAAACACGTCCATCTCGAATCCACGTTGGAGTCAGATTTGGGTTTATACCCCGGCTCCCCAAGCTCTTCAATGAAACCACCTGCATATAATCATCCTGTGATTATGCGTTTCCACGCTAACATTTTGGCGACCCAGATGGGACCTTGTGAGCGCTGCTGAGGACCCCGCGACCCGATCACGCCCCAGCCGGCACCGAGGGATTCTCGGGAAGCCCGTCGGCACCGGGACCCCCCGCCGCTCACAACGTCCCCTGGAGAAAGGTAAGGTGCTTTTACTCTGGCCTGGTTGCCTGCCAGTTAGGCGCAGCGAAAGGCGCGTGTGGTTGGGCTGAGGAATTCCTGGTATTGCCGCGGTGCCGTCCGTCAGTCAATCGCGAAAGCGTTGCAGGTTCGGCATCAGTGGTTTATTGTAGCTGTAACACGGAGAAGATTAAACGGATTTTGGGCGGCAGTGCCCCCACACCACACACTTCTCCTTTGGGCTGCTCATTAGCACATTGGAAGGAAGGTAATTTTGGGCAAGAGTTACATAAGGTTGATTGATTATTATAACACTTGGTGGCCGAAATATGTCTTGCAGCATGGGAAAATGTGTCCGGAAAACTTGTCTTTGCCATCTGATGTGATTTCACAGTTACTGATCTTTTGTAAACAGGAGGGCAGATTGGACAAAGTTCCCTACGTTGATTCATTTTTCTATTTGCAGGAAACACCAGAGTGGCTGGTTGAGTGTGGGTTAATGATTGTTAAAGTACCTGAAAACAATAATTGCATGGGTTGTGTCCAAGGGAAGCGTTGTATAGAACACCTGGCATTGGATGAAAAGTTTATATCGGATCGATGATATGGATGGTGAATTGCTGGTAGCCCCCATGGGATCAAGGGAATCTGACCCTACCTCACCTGGCCCGATTTCACCTGACCCACTTACACACCCCCTGCCAAAGGATACCCTCCTCCCTCACCTACTGGTGCTCAGGGATACCCTCCTCTCCCACCAACGCCTCTTTCGCCTGCTCCTGTCTTCCTGTACCCTCCTCTGCCGTCTTCACCTGCCCCTCCTTCCCCAGAAAATGACTAAGATGGAACCGTGATACAGAGATGTGGGGAGGGTGCCACAGGAGCAGATAGTATGGGGAGGCCAAAACAAAAGTATAACCAGCCAAGTGTCTTCCCAGCATGGATTCCAGGGAATGTGGGTCACCAAGGCTCTGCCCAACGTGGGTCCTCACAGGGCTTCCCTTACTGGTGCCTCCGTTGGTGTATGGTCAACGCTGATCTGCAGGAGAAGCTTTTCCCACATTCAGTACACACATAGGGCCTCTCCCCGGTGTGGATGCGCCGGTGGATGATGAGGTTGGAGTTTTTCCTGAAGACCTTCCCGCAATCAGGACACTCGTAGGGTCTCTCATCCGTGTGTGTCTGGTAGTGCTGCATGAGCTGGGAGCTGCAGTAAAACCTCTTCCCACACTCTGAGCACTCGTAGGGCCTCTCCCCAGTGTGGATCCTTTGGTGACGGATTAGGTTGGAACGGTGCCTGAAGTCCTTCCCACACTCCTCACACTTGTAGGGCCGGTCCCCAGTGTGGATGCTTTGGTGACGGATCAGGTTGCAACGGCGTCTGAAGCCCTTCCCACAATCCCCACACTTGTAGGGCCGTTCCCCGGTGTGGATCCTCTGGTGACAGATAAGGCTGCTCCTCCATCTGAAGCTCATCCCGCACTCCAAGCACTTGTGGAGCTTCTCCCCATCATGAAGCTGCTCATGAACCACCAGGTCCGAGCTCCGGCTCCATCTCCGACCCCCTGCCCGGCCCAGGCTGGGTCTTTCCTCCTCAGATCCCCGTGATCTGCGTTTGCAGCCCCTCCTCATGCGGGATCTCCGCGGCTCTTCCTCCCCGCTGGATTCCTGCGACGTGGAGCCGCTCCAAACGACCTCTTCCTCGAGGTTCTGCCGCGGGGATTTGTCCTCCATGGTCTCTGTCCTCAGCTCCTTGTCTGGGGCAGGAAGGACAAGGAGAGGATGGGATTTGCCTCCGTGCCAGAGGGAAGGGGAAGGAGAACCCCCCAGCGCGACCCCGGCACGACGGCGCCGGCAGCGGGGTTGTCCTGCAGCTGGGGGCCCTGCTGGGCTGGGAGATGGAGCAGGACAGAGGGTTAAAAGGGGCAGTGAATTCCTCCTCACCTGCCTGGTTATCCTGGGGCAGCTTCCTCTTCCTCAGAGCCTCCTCCTCCTCCAACGGGCCAAGGTTTGGGAATGGGAAATCCTGCTTTGGGCTAAAACAAGGGATGAGCATGTTGTGTTGCGGGTTCTGCCTGCCCAAGTCCATCTCTAGAAGTCCCCGGGCACTGGGGCCCATAAAAACCTCCCAAACAGCCAACATTCAGCCCTGGAAATGCCTCCCACCAGCTCCTGGGAATGGTCCCTCTCCTCTGGTGTTCAGGGGTTCCCCCCTGTCCCAGCTCTGGGGCTCACGCTTGTATTGGGGGTCCCCCATCTCCTCGGTCCCTGCACTCCCCAGGCTGCTGGGAGTCCCAGGAATCCACAAAGCTCTCCCCTCTTCCATCTCCCTATTTAGGGATGCTGGGGGTTTTTGGGTCCCACGGTCCCTTCTCCCCCTTATTCTCTGTCTGGGGCGCAGGGGATTCATGGACTCCCCCCTGCCCCTCTCCAGGCTCTTGAGGGTCCCACGAATCTCGGCGCTCCCCCCTCTCTGGGCTCCCCACTTTGGGATCCTGGGGCACACAGGGCTCTGCTCCTCCAGGCTGCCTCTGCCGGCAGCTGCCACCAGGACCCCCCAATGTCCCCCAAGGGGCATTTTCCGCTCAGCTTTGGAGTTCTGCATTCTCCAAACGAACCCACTCCCCCCAAAAAATAAATAAACCATGCTGAGGGGCACTGGGACTATTCTAGGGGCAACTGGGATGCAACTGGGGGCAAGTGAGCCACGCTGAGGTAACTGGCAGTGCCTGGGAATGACTAGGAGATTGTTCAGGGCTACTGGGATATACTGGGAGTATCTGAGACCACAGGGGTGCTGACTGGGACCTAGCTAGGAGCAACTGGGAATGTGCTGGGGGAAAACTGGGAGCATGCTGGGGCAACCGGGGGCAAGTGTGAGCGACTGGGGCCCTGGAGGCAGAGACTGGCATCATACTGGAGTCGCACTGGGATCGTACTGGGAGTGACTGGAACTATGGTATGGGCAGCTGGGGGAGCTGGAAACGCACTGGAGCAAAGTGGGAGGAACTGGGAGCAACGGGGACCGTGCTGGGGGCAAATTGCATGAAATCAGGCCATGACTTGGGAGTGACTGGGCTCCTAGTGGGAGTGCCGAGGAAACTGGAACCACACGCGGGGAGCAAGCGGGCTCATACTGGGAGCAGCCGCTTCCGTCCCAAGGACCCCCGATCCCCTTTCCCGGCCATCCCGCCCCTCCAGCCCCAGCACCCCCCGCCGGGATCCCGGGAATCCCAGGGGTCCCCCCCTCTCGGGGTCCCCGCTCTGCCCTTCTGGGGCTCTCCTCTCTCCGGGCTCCCGCTCCAGGAAGCCGCGGCTCTCCCGGGGCTCCCCAAAACCGCTGTCCCCCGCCGATCCCGCCGGTCCCGCGCGGTCCCCACGTGGCCCCGGCAGAGCTCGCAGGGCCCGGCCCGGGAAGCCCAATCCCCACCGCGGGGGGACCCGCATCCCCCCGCCCCCCGCCGGGGCCCTGCCGCCAGCCACCGGGACCCCCAAAAACACCTCCCGGGGACCCCCCGATCGATGTCCCCCCGAGGGGCACCTGCGGCTCCGGAGCCCAGAGAGATCCAAACATCCCCCCCAGGGAACCCCAAACCCAGGGACCCCCCCCCCCCCGGGATATTTGGGACGAGCTCCCCCTCCCCGGGCACCTGCGGGATGGGGGGCGATGGTCCCGGGGAGGCTGCGAGTTCAGGGAGCTCCGGAGCCGCGCGCTTGATTCGCTCCTTCTCTGCTCCTGCTTCCTGCTGCCGCTCCGCCTCTTCCTCCCTCCTCCTCCTCCTCCCCCTCCTCATTCCCAGTTCCGAAACCGAACTGGGAGGGGATGGGTCAAGGAAAGGGCGGGAACTGTGAGGGCAAAGGGGCGGGGTCAAGGCAAGGGCGGGAACTCTGAGGGCAAAGGGGCGGGGTCAAGGAAAGGGCGGGAACTGTGAGGGGAAAGGGGCGGGGTCAAGGAAAGGGCGGGAACTGTGAGGGGAAAGGGGCGGGGTCAAGGAAAGGGCGGGAACTGTGAGGGGAAAGGGGCGGGGCCAAGGGGCCCTGTGCTTCTAAAAGGGCCTGGTTTGCCCTAAGATCTTCAGAAAAGGGCCTCAAATGCAGCCTAGATCCACCAGGGTTGGCAGAAAATCAGCCAAAGGCCCCTGAAATCCATACAAAGCGGTGTAAAATCACCCAAATGGGGCTCATGTTCTCCAAAAGTGAGCAGCAGTCCAGCCTAAATCCGCCCAGTTGATCCTAGAATCACCAAAATGGGACGAAAATCTGAGGGACCGTAGACCGCGAGCGGCACCAGAACCGGCAGCAGCACCAAGAATGAGACCGAAATCATAATGGAGCCCGAGACCAAGAGTGGGAACAGAACCGACACCAGAACTGAGACCATCAACGCTCCAGAAGCGGAACTAGGCCTGGGACTGAGAAGGAGACCGAGAGCGAAACCGGCCCCAGAGCTGGCCCTGGGACCAAGACTGAGACCAACACCGACACTAGAACCTGCACCGGGAGTGCTCCAGCACTGTCCTGGGACCGACACTGGCACCGGCACTGGCAGGACTCCAGGGCTGACACTGGGAGCGGCGCCGGAACCAGCACCAAGACTGGCACCGGCGCCAGAACCGAGACTGAGATTGGCCCTGGGAGAACTCTGGGACCAGCACCGGTACTGCTACCAGCACTGGGATTGGGTCCGCTCCAAAACCAAGAGCGACATTTGAGACCGAGACTGGCACCGCTATAGGACCCAGGCTGAGACCAACACTGTGGAAGCTGACACAGAGAGAGCTGTGGATTTAATCAGCATTTGCAGTTTGATAACCAAGATGCCTTGGCAAGAACAACCAGAGACCCCAGACCCCACAAATGCCCTACAGAGACCCCAGTCCCCCCAAATCCCCCATAGAGATCCCAGACCCCCCAAATCCTCCGTAGAGACCCCAGACCCCCCAAATCCCCCATAGAGACCCCAGACTCCCCCCAAAATCCACTTTAGAGACCCCAGACCCCCCAAATCCCCCACAGAGACCCCATACCCCACAAAATCCCATGAACAGACCGCAGACCCCCCCCAAATCCCCTATTAATCCTCCAGAGTTCCCCAAATCCCCTACAGAAACCCCAGACCCCCAAATCACCCATAGAGACCCCAGACCCCCCAAGATCCACTTTAGAGTCCCCAGACCCTGAAAATCCTCCATAGAGACCCCAGACCCCCACCCCAAATCACATACAGACACCCCAGACCCCCAAAATCCCATAGAGACCCCAGATCCCTAAATACCCCATAGAGACCCCAGACCCCCCAAAATCCCCTACAGAGCCCCCAGACCCCCCAAATCCCCCAGAGACACCCCCAGACCTCCCCAAACCCCTACAGAGACGCAAGACCCCCCAAATCCCCTAAAGATCCCCCATAGACCCCCGGAACCCCCAAATTCCCTATAGCCCCCCCACAAATCTCAAATACACATCTCCGGAAATCCCCTACAGACCCCCCCCCAAATCCCCTACAGACACCCCTAGAAATTCCCTAATCCCCTAACGAACCCCCCAAATTCCCTATAGAGAGCCCTCTATAGACACACCCCAGAAAACGAAACCTCCCAAATCCCTACAAACCCCCCAAACCCCTACAAATCCCCTATAAATCCCCTAAAGATGCCCAAGCCCCACCGGAGGTCTCGGACATGCTGCAACCGGCCCGGGAGACCGGGACAAAAGATGGCGGCGCCCGCTGAGGAAACTTCCGGCGTCCTGAGCATGCGCAGGGGAAAGCGCCAATAGATGGGCGGGACATGGATGGGAAAAAGGGAAAAAGCCAATGAAAAGTCCGGATGAAGGAAATGGGCGGGGCCCGGGAAAAGGCGGGAATTCTGAGGCGAAAGGGGCGGGGCCAAAGGGAACTGCGCTCCTAAAAGGGCCTGGTTTGGTTTAAAATCAGCAGAAAAGGGCATCAAGGGCATCCAGAATCCACCAGGGTTGACATAAAATCACCCGAAAGATACGCAGGACGATAGAGACTGGGATGGTGCAAAATGGGATCACATGGACTGGGATTGCACAGACTGGGACCAGATGGATCAGGGCCATCCCGACTGGGATTGCACAAACTGGGATGGCATGGACTGGGACCGTATGGACCGGGATGGCTGCATCGGGACGATGCGAACCGAGGCGGTTCTGCCCCACCCAGGGGTCCCTCCCGTCCTGCTCTGTCCTGTGTAGGGCCCTGCCAAACTCCCTGTGTTAGCATAGGGTTAAAATGTTTCAAAAATCATGGGAATTACCAAGGATTCAGGGGATGGGAAGAAAGGTTGGTCTGGTAGGCCTGGGCAAGGGAACTCGGCCTTTGGAATGAATTAGGTCAGGTGAATCTGCACCTACGTAATCATCATATGATACGATTGTTAAATGTAATGATTGTTTGGTAGTTGAATGTAATTATTGCTTAATTGTAATAAAAATCTCGGGAAACGATATTTGGGGGACCTGATGAAAATTGCAAGAATTGATACTTGGATAAGATCAACGTAGATATGATACCAATACAGGTTTAATAATTAATATACAGCTATATCATGAAAAGGGTATAAAAACACGTCCATCTCGAATCCACGTTGGAGTCAGATTTGGGTTTATACCCCGGCTCCCCAAGCTCTTCAATGAAACCACCTGCATATAATCATCCTGTGATTATGCGTTTCCACGCTAACATTTTGGCGACCCAGATGGGACCTTGTGAGCGCTGCTGAGGACCCCGCGACCCGATCACGCCCCAGCCGGCACCGAGGGATTCTCGGGAAGCCCGTCGGCACCGGGACCCCCCGCCGCTCACAACGTCCCCTGGAGAAAGGTAAGGTGCTTTTACTCTGGCCTGGTTGCCTGCCAGTTAGGCGCAGCGAAAGGCGCGTGTGGTTGGGCTGAGGAATTCCTGGTATTGCCGCGGTGCCGTCCGTCAGTCAATCGCGAAAGCGTTGCAGGTTCAGCATCAGTGGTTTATTGTAGCTGTAACACGGAGAAGATTAAACGGATTTTGGGCGGCAGTGCCCCCACACCACACACTTCTCCTTTGGGCTGCTCATTAGCACATTGGAAGGAAGGTAATTTTGGGCAAGAGTTACATAAGGTTGATTGATTATTATAACACTTGGTGGCCGAAATATGTCTTGCAGCATGGGAAAATGTGTCCGGAAAACTTGTCTTTGCCATCTGATGTGATTTCACAGTTACTGATCTTTTGTAAACAGGAGGGCAGATTGGACAAAGTTCCCTACGTTGATTCATTTTTCTATTTGCAGGAAACACCAGAGTGGCTGGTTGAGTGTGGGTTAATGATTGTTAAAGTACCTGAAAACAATAATTGCATGGGTTGTGTCCAAGGGAAGCGTTGTATAGAACACCTGGCATTGGATGAAAAGTTTATATCGGATCGATGATATGGATGGTGAATTGCTGGTAGCCCCCATGGGATCAAGGGAATCTGACCCTACCTCACCTGGCCCGATTTCACCTGACCCACTTACACACCCCCTGCCAAAGGATACCCTCCTCCCTCACCTACTGGTGCTCAGGGATACCCTCCTCTCCCACCAACGCCTCTTTCGCCTGCTCCTGTCTTCCTGTACCCTCCTCTGCCGTCTTCACCTGCCCCTCCTTCCCCAGAAAATGACTAAGATGGAACCGTGATACAGAGATGTGGGGAGGGTGCCACAGGAGCAGATAGTATGGGGAGGCCAAAACAAAAGTATAACCAGCCGAGTGTCTTCCCAGCATGGATTCCAGGGAATGTGGGTCACCAAGGCTCTGCCCAACGTGGGTCCTCACAGGGCTTCCCTTACTGGTGCCTCCGTTGGTGTATGGTCAACGCTGATCTGCAGGAGAAGCTTTTCCCACATTCAGTACACACATAGGGCCTCTCCCCGGTGTGGATGCGCCGGTGTCTCATGAGTGTGGAGTTTTTCCTGAAGACCTTCCCGCAATCAGGACACTCGTAGGGTCTCTCATCCGTGTGCGTCTGGTAGTGCTGCATGAGCTGGGAGTTGACGGGAAACCTCATCCCACACTCTGAGCACTCGTAGGGCTTCTCCCCAGTGTGGATCCTTTGGTGACAGATTAGGCTGGAACGTTGCCTGAAGTCCTTCCCACAATCCCCACATTTGTAGGGCCTCTCCCCAGTGTGGATGCTTTGGTGACGAATCAGGTCGGAACGGCGTCTGAAGCCCTTCCCACAATCCCCACACTTGTAGGGTCGTTCCCCTGTGTGGATTCTCTTGTGACAGATAAAGCTGCTCCTCCATGTGAAGCTCATCCCACACTCCAAGCACTTGTGGAGCTTCGCTCCATCATGAAGCTGCTCATGAACCACCAGGTCCGAGCTCCGGCTCCATCTCCGACCCCCTGCCCGGCCCAGGCTGGGTCTTTCCTCCTCAGATCCCCGTGATCTGCGTTTGCAGCCCCTCCTCGTGCGGGATCTCCGCGGCTCTTCCTCCCCGCTGGATTCCTGCGACGTGGAGCCGCTCCAAATGACCTCTTCCTCGAGGTTCTGCCGTGGGGATTTGTCCTCCATGGTCTCTGTCCTCAGCTCCTTGTCTGGGGCAGGAAGGACAAGGAGAGGATGGGATTTGCCTCCGTGCCAGAGGGAAGGGGAAGGAGAACCCCCCAGCGCGACCCCGGCACGACGGCGCCGGCAGCGGGGTTGTCCTGCAGCTGGGGGCCCTGCTGGGCTGGGAGATGGAGCAGGACAGAGGGTTAAAAGGGGCAGTGAATTCCTCCTCACCTGCCTGGTTATCCTGGGGCATCTTCCTGTTCCTCAGAGCCTCCTCCTCCTCCATCGGGCCAAGGTTTGGGAATGGGAAATCCTGCTTTGGGCTAAAACAAGGGATGAGCATGTTGTGTTGCGGGTTCTGCCTGCCCAAGTCCATCTCTAGAAGTCCCCGGGCACTGGGGCCCATAAAAACCTCCCAAACAGCCAACATTCAGGCCTGGAAATGCCTCCCACCAGCTCCTGGGAATGGTCCCTCTCCTCTGGTGTTCAGGGGTTCCCCCCTGTCCCAGCTCTGGGGCTCACGCTTGTATTGGGGGTCCCCCATCTCCTCGGTCCCTGCACTCCCCAGGCTGCTGGGAGTCCCAGGAATCCACAAAGCTCTCCCCTCTTCCATCTCCCTATTTAGGGATGCTGGGGGTTTTTGGGTCCCACGGTCCCTTCTCCCCCTTATTCTCTGTCTGGGGCGCAGGGGATTCATGGACTCCCCCCTGCCCCTCTCCAGGCTCTTGAGGGTCCCACGAATCTCGGCCCTCCCCCCTCTCTGGGCTCCCCACTTTGGGATCCTGGGGCACACAGGGCTCTGCTCCTCCAGGCTGCCTCTGCCGGCAGCTGCCACCAGGACCCCCCAATGTCCCCCAAGGGGCATTTTCCGCTCAGCTTTGGAGTTCTGCATTCTCCAAACGAACCCACTCCCCCCAAAAAATAAATAAACAAACCATGCAGAGAGGCACTGGGACTATTCTAGGGGCAACTGGGATGCAACTGGGGGCAAGTGAGCCACGCTGAGGTAACTGGCAGTGCCTGGGAATGACTAGGAGATTGTTCAGGGCTACTGGGATATACTGGGAGTATCTGAGACCACAGGGGTGCTGACTGGGACCTAGCTAGGAGCAACTGGGAATGTGCTGGGGGAAAACTGGGAGCATGCTGGGGCAACCGGGGGCAAGTGTGAGCGACTGGGGCCCTGGAGGCAGAGACTGGCATCATACTGGAGTCGCACTGGGATCGTACTGGGAGTGACTGGAACTATGCTATGGGCAGCTGGGGGAGCTGGAAACGCACTGGAGCAAAGTGGGAGGAACTGGGAGCAACGGGGACCGTGCTGGGGGCAAATTGCATGAAATCAGGCCATGACTTGGGAGTGACTGGGCTCCTAGTGGGAGTGCCGAGGAAACTGGAACCACACGCGGGGAGCAAGCGGGCTCATACTGGGAGCAGCCGCTTCCGTCCCAAGGACCCCCGATCCCCTTTCCCGGCCATCCCGCCCCTCCAGCCCCAGCACCCCCCGCCGGGATCCCGGGAATCCCAGGGGTCCCCCCCTCTCGGGGTCCCCGCTCTGCCCTTCTGGGGCTCTCCTCTCTCCGGGCTCCCGCTCCAGGAAGCCGCGGCTCTCCCGGGGCTCCCCAAAACCGCTGTCCCCCGCCGATCCCGCCGGTCCCGCGCGGTCCCCACGTGGCCCCGGCAGAGCTCGCAGGGCCCGGCCCGGGAAGCCCAATCCCCACCGCGGGGGGACCCGCATCCCCCCGCCCCCCGCCGGGGCCCTGCCGCCAGCCACCGGGACCCCCAAAAACACCTCCCGGGGACCCCCCGATCGATGTCCCCCCGAGGGGCACCTGCGGCTCCGGAGCCCAGAGAGATCCAAACATCCCCCCCAGGGAACCCCAAACCCAGGGACCCCCCCCCGGGATATTTGGGACGAGCTCCCCCTCCCCGGGCACCTGCGGGATGGGGGGCGATGGTCCCGGGGAGGCTGCGAGTTCAGGGAGCTCCGGAGCCGCGCGCTTGATTCGCTCCTTCTCTGCTCCTGCTTCCTGCTGCCGCTCCGCCTCTTCCTCCCTCCTCCTCCTCCTCCCCCTCCTCATTCCCAGTTCCGAAACCGAACTGGGAGGGGATGGGTCAAGGAAAGGGCGGGAACCGTGAGGGCAAAGGGGCGGGGTCAAGGCAAGGGCGGGAACTGTGAGGGCAAAGGGGCGGGGTCAAGGAAAGGGCGGGAACTGTGAGGGCAAAGGGGCGGGGTCAAGGAAAGGGCGGGAACCGTGAGGGCAAAGGGGCGGGGCCAAGGAAAGGGCGGGAACTGTGAGGGGAAAGGGGCGGGGCCAAGGGGCCCTCTGGTTCTAAAAGGGCCTGGTTTGCCCTAAGGTCTTCAGAAAAGGGCCTCAAATGCAGCCTAGATCCACCAGGGTTGGCATAAAATCAGCCAAAGGCCCCTGAAATCCATACAAAGCGGTGTAAAATCACCCAAATGGGGCTCATGTTCTCCAAAAGTGAGCAGCAGTCCAGCCTAAATCTGCCCGGTTGATCCTAGAATCACCAAAATCGGACAAAAATCTGTGGGACCGTAGACCGCGAGCGGCACCAGAACCGGCAGCAGCACCAAGAATGAGACCGACATCAGAATGGAGACCGAGACCAAGAGTGGGAACAGAACCGACACCAGAACTGAGACCATCAACGCTCCAGAAGCGGAACTAGGCCTGGGACTGAGAAGGAGACCGAGAGCGAAACCGGCCCCAGAGCTGGCCCTGGGACCAAGACTGAGACCAACACCGACACTAGAACCTGCACCGGGAGTGCTCCAGCACTGTCCTGGGACCGACACTGGCACCGGCACTGGCAGGACTCCAGGGCTGACACTGGGAGCGGCACCGGAACCAGCACCAAGACTGGCACCGGCGCCAGAACCGAGACTGAGATTGGCCCTGGGAGAACTCTGGGACCAGCACCGGTACTGCTACCAGCACTGGGTTTGGGTCCGCTCCAAAACCAAGAGCGACATTTGAGACCGAGACTGGCACCGCTATAGGACCCAGGCTGAGACCAACACTGTGGAAGCTGACACAGAGAGAGCTGTGGATTTAATCAGCATTTGCAGTTTGATAACCAAGATGCCTTGGCAAGAACAACCAGAGCTTTGAAGATTACAAAAAGATTGGATCGAGACTGCGACAGGAAAGAAGATTGAACTAAATAAGTAGAAATGTAAAGTTTGTCTGAGTGATGTTTAACCCAATGAATGTAGTAAAAAATTACCGCCTTCCCAAAAAGGGTGTGTAAGCAAATGTAGCTGAGAGTAAATCGGGATTCTGATCACGAGTCAGTCGTCCCTGTCTCTCTCTCAACCTTCGATAAACACGGACACTGGGAGCGGCACCGGGAGCGCTCCAGGACTGCTCTGGGACCGGGACCAGCACCGGCACAGGGAGAACTCTGGGACTGAGACTGAGAGCGGGATTGTGCCAGCACAGAGACTGGTACCGGCACCAGAACCGAGACTGGCACAGATCTGAGACCAGGACTGAGACTGAGATTGGCACTGGGAGCACTCCGGGACCAAGAGTGCAGCGGAACCAGCACTGGGACCGGAACCACTGCAAGGCTGTGGCCGAGATCGAGACCAAGACCAAGACCCAAACTATAACTGAGACTGAGATGGAAACCAGAGCCGGCACTTGCATGGAGACTGGCAGCGCTGTAGGACCAAGAATGAGACCGACACCAGCACCGCTCAGGGACTGAGAATCAGACCGGGACCAGAGTCAGCACCAGGATTGCTCCAGGACTGCTCCAGGACAGAGACCGGCACCGGGAGCGCTCTGGGACCTCCTCGTTCACTCCAGGGAGTTTTGTCAGAGCCCCCGCACGGGACAGGGCAGGACTGGGAGGGACCCCTGGGTGGGGCAGAACCGCCTCGGTTCGCATCGTCCCGATGCAGCCATCCCGGTCCATACGGTCCCAGTCCATGCCATCCCAGTTTGTGCAATCCCAGTCGGGATGGCCCTGATCCATCTGGTCCCAGTCTGTGCAATCCCAGTCCATGTGATCCCATTTTGCACCATCCCAGTCTCTATCGTCCTGCGTATCTTTCGGGTGATTTTATGTCAACCCTGGTGGATTCTGGATGCCCTTGATGCCCTTTTCTGCTGATTTTAAACCAAACCAGGCCCTTTTAGGAGCGCAGTTCCCTTTGGCCCCGCCCCTTTCGCCTCAGAATTCCCGCCTTTTCCCGGGCCCCGCCCATTTCCTTCATCCGGACTTTTCATTGGCTTTTTCCCTTTTTCCCATCCATGTCCCGCCCATCTATTGGCGCTTTCCCCTGCGCATGCTCAGGACGCCGGAAGTTTCCTCAGCGGGCGCCGCCATCTTTTGTCCCGGTCTCCCGGGCCGGTTGCAGCATGTCCGAGACCTCCGGTGGGGCTTGGGCATCTTTAGGGGATTTATAGGGGATTTGTAGGGGTTTGGGGGGTTTGTAGGGATTTGGGAGGTTTCGTTTTCTGGGGTGTGTCTATAGAGGGCTCTCTATAGGGAATTTGGGGAGTTCGTTAGGGGATTAGGGAATTTCTAGGGGTGTCTGTAGGGGATTTGGGGGGGGTCTGTAGGGGATTTCCGGAGATGTGTATTTGAGATTTGTGGGGGGGCTATAGGGAATTTGGGGGTTCCGGGGGTCTATGGGGGATCTTTAGGGGATTTGTGGGGTCTTGCGTCTCTGTAGGGGTTTGGGGAGGTCTGGGGGTGTCTCTGGGGGATTTGGGGGGTCTGGGGGCTCTGTAGGGGATTTTGGGGGGTCTGGGGTCTGTATGGGGTATTTTGGGGATCTGGGGTCTCTATGGGATTTTGGGGGTCTGGGGTGTCTGTAGGTGATTTGGGGGGGGTCTGGGGTCTCTATGGGGGATTTAGGGGGGTCTGGCGTCTCTAAAGTGGATTTTTGTGTGGGTCTGGGGGGTCTGTAGGGGATTTTGGGGGGTCTGGGGTCTCTATGGGAGATTTGGGGGGGTCTGGGGTCTCTATGGGGGATTTAGGGATCTGGGGTCTCTATGGGATTTTGGGGGTCTGGGGTGTCTGTGGGTGATTTGGGGGGGTCTGGGGTCTCTTTGGGGGATTTTGAGGGTCTGGGGACTCTAAAGTGGATCTTGGGGGGTCTGGGGTCTCTATGGGGGATTTTGGGGGGTCTGGGGTCTCTATGGGGGATTTGGGGGTCTGGGGTCTCTGTAGGGGATTTGGGGAAGTGTGGGGGATTAATAGGGGATTTGGGGGGGTCTGCGGTCTGTTCATGGGATTTTGTGGGGTCTGGGGTCTCTGTGGGGGATTTGGGGGGTCTGGGGTCTCTATGGGGGATTTTGTGGGTCTGGGGACTCTAAAGTGGATCTTGGGGGGTCTGGGGTCTCTATGGTGGATTTGGGGAGGTCTGGGGTCTCTATGGGGGATTTAGGGATCTGGGGTCTCTATGGGATTTTGGGGGTCTGGGGTGTCTGTAGGTGATTTGGGGAGGTCTGGGGTCTCTATGGGGGATTTGGGGGGGTCTGGGGTCTCTGTAGGGCATTTGTGGGGTCTGGGGTCTCTGGTTGTTCTTGTCAAAGCATCTTGGTTATCAAACTGCAAATGCTGATTAAATCCACAGCTCTCTCTGTGTCAGCTTCCACAGTGTTGGTCTCAGCCTGGGTCCTATAGCGGTGCCAGTCTCGGTCTCAAATGTCGCTCTTGGTTTTGGAGCGGACCCAATCCCAGTGCTGGTAGCAGTACCGGTGCTGGTCCCAGAGTTCTCCCAGGGCCAATCTCAGTCTCGGTTCTGGCGCCGGTGCCAGTCTTGGTGCTGGTTCCGGTGCCGCTCCCAGTGTCAGCCCTGGAGTCCTGCCAGTGCCGGTGCCAGTGTCGGTCCCAGGACAGTGCTGGAGCACTCCCGGTGCAGGTTCTAGTGTCGGTGTTGGTCTCAGTCTTGGTCCCAGGGCCAGCTCTGGGGCCGGTTTCGCTCTCGGTCTCCTTCTCAGTCCCAGGCCTAGTTCCGCTTCTGGAGCGTTGATGGTCTCAGTTCTGGTGTCGGTTCTGTTCCCACTCTTGGTCTCGGGCTCCATTCTGATTTCGGTCTCATTCTTGGTGCTGCTGCCGGTTCTGGTGCCGCTCGCGGTCTACGGTCCCTCAGATTTTCGTCCCATTTTGGTGATTCTAGGATCAACTGGGCGGATTTAGGCTGGACTGCTGCTCACTTTTGGAGAACATGAGCCCCATTTGGGTGATTTTACACCCCTTTGTATGGATTTCAGGGGCCTTTGGCTGATTTTCTGCCAACCCTGGTGGATTTAGGCTGCATTTGAGGCCCTTTTCTGAAGATCTTAGGGCAAACCAGGCCCTTTTAGAACCAGAGGGCCCCTTGGCCCCGCCCCTTTCCCCTCACAGTTCCCGCCCTTTCCTTGACCCCGCCCCTTTGCCCTCACAGTTCCCGCCCTTTCCTTGACCCCGCCCCTTTGCCCTCACAGTTCCCGCCCTTTCCTTGACCCCGCCCCTTTGCCCTCACAGTTCCCGCCTTTGCCTTGACCCCGCCCCTTTCCCCTCACAGTTCCCGCCCTTTCCTTGACCCGGCCCCTTTGCCCTCACAGTTCCCGCCCTTTCCTTGACCCATCCCCTCCCAGTTCGGTTTCGGAACTGGGAATGAGGAGGGGGAGGAGGAGGAGGAGGGAGGAAGAGGCGGAGCGGCAGCAGGAAGCAGGAGCAGAGAAGGAGCGAATCAAGCGCGCGGCTCCGGAGCTTCCTGAACTCGCAGCCTCCCCGGGACCATCGCCCCCCATCCCGCAGGTGCCCGGGGAGGGGGAGCTCGTCCCAAATATCCCGGGGGGGGGGGGTCCCTGGGTTTGGGGTTCCCTGGGGGGGATGTTTGGATCTCTCTGGGCTCCGGAGCCGCAGGTGCCCCTCGGGGGGACATCGATCGGGGGGTCCCCGGGAGGTGTTTTTGGGGGTCCCGGTGGCTGGCGGCAGGGCCCCGGCGGGGGGCGGGGGGATGCGGGTCCCCCCGCGGTGGGGATTGGGCTTCCCGGGCCGGGCCCTGCGAGCTCTGCCGGGGCCACGTGGGGACCGCGCGGGACCGGCGGGATCGGCGGGGGACAGCGGTTTTGGGGAGCCCCGGGAGAGCCGCGGCTTCCTGGAGCGGGAGCCCGGAGAGAGGAGAGCCCCAGAAGGGCAGAGCGGGGACCCCGAGAGGGGGGGACCCCTGGGATTCCCGGGATCCCGGCGGGGGGTGCTGGGGCTGGAGGGGCGGGATGGCCGGGAAAGGGGATCGGGGGTCCTTGGGACGGAAGCGGCTGCTCCCAGTATGAGCCCGCTTGCTCCCCGCGTGTGGTTCCAGTTTCCTCGGCACTCCCACTAGGAGCCCAGTCACTCCCAAGTCATGGCCTGATTTCATGCAATTTGCCCCCAGCACGGTCCCCGTTGCTCCCAGTTCCTCCCACTTTGCTCCAGTGCGTTTCCAGCTCCCCCAGCTGCCCATAGCATAGTTCCAGTCACTCCCAGTACGATCCCAGTGCGACTCCAGTATGATGCCAGTCTCTGCCTCCAGGGCCCCAGTTGCTCACACTTGCCCCCGGTTGCCCCAGCATGCTCCCAGTTTTCCCCCAGCACATTCCCAGTTGCTCCTAGCTAGGTCCCAGTCAGCACCCCTGTGGTCTCAGATACTCCCAGTATATCCCAGTAGCCCTGAACAATCTCCTAGTCATTCCCAGGCACTGCCAGTTACCTCAGCGTGGCTCACTTGCCCCCAGTTGCATCCCAGTTGCCCCTAGAATAGTCCCAGTGCCTCTCTGCATGGTTTATTTATTTTTTGGGGGGAGTGGGTTCGTTTGGAGAATGCAGAACTCCAAAGCTGAGCAGAAAATACCCCTTGGGGGACATTGGGGGGTCCTGGTGGCAGCTGCCGGCAGAGGCAGCCTGGAGGAGCAGAGCCCTGTGTGCCCCAGGATCCCAAAGTGGGGAGCCCAGAGAGGGGGGAGGGCCGAGATTCGTGGGACCCTCAAGAGCCTGGAGAGGGGCAGGGGGGAGTCCATGAATCCCCTGCGCCCCAGACAGAGAATAAGGGGGAGAAGGGACCGTGGGACCCAAAAACCCCCAGCATCCCTAAATAGGGAGATGGAAGAGGGGAGAGCTTTGTGGATTCCTGGGACTCCCAGCAGCCTGGGGAGTGCAGGGACCGAGGAGATGGGGGACCCCCAATACAAGCGTGAGCCCCAGAGCTGGGACAGGGGGGAACCCCTGAACACCAGAGGAGAGGGACCATTCCCAGGAGCTGGTGGGAGGCATTTCCAGGCCTGAATGTTGGCTGTTTGGGAGGTTTTTATGGGCCCCAGTGCCCGGGGACTTCTAGAGATGGACTTGGGCAGGCAGAACCCGCAACACAACATGCTCATCCCTTGTTTTAGCCCAAAGCAGGATTTCCCATTCCCAACCCTTGGCCCGATGGAGGAGGAGGAGGCTCTGAGGAACAGGACGATGCCCCAGGATAACCAGGCAGGTGAGGAGGAATTCACTGCCCCTTTTAACCCTCTGTCCTGCTCCATCTCTCAGCCCAGCAGGGTCCCCAGCTACAGGACAACCCCACTGCTGACGCCGTCGTGCCGGGGTCGCGCTGGGGGGTTCTCCTTCCCCTTCCCTCTGGCACGGAGGCAAATCCCATCCTCTCCTTGTCCTTCCTCCCCCAGACAAGGAGCTGAGGACAGAGACCATGGAGGACAAATCCCCGCGGCAGAACCTCGAGGAAGAGGTCGTTTGGAGCGGCTCCACGTCGCAGGAATCCAGCGGGGAGGAAGAGCCGCGGAGATCCCGCATGAGGAGGGGCTGCAAACGCAGATCACGGGGATCTGAGGAGGAAAGACCCAGCCTGGGCCGGGCAGGGGGTCGGAGATGGAGCCGGAGCTCGGACCTGGTGGTTCATGAGCAGCTTCATGATGGGGAGAAGCTCCACAAGTGCTTGGAGTGCGGGATGAGCTTCAGATGGAGGAGCAGCCTTACCTGTCACCAGAGGATCCACACCGGGGAACGGCCCTACAAGTGTGGGGATTGTGGGATGGATTTCAGGCGCCGTTCCAATCTGGTCCAACACCAAAGTATCCACACTGGGGAGAGGCCCTACAAATGTGGGGATTGTGGGAAGGACTTCAGGCAACGTTCCAACCTGACCCGTCACCGAAGTATCCACACTGGGGAGATGCCCTACAAGTGTGGGGATTGTGGGAAGGACTTCAGGCTACGTTGCAGCCTGACCTGTCACCAGAGGATCCACACTGGGGAGAGGCCCTACGAGTGCTCAGAGTGTGGGAAGAGGTTTTACTCCAGCTCCCAGCTCATGCAGCACTACCAGACACACACGGATGAGAGACCCTACGAGTGTCCTGATTGCGGGAAGGGCTTCAGGGAGAACTCCACCCTCATCACCCACCGGCGCATCCACACCGGGGAGAGGCCCTACGAGTGTCCCGAGTGTGGGAAGAGCTTCTCCTGCAGATCAACCTTGGTCAGTCACCAACGGAGGCACCAGTAAGAGAAGCCATGTGAGTGCCCTGAGCGCAGGAAGAGCTTCGTGCGCTGCTCCAACTCCATCCCCCACTGGATGACCCACAATCTTCAGAGCCCTGGTGACCCACATTCCCTGGGATGCAGTTTGGGAAGGCACCTGGCTGGTTATCCTTTTGTTTTGGCCTTATTTTTTGTCTGTCCTCCATCTCTTTGTGCTCCAAAGCCAAGAGGGATGGGCCTGTCCCCTCTAAACCACTCAAATTCCCATGAACACACCTCAACTTCAACCCAGAAGGGCTCCATCCCACCTCCAAGTGGATTGTTCCCGCCTCAAAACAACTCAGTCCCACACGAACCTTGCTGGATTCCACAGTCACCAGGGGGAGAAGGGGTTGGAAGGAGATTGGGAGGAGTGGGATCCAAATTTCGAGCAGTGGGATCGGGATTGTGTGGGACTGGCTGGGCAGCTTGTATTTGATAGCAAATAAAATTTTCGCGGTTCCTGATTTCTGTCCCGTTCACTCTCCGTCAGTTCCAGTTCTGTTTTCAGTGGCGCCTTCTCAGCTGATTGTGTTTGTGTCCTCCTTTCTCTCCTGCCTGTCTCTGCCTGCTCCGTTTCTCTCCCAGTGGCTCCCTTGAGCCAGGGCAGCTCCCAGCAAAGACCCTGCCCTGATTTCCTTCCCAATGCTGGAGCTCCAAGAGCCATGGCTGAAGGTATGAAGGCTGGCAGTGAAATGTCCCTGTAAGATCCTGCTCCACTTGGCTTTTGGCCCCTTCTTAAGAGCTTTGCCTTCAGGGGCAGGAACATCTTTTCCTGGCTGGCAACTGGAATTCCAGACCCTGGGAGTGTGGGCCGTGGAGGACCATCCAAACTGGGATCACGTAGGTTTGGATCACATGGACTGGGATTGCACAGACTGGGACCAGATGGATCAGGGCCATCCCGACTGGGATTGCACAAACTGGGATGGCATGGACTGGGACCGTATGGACCGGGACCGTATGGACCGGGATGGCTGCATCGGGACGATGCGAACCGAGGCGGTTCTGCCCCACCCAGGGGTCCCTCCCGTCCTGCCCTGTCCTGTGTAGGGCCCTGCCAAACTCCCTGTGTTAGCATAGGGTTAAAATGTTTCAAAAATCATGGGAATTACCAAGGATTCAGGGGATGGGAAGAAAGGTTGGTCTGGTAGGCCTGGGCAAGGGAACTCGGCCTTTGGAATGAATTAGGTCAGGTGAATCTGCACCTACGTAATCATCATATGATACGATTGTTAAATGTAATGATTGTTTGGTAGTTGAATGTAATTATTGCTTAATTGTAATAAAAATCTTGGGAAACGATATTTGGGGGACCTGATGAAAACTGCAAGAATTGATACTTGGATAAGATCAACGTAGATATGATACCAATACAAGTTTAATAATTAATATACAGCTATATCATGAAAAGGGTATAAAAACACGTCCATCTCGAATCCACGTTGGAGTCAGATTTGGGTTTATACCCCGGCTCCCCAAGCTCTTCAATGAAACCACCTGCATATAATCATCCTGTGATTATGCGTTTCCACGCTAACATTTTGGCGACCCAGATGGGACCTTGTGAGCGCTGCTGAGGACCCCGCGACCCGATCACGCCCCAGCCGGCACCGAGGGATTCTCGGGAAGCCCGTCGGCACCGGGACCCCCCGCCGCTCACAACGTCCCCTGGAGAAAGGTAAGGTGCTTTTACTCTGGCCTGGTTGCCTGCCAGTTAGGCGCAGCGAAAGGCGCGTGTGGTTGGGCTGAGGAATTCCTGGTATTGCCGCGGTGCCGTCCGTCAGTCAATCGCGAAAGCGTTGCAGGTTCAGCATCAGTGGTTTATTGTAGCTGTAACACGGAGAAGATTAAACGGATTTTGGGCGGCAGTGCCCCCACACCACACACTTCTCCTTTGGGCTGCTCATTAGCACATTGGAAGGAAGGTAATTTTGGGCAAGAGTTACATAAGGTTGATTGATTATTATAACACTTGGTGGCCGAAATATGTCTTGCAGCATGGGAAAATGTGTCCGGAAAACTTGTCTTTGCCATCTGATGTGATTTCACAGTTATCGATCTTTTGTAAACAGGAGGGCAGATTGGACAAAGTTCCCTACGTTGATTCATTTTTCTATTTGCAGGAAACACCAGAGTGGCTGGTTGAGTGTGGGTTAATGATTGTTAAAGTACCTGAAAACAATAATTGCATGGGTTGTGTCCAAGGGAAGCGTTGTATAGAACACCTGGCATTGGATGAAAAGTTTATATCGGATCGATGATATGGATGGTGAATTGCTGGTAGCCCCCATGGGATCAAGGGAATCTGACCCTACCTCACCTGGCCCGATTTCACCTGACCCACTTACACACCCCCTGCCAAAGGATACCCTCCTCCCTCACCTACTGGTGCTCAGGGATACCCTCCTCTCCCACCAACGCCTCTTTCGCCTGCTCCTGTCTTCCTGTACCCTCCTCTGCCGTCTTCACCTGCCCCTCCTTCCCCAGAAAATGACTAAGATGGAACCGTGATACAGAGATGTGGGGAGGGTGCCACAGGAGCAGATAGTATGGGGAGGCCAAAACAAAAGTATAACCAGCCGAGTGTCTTCCCAGCATGGATTCCAGGGAATGTGGGTCACCAAGGCTCTGCCCAACGTGGGTCCTCACAGGGCTTCCCTTACTGGTGCCTCCGTTGGTGTATGGTCAACGCTGATCTGCAGGAGAAGCTTTTCCCACATTCAGTACACACATAGGGCCTCTCCCCGGTGTGGATGCGCCGGTGGATGATGAGGTTGGAGTTTTTCCTGAAGACCTTCCCGCAATCAGGACACTCGTAGGGTCTCTCATCCGTGTGTGTCTGGTAGTGCTGCATGAGCAGGGAGCGGGAGTAAAACCTCTTCCCACACTCTGAGCACTCGTAGGGCTTCTCTCCAGTGTGGATACTTTGGTGACGGATTAGGTTGGAACGTTGCCTGAAGTCCTTCCCACAATCCTCACACTTGTAGGGCCTTTTCCCAGTGTGGATGCGCCGGTGTCTCATGAGTGTGGAGTTTTTCCTGAAGCCCTTCCCACAGTCAGGACACTCGTAGGGTCTCTCATCCGTGTGTGTCTGGTAGTGCTGCATGAGCTGGGAGCTGCAGTAAAACCTCTTCCCACACTCTGAGCACTCGTAGGGCCTCTCCCCAGTGTGGATCCTTTGGTGACGGATTAGGTTGGAACGTTGCCTGAAGTCCTTCCCACACTCCTCACACTTGTAGGGCCGGTCCCCAGTGTGGATCCTCCAGTGGAGGATCAGTGAGGAGCTGTTGCTGAAGCTCTTCCCACACACCTCACACTCATAGGGCTTCTCCCCGGTGTGGATGCGCCGGTGAATAACAAGCCTAGAGTTATCCCTGAAGCCCTTCCCGCAGTCAGGACACTTGTAGGGCCTCTCAGCCGTGTGTGTCTGGTAGTGCTGCATGAGCTGGGAGTTGACGGGAAACTTCTTCCCACACTCTGAGCACTCGTAGGGCATCTCCCCAGTGTGGATAAATTGGTGACGGATCAGGGTGCTATGTTGCCTGAAATCCTTCCCACAATCCCCACATTTGTAGGGCCTCTCCCCAGTGTGGATCTTCTGGTGGCGGATCAATTGGCTGCTCAGCCGGAAACTCTTCCCACACTCCTCACACTTGTAGGGCGTCTCCCCAGTGTGGATCCTCCGGTGGTACATCAGCCTGCAGCTGTCGCTGAAGCCTTTCCCACACTCGAGACACTCGTAGGGCCTCTCCCCAGTGTGGATGCGCCGGTGTCTCATGAGTGTGGAGTTTTTCCTGAAGCCCTTCCCACAGTCAGGACACTCGTAGGGTCTCTCATCCGTGTGTGTCTGGTAGTGCTGCATGAGCTGGGAGTTGACGGGAAACCTCATCCCACACTCTGAGCACTCGTAGGGCTTCTCCCCAGTGTGGATCCTTTGGTGACAGATTAGGCTGGAACGTTGCCTGAAGTCCTTCCCACAATCCCCACATTTGTAGGGCCTCTCCCCAGTGTGGATGCTTTGGTGACGGATCAGGTTGCAACGGCGTCTGAAGCCCTTCCCACAATCCCCACATATGTAGGGCCTCTCCCCAGTGTGGATCCTTTGGTGCTGGACCAGCTTGGAACGTTCCCTAAAGCCCTTCCCACAATCCTCACATATGCAGGCCCTCTCCCCAGTGTGGATGCGCCGGTGTCTCATGAGTGTGGAGTTTTTCCTGAAGCCCTTCCCACAGTCAGGACACTCGTAGGGTCTCTCATCCGTGTGTGTCTGGTAGTGCTGCATGAGCTGGGAGTTGACGGGAAACCTCATCCCACACTCTGAGCACTCGTAGGGCTTCTCCCCAGTGTGGATCCTTTGGTGACAGATTAGGCTGGAACGTTGCCTGAAGTCCTTCCCACAATCCCCACATTTGTAGGGCCTCTCCCCAGTGTGGATGCTTTGGTGACGGATCAGGTCGGAACGGCGTCTGAAGCCCTTCCCACAATCCCCACACTTGTAGGGCCGTTCCCCGGTGTGGATCCTCTGGTGACAGATAAGTCTGCTCCTCCATCTGAAGCTCATCCCGCACTCCTCACACTTGTGGAGCTTCTCCCCATCATGAAGCTGCTCATGAACCACCAGGTCCGAGCTCCGGCTCCATCTCCGACCCCCTGCCCGGCCCAGGCTGGGTCTTTCCTCCTCAGATCCCCGTGATCTGCGTTTGCAGCCCCTCCTCATGCGGGATCTCCGCGGCTCTTCCTCCCCGCTGGATTCCTGCGACGTGGAGCCGCTCCAAACGACCTCTTCCTCGAGGTTCTGCCGCGGGGATTTGTCCTCCATGGTCTCTGTCCTCAGCTCCTTGTCTGGGGCAGGAAGGACAAGGAGAGGATGGGATTTGCCTCCGTGCCAGAGGGAAGGGGAAGGAGAACCCCCCAGCGCGACCCCGGCACGACGGCGCCGGCAGCGGGGTTGTCCTGCAGCTGGGGGCCCTGCTGGGCTGGGAGATGGAGCAGGACAGAGGGTTAAAAGGGGCAGTGAATTCCTCCTCACCTGCCTGGTTATCCTGGGGCAGCTTCCTCTTCCTCAGAGCCTCCTCCTCCTCCAACGGGCCAAGGTTTGGGAATGGGAAATCCTGCTTTGGGCTAAAACAAGGGATGAGCATGTTGTGTTGCGGGTTCTGCCTGCCCAAGTCCATCTCTAGAAGTCCCCGGGCACTGGGGCCCATAAAAACCTCCCAAACAGCCAACATTCAGCCCTGGAAATGCCTCCCACCAGCTCCTGGGAATGGTCCCTCTCCTCTGGTGTTCAGGGGTTCCCCCCTGTCCCAGCTCTGGGGCTCACACTTGTATTGGGGGTCCCCCATCTCCTCGGTCCCTGCACTCCCCAGGCTGCTGGGAGTCCCAGGAATCCACAAAGCTCTCCCCTCTTCCATCTCCCTATTTAGGGATGCTGGGGGTTTTTGGGTCCCACGGTCCCTTCTCCCCCTTATTCTCTGTCTGGGGCGCAGGGGATTCATGGACTCCCCCCTGCCCCTCTCCAGGCTCTTGAGGGTCCCACGAATCTCGGCGCTCCCCCCTCTCTGGGCTCCCCACTTTGGGATCCTGGGGCACACAGGGCTCTGCTCCTCCAGGCTGCCTCTGCCGGCAGCTGCCACCAGGACCCCCCAATGTCCCCCAAGGGGCATTTTCTGCTCAGCTTTGGAGTTCTGCATTCTCCAAACGAACCCACTCCCCCCAAAAAATAAATAAACAAACCATGCAGAGAGGCACTGGGACTATTCTAGGGGCAACTGGGATGCAACTGGGGGCAAGTGAGCCACGCTGAGGTAACTGGCAGTGCCTGGGAATGACTAGGAGATTGTTCAGGGCTACTGGGATATACTGGGAGTATCTGAGACCACAGGGGTGCTGACTGGGACCTAGCTAGGAGCAACTGGGAATGTGCTGGGGGAAAACTGGGAGCATGCTGGGGCAACCGGGGGCAAGTGTGAGCAACTGGGGCCCTGGAGGCAGAGACTGGCATCATACTGGAGTCGCACTGGGATCGTACTGGGAGTGACTGGAACTATGCTATGGGCAGCTGGGGGAGCTGGAAACGCACTGGAGCAAAGTGGGAGGAACTGGGAGCAACGGGGACCGTGCTGGGGGCAAATTGCATGAAATCAGGCCATGACTTGGGAGTGACTGGGCTCCTAGTGGGAGTGCCGAGGAAACTGGAACCACACGCGGGGAGCAAGCGGGCTCATACTGGGAGCAGCCGCTTCCGTCCCAAGGACCCCCGATCCCCTTTCCCGGCCATCCCGCCCCTCCAGCCCCAGCACCCCCCGCCGGGATCCCGGGAATCCCAGGGGTCCCCCCCTCTCGGGGTCCCCGCTCTGCCCTTCTGGGGCTCTCCTCTCTCCGGGCTCCCGCTCCAGGAAGCCGCGGCTCTCCCGGGGCTCCCCAAAACCGCTGTCCCCCGCCGATCCCGCCGGTCCCGCGCGGTCCCCACGTGGCCCCGGCAGAGCTCGCAGGGCCCGGCCCGGGAAGCCCAATCCCCACCGCGGGGGGACCCGCATCCCCCCGCCCCCCGCCGGGGCCCTGCCGCCAGCCACCGGGACCCCCAAAAACACCTCCCGGGGACCCCCCGATCGATGTCCCCCCGAGGGGCACCTGCGGCTCCGGAGCCCAGAGAGATCCAAACATCCCCCCCAGGGAACCCCAAACCCAGGGACCCACCCCCCCCCGGGATATTTGGGACGAGCTCCCCCTCCCCGGGCACCTGCGGGATGGGGGGCGAAGGTCCCGGGGAGGCTGCGAGTTCAGGAAGCTCCGGAGCCGCGCGCTTGATTCGCTCCTTCTCTGCTCCTGCTTCCTGCTGCCGCTCCGCCTCTTCCTCCCTCCTCCTCCTCCTCCCCCTCCTCATTCCCAGTTCCGAAACCGAACTGGGAGGGGATGGGTCAAGGAAAGGGCGGGAACCGTGAGGGCAAAGGGGCGGGGTCAAGGCAAGGGCGGGAACTGTGAGGGCAAAGGGGCGGGGTCAAGGAAAGGGCGGGAACTGTGAGGGGAAAGGGGCGGGGTCAAGGAAAGGGCGGGAACTGTGAGGGCAAAGGGGCGGGGTCAAGGAAAGGGCGGGAACTGTGAGGGGAAAGGGGCGGGGTCAAGGAAAGGGCGGGAACTGTGAGGGGAAAGGGGCGGGGCCAAGGGGCCCTCTGGTTCTAAAAGGGCCTGGTTTGCCCTAAGATCTTCAGAAAAGGGCCTCAAATGCAGCCTAGATCCACCAGGGTTGGCAGAAAATCAGCCAAAGGCCCCTGAAATCCATACAAAGCGGTGTAAAATCACCCAAATGGGGCTCATGTTCTCCAAAAGTGAGCAGCAGTCCAGCCTAAATCCGCCCAGTTGATCCTAGAATCACCAAAATGGGACGAAAATCTGAGGGACCGTAGACTGCGAGCGGCACCAGAACCGGCAGCAGCACCAAGAATGAGACCGAAATCAGAATGGAGCCCGAGACCAAGAGTGGGAACAGAACCGACACCAGAACTGAGACCATCAACGCTCCAGAAGCGGAACTAGGCCTGGGACTGAGAAGGAGACCGAGAGCGAAACCGGCCCCAGAGCTGGCCCTGGGACCAAGACTGAGACCAACACCGACACTAGAACCTGCACCGGGAGTGCTCCAGCACTGTCCTGGGACCGACACTGGCACCGGCACTGGCAGGACTCCAGGGCTGACACTGGGAGCGGCGCCGGAACCAGCACCAAGACTGGCACCGGCGCCAGAACCGAGACTGAGATTGGCCCTGGGAGAACTCTGGGACCAGCACCGGTACTGCTACCAGCACTGGGATTGGGTCCGCTCCAAAACCAAGAGCGACATTTGAGACCGAGACTGGCACCGCTATAGGACCCAGGCTGAGACCAACACTGTGGAAGCTGACACAGAGAGAGCTGTGGATTTAATCAGCATTTGCAGTTTGATAACCAAGATGCTTTGGCAAGAACAACCAGAGACCCCAGACCCCACAAATGCCCTACAGAGACCCCAGTCCCCCCCAAATCCCCCATAGAGAACCCAGACCTCCCCAAGATCCACTTTAGAGTCCCCAGACCCACAAAATCCCCCACAGAAACCCCAGACCCCCCCAAATCCCCCATAGAGACCCCAGACCCCCCAAATCCCCCATAGAGATCCCAGACCCCCCAAATCCTCGGTAGAGACCCCAGACCCCCCAAATCCCCCATAGAGACCCCAGACTCCCCCCAAAATCCACTTTAGAGACCCCAGACCCCCCAAATCCCCCACAGAGACCCCATACCCCACAAAATCCCATGAACAGACCGCAGACCCCCCCCAAATCCCCTATTAATCCTCCAGAGTTCCCCAAATCCCCTACAGAAACCCCAGACCCCCAAATCACCCATAGAGACCCCAGACCCCCCAAGATCCACTTTAGAGTCCCCAGACCCTGAAAATCCCCCATAGAGACCCCAGACCCCCACCCCAAATCACCTACAGACACCCCAGACCCCCAAAATCCCATAGAGACCCCAGATCCCTAAATACCCCATAGAGACCCCAGACCCCCCAAAATCCCCTACAGAGCCCCCAGACCCCCCAAATCCCCCAGAGACGCAAGACCCCACAAATCCCCTAAAGATCCCCCATAGACCCCCGGAACCCCCAAATTCCCTATAGCCCCCCCACAAATCTCAAATACACATCTCCGGAAATCCCCTACAGACCCCCCCCAAATCCCCTACAGACACCCCTAGAAATTCCCTAATCCCCTAACGAACTCCCCAAATTCCCTATAGAGAGCCCTCTATAGACACACCCCAGAAAACGAAACCTCCCAAATCCCTACAAACCCCCCAAACCCCTACAAATCCCCTATAAATCCCCTAAAGATGCCCAAGCCCCACCGGAGGTCTCGGACATGCTGCAACCGGCCCGGGAGACCGGGACAAAAGATGGCGGCGCCCGCTGAGGAAACTTCCGGCGTCCTGAGCATGCGCAGGGGAAAGCGCCAATAGATGGGCGGGACATGGATGGGAAAAAGGGAAAAAGCCAATGAAAAGTCCGGATGAAGGAAATGGGCGGGGCCCGGGAAAAGGCGGGAATTCTGAGGCGAAAGGGGCGGGGCCAAAGGGAACTGCGCTCCTAAAAGGGCCTGGTTTGGTTTAAAATCAGCAGAAAAGGGCATCAAGGGCATCCAGAATCCACCAGGGTTGACATAAAATCACCCGAAAGATACGCAGGACGATAGAGACTGGGATGGTGCAAAATGGGATCACATGGACTGGGATTGCACAGACTGGGACCAGATGGATCAGGGCCATCCCGACTGGGATTGCACAAACTGGGATGGCATGGACTGGGACCGTATGGACCGGGATGGCTGCATCGGGACGATGCGAACCGAGGCGGTTCTGCCCCACCCAGGGGTCCCTCCCGTCCTGCTCTGTCCTGTGTAGGGCCCTGCCAAACTCCCTGTGTTAGCATAGGGTTAAAATGTTTCAAAAATCATGGGAATTACCAAGGATTCAGGGGATGGGAAGAAAGGTTGGTCTGGTAGGCCTGGGCAAGGGAACTCGGCCTTTGGAATGAATTAGGTCAGGTGAATCTGCACCTACGTAATCATCATATGATACGATTGTTAAATGTAATGATTGTTTGGTAGTTGAATGTAATTATTGCTTAATTGTAATAAAAATCTCGGGAAACGATATTTGGGGGACCTGATGAAAATTGCAAGAATTGATACTTGGATAAGATCAACGTAGATATGATACCAATACAGGTTTAATAATTAATATACAGCTATATCATGAAAAGGGTATAAAAACACGTCCATCTCGAATCCACGTTGGAGTCAGATTTGGGTTTATACCCCGGCTCCCCAAGCTCTTCAATGAAACCACCTGCATATAATCATCCTGTGATTATGCGTTTCCACGCTAACATTTTGGCGACCCAGATGGGACCTTGTGAGCGCTGCTGAGGACCCCGCGACCCGATCACGCCCCAGCCGGCACTGAGGGATTCTCGGGAAGCCCGTCGGCACCGGGACCCCCCGCCGCTCACAACGTCCCCTGGAGAAAGGTAAGGTGCTTTTACTCTGGCCTGGTTGCCTGCCAGTTAGGCGCAGCGAAAGGCGCGTGTGGTTGGGCTGAGGAATTCCTGGTATTGCCGCGGTGCCGTCCGTCAGTCAATCGCGAAAGCGTTGCAGGTTCAGCATCAGTGGTTTATTGTAGCTGTAACACGGAGAAGATTAAACGGATTTTGGGCGGCAGTGCCCCCACACCACACACTTCTCCTTTGGGCTGCTCATTAGCACATTGGAAGGAAGGTAATTTTGGGCAAGAGTTACATAAGGTTGATTGATTATTATAACACTTGGTGGCCGAAATATGTCTTGCAGCATGGGAAAATGTGTCCGGAAAACTTGTCTTTGCCATCTGATGTGATTCACAGTTACTGATCTTTTGTAAACAGGAGGGCAGATTGGACAAAGTTCCCTACGTTGATTTCATTTTTCTATTTGCAGGAAACACCAGAGTGGCTGGTTGAGTGTGGGTTAATGATTGTTAAAGTACCTGAAAACAATAATTGCATGGGTTGTGTCCAAGGGAAGCGTTGTATAGAACACCTGGCATTGGATGAAAAGTTTATATCGGATCGATGATATGGATGGTGAATTGCTGGTAGCCCCCATGGGATCAAGGGTATCTGACCCTACCTCACCTGGCCCGATTTCACCTGACCCACTTACACACCCCCTGCCAAAGGATACCCTCCTCCCCTCACCTACTGGTGCTCAGGGATACCCTCCTCTCCACCCAACGCCTCTTTCGCCTGCTCCTGTCTTCCTGTACCCTCCTCTGCCGTCTTCACCTGCCCCTCCTTCCCCAGAAAATGACTAAGATGGAACCGTGATACAGAGATGTGGGGGAGGGTGCCACAGGAGCAGATAGTATGGGGAGGCCAAAAACAAAAGTATAACCAGCCGAGTGTCTTCCCAGCATGGATTCCAGGGAATGTGGGACCAAGGCTCTGCCCAACGTGGGTCCTCACAGGGCTTCCCTTACTGGTGCCTCCGTTGGTGTATGGTCAACGCTGATCTGCAGGAGAAGCTTTTCCCACATTCAGTACACACATAGGGCCTCTCCCCGGTGTGGATGCGCCGGTGTCTCATGAGTGTGGAGTTTTTCCTGAAGACCTTCCCGCAATCAGGACACTCGTAGGGTCTCTCATCCGTGTGCGTCTGGTAGTGCTGCATGAGCTGGGAGTTGACGGGAAACCTCATCCCACACTCTGAGCACTCGTAGGGCTTCTCCCCAGTGTGGATCCTTTGGTGACAGATTAGGCTGGAACGTTGCCTGAAGTCCTTCCCACAATCCCCACATTTGTAGGGCCTCTCCCCAGTGTGGATGCTTTGGTGACGAATCAGGTCGGAACGGCGTCTGAAGCCCTTCCCACAATCCCCACACTTGTAGGGTCGTTCCCCTGTGTGGATTCTCTTGTGACAGATAAAGCTGCTCCTCCATGTGAAGCTCATCCCACACTCCAAGCACTTGTGGAGCTTCGCTCCATCATGAAGCTGCTCATGAACCACCAGGTCCGAGCTCCGGCTCCATCTCCGACCCCCTGCCCGGCCCAGGCTGGGTCTTTCCTCCTCAGATCCCCGTGATCTGCGTTTGCAGCCCCTCCTCGTGCGGGATCTCCGCGGCTCTTCCTCCCCGCTGGATTCCTGCGACGTGGAGCCGCTCCAAATGACCTCTTCCTCGAGGTTCTGCCGTGGGGATTTGTCCTCCATGGTCTCTGTCCTCAGCTCCTTGTCTGGGGCAGGAAGGACAAGGAGAGGATGGGATTTGCCTCCGTGCCAGAGGGAAGGGGAAGGAGAACCCCCCAGCGCGACCCCGGCACGACGGCGCCGGCAGCGGGGTTGTCCTGCAGCTGGGGGCCCTGCTGGGCTGGGAGATGGAGCAGGACAGAGGGTTAAAAGGGGCAGTGAATTCCTCCTCACCTGCCTGGTTATCCTGGGGCATCTTCCTGTTCCTCAGAGCCTCCTCCTCCTCCATCGGGCCAAGGTTTGGGAATGGGAAATCCTGCTTTGGGCTAAAACAAGGGATGAGCATGTTGTGTTGCGGGTTCTGCCTGCCCAAGTCCATCTCTAGAAGTCCCCGGGCACTGGGGCCCATAAAAACCTCCCAAACAGCCAACATTCAGGCCTGGAAATGCCTCCCACCAGCTCCTGGGAATGGTCCCTCTCCTCTGGTGTTCAGGGGTTCCCCCCTGTCCCAGCTCTGGGGCTCACGCTTGTATTGGGGGTCCCCCATCTCCTCGGTCCCTGCACTCCCCAGGCTGCTGGGAGTCCCAGGAATCCACAAAGCTCTCCCCTCTTCCATCTCCCTATTTAGGGATGCTGGGGGTTTTTGGGTCCCACGGTCCCTTCTCCCCCTTATTCTCTGTCTGGGGCGCAGGGGATTCATGGACTCCCCCCTGCCCCTCTCCAGGCTCTTGAGGGTCCCACGAATCTCGGCCCTCCCCCCTCTCTGGGCTCCCCACTTTGGGATCCTGGGGCACACAGGGCTCTGCTCCTCCAGGCTGCCTCTGCCGGCAGCTGCCACCAGGACCCCCCAATGTCCCCCAAGGGGCATTTTCGGCTCAGCTTTGGAGTTCTGCATTCTCCAAACGAACCCACTCCCCCCAAAAAATAAATAAACAAACCATGCAGAGAGGCACTGGGACTATTCTAGGGGCAACTGGGATGCAACTGGGGGCAAGTGAGCCACGCTGAGGTAACTGGCAGTGCCTGGGAATGACTAGGAGATTGTTCAGGGCTACTGGGATATACTGGGAGTATCTGAGACCACAGGGGTGCTGACTGGGACCTAGCTAGGAGCAACTGGGAATGTGCTGGGGGAAAACTGGGAGCATGCTGGGGCAACCGGGGGCAAGTGTGAGCGACTGGGGCCCTGGAGGCAGAGACTGGCATCATACTGGAGTCGCACTGGGATCGTACTGGGAGTGACTGGAACTATGGTATGGGCAGCTGGGGGAGCTGGAAACGCACTGGAGCAAAGTGGGAGGAACTGGGAGCAACGGGGACCGTGCTGGGGGCAAATTGCATGAAATCAGGCCATGACTTGGGAGTGACTGGGCTCCTAGTGGGAGTGCCGAGGAAACTGGAACCACACGCGGGGAGCAAGCGGGCTCATACTGGGAGCAGCCGCTTCCGTCCCAAGGACCCCCGATCCCCTTTCCCGGCCATCCCGCCCCTCCAGCCCCAGCACCCCCCGCCGGGATCCCGGGAATCCCAGGGGTCCCCCCCTCTCGGGGTCCCCGCTCTGCCCTTCTGGGGCTCTCCTCTCTCCGGGCTCCCGCTCCAGGAAGCCGCGGCTCTCCCGGGGCTCCCCAAAACCGCTGTCCCCCGCCGATCCCGCCGGTCCCGCGCGGTCCCCACGTGGCCCCGGCAGAGCTCGCAGGGCCCGGCCCGGGAAGCCCAATCCCCACCGCGGGGGGACCCGCATCCCCCCGCCCCCCGCCGGGGCCCTGCCGCCAGCCACCGGGACCCCCAAAAACACCTCCCGGGGACCCCCCGATCGATGTCCCCCCGAGGGGCACCTGCGGCTCCGGAGCCCAGAGAGATCCAAACATCCCCCCCAGGGAACCCCAAACCCAGGGACCCCCCCCCGGGATATTTGGGACGAGCTCCCCCTCCCCGGGCACCTGCGGGATGGGGGGCGATGGTCCCGGGGAGGCTGCGAGTTCAGGGAGCTCCGGAGCCGCGCGCTTGATTCGCTCCTTCTCTGCTCCTGCTTCCTGCTGCCGCTCCGCCTCTTCCTCCCTCCTCCTCCTCCTCCCCCTCCTCATTCCCAGTTCCGAAACCGAACTGGGAGGGGATGGGTCAAGGA
Organism: Cinclus cinclus; assembly: GCF_963662255.1. Taxonomy (NCBI): domain Eukaryota; kingdom Metazoa; phylum Chordata; class Aves; order Passeriformes; family Cinclidae; genus Cinclus; species Cinclus cinclus. The sequence continues at coordinate 122,093 of NC_085082.1, forward strand.
AAGGGCGGGAACCGTGAGGGCAAAGGGGCGGGGTCAAGGCAAGGGCGGGAACTGTGAGGGCAAAGGGGCGGGGTCAAGGAAAGGGCGGGAACTGTGAGGGCAAAGGGGCGGGGTCAAGGAAAGGGCGGGAACCGTGAGGGCAAAGGGGCGGGGTCAAGGAAAGGGCGGGAACTGTGAGGGGAAAGGGGCGGGGCCAAGGGGCCCTCTGGTTCTAAAAGGGCCTGGTTTGCCCTAAGGTCTTCAGAAAAGGGCCTCAAATGCAGCCTAGATCCACCAGGGTTGGCATAAAATCAGCCAAAGGCCCCTGAAATCCATACAAAGCGGTGTAAAATCACCCAAATGGGGCTCATGTTCTCCAAAAGTGAGCAGCAGTCCAGCCTAAATCTGCCCGGTTGATCCTAGAATCACCAAAATCGGACGAAAATCTGTGGGACCGTAGACCGCGAGCGGCACCAGAACCGGCAGCAGCACCAAGAATGAGACCGAAATCAGAATGGAGACCGAGACCAAGAGTGGGAACAGAACCGACACCAGAACTGAGACCATCAACGCTCCAGAAGCGGAACTAGGCCTGGGACTGAGAAGGAGACCGAGAGCGAAACCGGCCCCAGAGCTGGCCCTGGGACCAAGACTGAGACCAACACCGACACTAGAACCTGCACCGGGAGTGCTCCAGCACTGTCCTGGGACCGACACTGGCACCGGCACTGGCAGGACTCCAGGGCTGACACTGGGAGCGGCACCGGAACCAGCACCAAGACTGGCACCGGCGCCAGAACCGAGACTGAGATTGGCCCTGGGAGAACTCTGGGACCAGCACCGGTACTGCTACCAGCACTGGGTTTGGGTCCGCTCCAAAACCAAGAGCGACATTGAGACCGAGACTGGCACCGCTATAGGACCCAGGCTGAGACCAACACTGTGGAAGCTGACACAGAGAGAGCTGTGGATTTAATCAGCATTTGCAGTTTGATAACCAAGATGCCTTGGCAAGAACAACCAGAGCTTTGAAGATTACAAAAAGATTGGATCGAGACTGCGACAGGAAAGAAGATTGAACTAAATAAGTAGAAATGTAAAGTTTGTCTGAGTGATGTTTAACCCAATGAATGTAGTAAAAAATTACCGCCTTCCCAAAAAGGGTGTGTAAGCAAATGTAGCTGAGAGTAAATCGGGATTCTGATCACGAGTCAGTCGTCCCTGTCTCTCTCTCAACCTTCGATAAACACGGACACTGGGAGCGGCACCGGGAGCGCTCCAGGACTGCTCTGGGACCGGGACCAGCACCGGCACAGGGAGAACTCTGGGACTGAGACTGAGAGCGGGATTGTGCCAGCACAGAGACTGGTACCGGCACCAGAACCGAGACTGGCACAGATCTGAGACCAGGACTGAGACTGAGATTGGCACTGGGAGCACTCCGGGACCAAGAGTGCAGCGGAACCAGCACTGGGACCGGAACCACTGCAAGGCTGTGGCCGAGATCGAGACCAAGACCAAGACCCAAACTATAACTGAGACTGAGATGGAAACCAGAGCCGGCACTTGCATGGAGACTGGCAGCGCTGTAGGACCAAGAATGAGACCGACACCAGCACCGCTCAGGGACTGAGAATCAGACCGGGACCAGAGTCAGCACCAGGATTGCTCCAGGACTGCTCCAGGACAGAGACCGGCACCGGGAGCGCTCTGGGACCTCCTCGTTCACTCCAGGGAGTTTTGTCAGAGCCCCCGCACGGGACAGGGCAGGACTGGGAGGGACCCCTGGGTGGGGCAGAACCGCCTCGGTTCGCATCGTCCCGATGCAGCCATCCCGGTCCATACGGTCCCAGTCCATGCCATCCCAGTTTGTGCAATCCCAGTCGGGATGGCCCTGATCCATCTGGTCCCAGTCTGTGCAATCCCAGTCCATGTGATCCCATTTTGCACCATCCCAGTCTCTATCGTCCTGCGTATCTTTCGGGTGATTTTATGTCAACCCTGGTGGATTCTGGATGCCCTTGATGCCCTTTTCTGCTGATTTTAAACCAAACCAGGCCCTTTTAGGAGCGCAGTTCCCTTTGGCCCCGCCCCTTTCGCCTCAGAATTCCCGCCTTTTCCCGGGCCCCGCCCATTTCCTTCATCCGGACTTTTCATTGGCTTTTTCCCTTTTTCCCATCCATGTCCCGCCCATCTATTGGCGCTTTCCCCTGCGCATGCTCAGGACGCCGGAAGTTTCCTCAGCGGGCGCCGCCATCTTTTGTCCCGGTCTCCCGGGCCGGTTGCAGCATGTCCGAGACCTCCGGTGGGGCTTGGGCATCTTTAGGGGATTTATAGGGGATTTGTAGGGGTTTGGGGGGTTTGTAGGGATTTGGGAGGTTTCGTTTTCTGGGGTGTGTCTATAGAGGGCTCTCTATAGGGAATTTGGGGAGTTCGTTAGGGGATTAGGGAATTTCTAGGGGTGTCTGTAGGGGATTTGGGGGGGGTCTGTAGGGGATTTCCGGAGATGTGTATTTGAGATTTGTGGGGGGGCTATAGGGAATTTGGGGGTTCCGGGGGTCTATGGGGGATCTTTAGGGGATTTGTGGGGTCTTGCGTCTCTGTAGGGGTTTGGGGAGGTCTGGGGGTGTCTCTGGGGGATTTGGGGGGTCTGGGGGCTCTGTAGGGGATTTTGGGGGGTCTGGGGTCTGTATGGGGTATTTTGGGGATCTGGGGTCTCTATGGGATTTTGGGGGTCTGGGGTGTCTGTAGGTGATTTGGGGGGGGTCTGGGGTCTCTATGGGGGATTTAGGGGGGTCTGGCGTCTCTAAAGTGGATTTTTGTGTGGGTCTGGGGGGTCTGTAGGGGATTTTGGGGGGTCTGGGGTCTCTATGGGAGATTTGGGGGGGTCTGGGGTCTCTATGGGGGATTTAGGGATCTGGGGTCTCTATGGGATTTTGGGGGTCTGGGGTGTCTGTGGGTGATTTGGGGGGGTCTGGGGTCTCTTTGGGGGATTTTGAGGGTCTGGGGACTCTAAAGTGGATCTTGGGGGGTCTGGGGTCTCTATGGGGGATTTTGGGGGGTCTGGGGTCTCTATGGGGGATTTGGGGGTCTGGGGTCTCTGTAGGGGATTTGGGGAAGTGTGGGGGATTAATAGGGGATTTGGGGGGGTCTGCGGTCTGTTCATGGGATTTTGTGGGGTCTGGGGTCTCTGTGGGGGATTTGGGGGGTCTGGGGTCTCTATGGGGGATTTTGTGGGTCTGGGGACTCTAAAGTGGATCTTGGGGGGTCTGGGGTCTCTATGGTGGATTTGGGGAGGTCTGGGGTCTCTATGGGGGATTTAGGGATCTGGGGTCTCTATGGGATTTTGGGGGTCTGGGGTGTCTGTAGGTGATTTGGGGAGGTCTGGGGTCTCTATGGGGGATTTGGGGGGGTCTGGGGTCTCTGTAGGGCATTTGTGGGGTCTGGGGTCTCTGGTTGTTCTTGTCAAAGCATCTTGGTTATCAAACTGCAAATGCTGATTAAATCCACAGCTCTCTCTGTGTCAGCTTCCACAGTGTTGGTCTCAGCCTGGGTCCTATAGCGGTGCCAGTCTCGGTCTCAAATGTCGCTCTTGGTTTTGGAGCGGACCCAATCCCAGTGCTGGTAGCAGTACCGGTGCTGGTCCCAGAGTTCTCCCAGGGCCAATCTCAGTCTCGGTTCTGGCGCCGGTGCCAGTCTTGGTGCTGGTTCCGGCGCCGCTCCCAGTGTCAGCCCTGGAGTCCTGCCAGTGCCGGTGCCAGTGTCGGTCCCAGGACAGTGCTGGAGCACTCCCGGTGCAGGTTCTAGTGTCGGTGTTGGTCTCAGTCTTGGTCCCAGGGCCAGCTCTGGGGCCGGTTTCGCTCTCGGTCTCCTTCTCAGTCCCAGGCCTAGTTCCGCTTCTGGAGCGTTGATGGTCTCAGTTCTGGTGTCGGTTCTGTTCCCACTCTTGGTCTCGGGCTCCATTCTGATTTCGGTCTCATTCTTGGTGCTGCTGCCGGTTCTGGTGCCGCTCGCGGTCTACGGTCCCTCAGATTTTCGTCCCATTTTGGTGATTCTAGGATCAACTGGGCGGATTTAGGCTGGACTGCTGCTCACTTTTGGAGAACATGAGCCCCATTTGGGTGATTTTACACCCCTTTGTATGGATTTCAGGGGCCTTTGGCTGATTTTCTGCCAACCCTGGTGGATTTAGGCTGCATTTGAGGCCCTTTTCTGAAGATCTTAGGGCAAACCAGGCCCTTTTAGAACCAGAGGGCCCCTTGGCCCCGCCCCTTTCCCCTCACAGTTCCCGCCCTTTCCTTGACCCCGCCCCTTTGCCCTCACAGATCCCGCCCTTTCCTTGACCCCGCCCCTTTGCCCTCACAGTTCCCGCCCTTTCCTTGACCCCGCCCCTTTGCCCTCACAGTTCCCGCCTTTGCCTTGACCCCGCCCCTTTCCCCTCACAGTTCCCGCCCTTTCCTTGACCCGGCCCCTTTGCCCTCACAGTTCCCGCCCTTTCCTTGACCCATCCCCTCCCAGTTCGGTTTCGGAACTGGGAATGAGGAGGGGGAGGAGGAGGAGGAGGGAGGAAGAGGCGGAGCGGCAGCAGGAAGCAGGAGCAGAGAAGGAGCGAATCAAGCGCGCGGCTCCGGAGCTTCCTGAACTCGCAGCCTCCCCGGGACCATCGCCCCCCATCCCGCAGGTGCCCGGGGAGGGGGAGCTCGTCCCAAATATCCCGGGGGGGGGGGGGTCCCTGGGTTTGGGGTTCCCTGGGGGGGATGTTTGGATCTCTCTGGGCTCCGGAGCCGCAGGTGCCCCTCGGGGGGACATCGATCGGGGGGTCCCCGGGAGGTGTTTTTGGGGGTCCCGGTGGCTGGCGGCAGGGCCCCGGCGGGGGGCGGGGGGATGCGGGTCCCCCCGCGGTGGGGATTGGGCTTCCCGGGCCGGGCCCTGCGAGCTCTGCCGGGGCCACGTGGGGACCGCGCGGGACCGGCGGGATCGGCGGGGGACAGCGGTTTTGGGGAGCCCCGGGAGAGCCGCGGCTTCCTGGAGCGGGAGCCCGGAGAGAGGAGAGCCCCAGAAGGGCAGAGCGGGGACCCCGAGAGGGGGGGACCCCTGGGATTCCCGGGATCCCGGCGGGGGGTGCTGGGGCTGGAGGGGCGGGATGGCCGGGAAAGGGGATCGGGGGTCCTTGGGACGGAAGCGGCTGCTCCCAGTATGAGCCCGCTTGCTCCCCGCGTGTGGTTCCAGTTTCCTCGGCACTCCCACTAGGAGCCCAGTCACTCCCAAGTCATGGCCTGATTTCATGCAATTTGCCCCCAGCACGGTCCCCGTTGCTCCCAGTTCCTCCCACTTTGCTCCAGTGCGTTTCCAGCTCCCCCAGCTGCCCATACCATAGTTCCAGTCACTCCCAGTACGATCCCAGTGCGACTCCAGTATGATGCCAGTCTCTGCCTCCAGGGCCCCAGTCGCTCACACTTGCCCCCGGTTGCCCCAGCATGCTCCCAGTTTTCCCCCAGCACATTCCCAGTTGCTCCTAGCTAGGTCCCAGTCAGCACCCCTGTGGTCTCAGATACTCCCAGTATATCCCAGTAGCCCTGAACAATCTCCTAGTCATTCCCAGGCACTGCCAGTTACCTCAGCGTGGCTCACTTGCCCCCAGTTGCATCCCAGTTGCCCCTAGAATAGTCCCAGTGCCTCTCTGCATGGTTTATTTATTTTTTGGGGGGAGTGGGTTCGTTTGGAGAATGCAGAACTCCAAAGCTGAGCAGAAAATACCCCTTGGGGGACATTGGGGGGTCCTGGTGGCAGCTGCCGGCAGAGGCAGCCTGGAGGAGCAGAGCCCTGTGTGCCCCAGGATCCCAAAGTGGGGAGCCCAGAGAGGGGGGAGGGCCGAGATTCGTGGGACCCTCAAGAGCCTGGAGAGGGGCAGGGGGGAGTCCATGAATCCCCTGCGCCCCAGACAGAGAATAAGGGGGAGAAGGGACCGTGGGACCCAAAAACCCCCAGCATCCCTAAATAGGGAGATGGAAGAGGGGAGAGCTTTGTGGATTCCTGGGACTCCCAGCAGCCTGGGGAGTGCAGGGACCGAGGAGATGGGGGACCCCCAATACAAGCGTGAGCCCCAGAGCTGGGACAGGGGGGAACCCCTGAACACCAGAGGAGAGGGACCATTCCCAGGAGCTGGTGGGAGGCATTTCCAGGCCTGAATGTTGGCTGTTTGGGAGGTTTTTATGGGCCCCAGTGCCCGGGGACTTCTAGAGATGGACTTGGGCAGGCAGAACCCGCAACACAACATGCTCATCCCTTGTTTTAGCCCAAAGCAGGATTTCCCATTCCCAACCCTTGGCCCGATGGAGGAGGAGGAGGCTCTGAGGAACAGGACGATGCCCCAGGATAACCAGGCAGGTGAGGAGGAATTCACTGCCCCTTTTAACCCTCTGTCCTGCTCCATCTCTCAGCCCAGCAGGGTCCCCAGCTACAGGACAACCCCACTGCTGACGCCGTCGTGCCGGGGTCGCGCTGGGGGGTTCTCCTTCCCCTTCCCTCTGGCACGGAGGCAAATCCCATCCTCTCCTTGTCCTTCCTCCCCCAGACAAGGAGCTGAGGACAGAGACCATGGAGGACAAATCCCCGCGGCAGAACCTCGAGGAAGAGGTCGTTTGGAGCGGCTCCACGTCGCAGGAATCCAGCGGGGAGGAAGAGCCGCGGAGATCCCGCATGAGGAGGGGCTGCAAACGCAGATCACGGGGATCTGAGGAGGAAAGACCCAGCCTGGGCCGGGCAGGGGGTCGGAGATGGAGCCGGAGCTCGGACCTGGTGGTTCATGAGCAGCTTCATGATGGGGAGAAGCTCCACAAGTGCTTGGAGTGCGGGATGAGCTTCAGATGGAGGAGCAGCCTTACCTGTCACCAGAGGATCCACACCGGGGAACGGCCCTACAAGTGTGGGGATTGTGGGATGGATTTCAGGCGCCGTTCCAATCTGGTCCAACACCAAAGTATCCACACTGGGGAGAGGCCCTACAAATGTGGGGATTGTGGGAAGGACTTCAGGCAACGTTCCAACCTGACCCGTCACCGAAGTATCCACACTGGGGAGATGCCCTACAAGTGTGGGGATTGTGGGAAGGACTTCAGGCTACGTTGCAGCCTGACCTGTCACCAGAGGATCCACACTGGGGAGAGGCCCTACGAGTGCTCAGAGTGTGGGAAGAGGTTTTACTCCAGCTCCCAGCTCATGCAGCACTACCAGACACACACGGATGAGAGACCCTACGAGTGTCCTGATTGCGGGAAGGGCTTCAGGGAGAACTCCACCCTCATCACCCACCGGCGCATCCACACCGGGGAGAGGCCCTACGAGTGTCCCGAGTGTGGGAAGAGCTTCTCCTGCAGATCAACCTTGGTCAGTCACCAACGGAGGCACCAGTAAGAGAAGCCATGTGAGTGCCCTGAGCGCAGGAAGAGCTTCGTGCGCTGCTCCAACTCCATCCCCCACTGGATGACCCACAATCTTCAGAGCCCTGGTGACCCACATTCCCTGGGATGCAGTTTGGGAAGGCACCTGGCTGGTTATCCTTTTGTTTTGGCCTTATTTTTTGTCTGTCCTCCATCTCTTTGTGCTCCAAAGCCAAGAGGGATGGGCCTGTCCCCTCTAAACCACTCAAATTCCCATGAACACACCTCAACTTCAACCCAGAAGGGCTCCATCCCACCTCCAAGTGGATTGTTCCCGCCTCAAAACAACTCAGTCCCACACGAACCTTGCTGGATTCCACAGTCACCAGGGGGAGAAGGGGTTGGAAGGAGATTGGGAGGAGTGGGATCCAAATTTCGAGCAGTGGGATCGGGATTGTGTGGGACTGGCTGGGCAGCTTGTATTTGATAGCAAATAAAATTTTCGCGGTTCCTGATTTCTGTCCCGTTCACTCTCCGTCAGTTCCAGTTCTGTTTTCAGTGGCGCCTTCTCAGCTGATTGTGTTTGTGTCCTCCTTTCTCTCCTGCCTGTCTCTGCCTGCTCCGTTTCTCTCCCAGTGGCTCCCTTGAGCCAGGGCAGCTCCCAGCAAAGACCCTGCCCTGATTTCCTTCCCAATGCTGGAGCTCCAAGAGCCATGGCTGAAGGTATGAAGGCTGGCAGTGAAATGTCCCTGTAAGATCCTGCTCCACTTGGCTTTTGGCCCCTTCTTAAGAGCTTTGCCTTCAGGGGCAGGAACATCTTTTCCTGGCTGGCAACTGGAATTCCAGACCCTGGGAGTGTGGGCCGTGGAGGACCATCCAAACTGGGATCACGTAGGTTTGGATCACATGGACTGGGATTGCACAGACTGGGACCAGATGGATCAGGGCCATCCCGACTGGGATTGCACAAACTGGGATGGCATGGACTGGGACCGTATGGACCGGGACCGTATGGACCGGGATGGCTGCATCGGGACGATGCGAACCGAGGCGGTTCTGCCCCACCCAGGGGTCCCTCCCGTCCTGCCCTGTCCTGTGTAGGGCCCTGCCAAACTCCCTGTGTTAGCATAGGGTTAAAATGTTTCAAAAATCATGGGAATTACCAAGGATTCAGGGGATGGGAAGAAAGGTTGGTCTGGTAGGCCTGGGCAAGGGAACTCGGCCTTTGGAATGAATTAGGTCAGGTGAATCTGCACCTACGTAATCATCATATGATACGATTGTTAAATGTAATGATTGTTTGGTAGTTGAATGTAATTATTGCTTAATTGTAATAAAAATCTTGGGAAACGATATTTGGGGGACCTGATGAAAACTGCAAGAATTGATACTTGGATAAGATCAACGTAGATATGATACCAATACAAGTTTAATAATTAATATACAGCTATATCATGAAAAGGGTATAAAAACACGTCCATCTCGAATCCACGTTGGAGTCAGATTTGGGTTTATACCCCGGCTCCCCAAGCTCTTCAATGAAACCACCTGCATATAATCATCCTGTGATTATGCGTTTCCACGCTAACATTTTGGCGACCCAGATGGGACCTTGTGAGCGCTGCTGAGGACCCCGCGACCCGATCACGCCCCAGCCGGCACCGAGGGATTCTCGGGAAGCCCGTCGGCACCGGGACCCCCCGCCGCTCACAACGTCCCCTGGAGAAAGGTAAGGTGCTTTTACTCTGGCCTGGTTGCCTGCCAGTTAGGCGCAGCGAAAGGCGCGTGTGGTTGGGCTGAGGAATTCCTGGTATTGCCGCGGTGCCGTCCGTCAGTCAATCGCGAAAGCGTTGCAGGTTCAGCATCAGTGGTTTATTGTAGCTGTAACACGGAGAAGATTAAACGGATTTTGGGCGGCAGTGCCCCCACACCACACACTTCTCCTTTGGGCTGCTCATTAGCACATTGGAAGGAAGGTAATTTTGGGCAAGAGTTACATAAGGTTGATTGATTATTATAACACTTGGTGGCCGAAATATGTCTTGCAGCATGGGAAAATGTGTCCGGAAAACTTGTCTTTGCCATCTGATGTGATTTCACAGTTATCGATCTTTTGTAAACAGGAGGGCAGATTGGACAAAGTTCCCTACGTTGATTCATTTTTCTATTTGCAGGAAACACCAGAGTGGCTGGTTGAGTGTGGGTTAATGATTGTTAAAGTACCTGAAAACAATAATTGCATGGGTTGTGTCCAAGGGAAGCGTTGTATAGAACACCTGGCATTGGATGAAAAGTTTATATCGGATCGATGATATGGATGGTGAATTGCTGGTAGCCCCCATGGGATCAAGGGAATCTGACCCTACCTCACCTGGCCCGATTTCACCTGACCCACTTACACACCCCCTGCCAAAGGATACCCTCCTCCCTCACCTACTGGTGCTCAGGGATACCCTCCTCTCCCACCAACGCCTCTTTCGCCTGCTCCTGTCTTCCTGTACCCTCCTCTGCCGTCTTCACCTGCCCCTCCTTCCCCAGAAAATGACTAAGATGGAACCGTGATACAGAGATGTGGGGAGGGTGCCACAGGAGCAGATAGTATGGGGAGGCCAAAACAAAAGTATAACCAGCCGAGTGTCTTCCCAGCATGGATTCCAGGGAATGTGGGTCACCAAGGCTCTGCCCAACGTGGGTCCTCACAGGGCTTCCCTTACTGGTGCCTCCGTTGGTGTATGGTCAACGCTGATCTGCAGGAGAAGCTTTTCCCACATTCAGTACACACATAGGGCCTCTCCCCGGTGTGGATGCGCCGGTGGATGATGAGGTTGGAGTTTTTCCTGAAGACCTTCCCGCAATCAGGACACTCGTAGGGTCTCTCATCCGTGTGTGTCTGGTAGTGCTGCATGAGCAGGGAGCGGGAGTAAAACCTCTTCCCACACTCTGAGCACTCGTAGGGCTTCTCTCCAGTGTGGATACTTTGGTGACGGATTAGGTTGGAACGTTGCCTGAAGTCCTTCCCACAATCCTCACACTTGTAGGGCCTTTTCCCAGTGTGGATGCGCCGGTGTCTCATGAGTGTGGAGTTTTTCCTGAAGCCCTTCCCACAGTCAGGACACTCGTAGGGTCTCTCATCCGTGTGTGTCTGGTAGTGCTGCATGAGCTGGGAGCTGCAGTAAAACCTCTTCCCACACTCTGAGCACTCGTAGGGCCTCTCCCCAGTGTGGATCCTTTGGTGACGGATTAGGTTGGAACGTTGCCTGAAGTCCTTCCCACACTCCTCACACTTGTAGGGCCGGTCCCCAGTGTGGATCCTCCAGTGGAGGATCAGTGAGGAGCTGTTGCTGAAGCTCTTCCCACACACCTCACACTCATAGGGCTTCTCCCCGGTGTGGATGCGCCGGTGAATAACAAGCCTAGAGTTATCCCTGAAGCCCTTCCCGCAGTCAGGACACTTGTAGGGCCTCTCAGCCGTGTGTGTCTGGTAGTGCTGCATGAGCTGGGAGTTGACGGGAAACTTCTTCCCACACTCTGAGCACTCGTAGGGCATCTCCCCAGTGTGGATAAATTGGTGACGGATCAGGGTGCTATGTTGCCTGAAATCCTTCCCACAATCCCCACATTTGTAGGGCCTCTCCCCAGTGTGGATCTTCTGGTGGCGGATCAATTGGCTGCTCAGCCGGAAACTCTTCCCACACTCCTCACACTTGTAGGGCGTCTCCCCAGTGTGGATCCTCCGGTGGTACATCAGCCTGCAGCTGTCGCTGAAGCCTTTCCCACACTCGAGACACTCGTAGGGCCTCTCCCCAGTGTGGATGCGCCGGTGTCTCATGAGTGTGGAGTTTTTCCTGAAGCCCTTCCCACAGTCAGGACACTCGTAGGGTCTCTCATCCGTGTGTGTCTGGTAGTGCTGCATGAGCTGGGAGTTGACGGGAAACCTCATCCCACACTCTGAGCACTCGTAGGGCTTCTCCCCAGTGTGGATCCTTTGGTGACAGATTAGGCTGGAACGTTGCCTGAAGTCCTTCCCACAATCCCCACATTTGTAGGGCCTCTCCCCAGTGTGGATGCTTTGGTGACGGATCAGGTTGCAACGGCGTCTGAAGCCCTTCCCACAATCCCCACATATGTAGGGCCTCTCCCCAGTGTGGATCCTTTGGTGCTGGACCAGCTTGGAACGTTCCCTAAAGCCCTTCCCACAATCCTCACATATGCAGGCCCTCTCCCCAGTGTGGATGCGCCGGTGTCTCATGAGTGTGGAGTTTTTCCTGAAGCCCTTCCCACAGTCAGGACACTCGTAGGGTCTCTCATCCGTGTGTGTCTGGTAGTGCTGCATGAGCTGGGAGTTGACGGGAAACCTCATCCCACACTCTGAGCACTCGTAGGGCTTCTCCCCAGTGTGGATCCTTTGGTGACAGATTAGGCTGGAACGTTGCCTGAAGTCCTTCCCACAATCCCCACATTTGTAGGGCCTCTCCCCAGTGTGGATGCTTTGGTGACGGATCAGGTCGGAACGGCGTCTGAAGCCCTTCCCACAATCCCCACACTTGTAGGGCCGTTCCCCGGTGTGGATCCTCTGGTGACAGATAAGTCTGCTCCTCCATCTGAAGCTCATCCCGCACTCCTCACACTTGTGGAGCTTCTCCCCATCATGAAGCTGCTCATGAACCACCAGGTCCGAGCTCCGGCTCCATCTCCGACCCCCTGCCCGGCCCAGGCTGGGTCTTTCCTCCTCAGATCCCCGTGATCTGCGTTTGCAGCCCCTCCTCATGCGGGATCTCCGCGGCTCTTCCTCCCCGCTGGATTCCTGCGACGTGGAGCCGCTCCAAACGACCTCTTCCTCGAGGTTCTGCCGCGGGGATTTGTCCTCCATGGTCTCTGTCCTCAGCTCCTTGTCTGGGGCAGGAAGGACAAGGAGAGGATGGGATTTGCCTCCGTGCCAGAGGGAAGGGGAAGGAGAACCCCCCAGCGCGACCCCGGCACGACGGCGCCGGCAGCGGGGTTGTCCTGCAGCTGGGGGCCCTGCTGGGCTGGGAGATGGAGCAGGACAGAGGGTTAAAAGGGGCAGTGAATTCCTCCTCACCTGCCTGGTTATCCTGGGGCAGCTTCCTCTTCCTCAGAGCCTCCTCCTCCTCCAACGGGCCAAGGTTTGGGAATGGGAAATCCTGCTTTGGGCTAAAACAAGGGATGAGCATGTTGTGTTGCGGGTTCTGCCTGCCCAAGTCCATCTCTAGAAGTCCCCGGGCACTGGGGCCCATAAAAACCTCCCAAACAGCCAACATTCAGCCCTGGAAATGCCTCCCACCAGCTCCTGGGAATGGTCCCTCTCCTCTGGTGTTCAGGGGTTCCCCCCTGTCCCAGCTCTGGGGCTCACACTTGTATTGGGGGTCCCCCATCTCCTCGGTCCCTGCACTCCCCAGGCTGCTGGGAGTCCCAGGAATCCACAAAGCTCTCCCCTCTTCCATCTCCCTATTTAGGGATGCTGGGGGTTTTTGGGTCCCACGGTCCCTTCTCCCCCTTATTCTCTGTCTGGGGCGCAGGGGATTCATGGACTCCCCCCTGCCCCTCTCCAGGCTCTTGAGGGTCCCACGAATCTCGGCGCTCCCCCCTCTCTGGGCTCCCCACTTTGGGATCCTGGGGCACACAGGGCTCTGCTCCTCCAGGCTGCCTCTGCCGGCAGCTGCCACCAGGACCCCCCAATGTCCCCCAAGGGGCATTTTCCGCTCAGCTTTGGAGTTCTGCATTCTCCAAACGAACCCACTCCCCCCAAAAAATAAATAAACAAACCATGCAGAGAGGCACTGGGACTATTCTAGGGGCAACTGGGATGCAACTGGGGGCAAGTGAGCCACGCTGAGGTAACTGGCAGTGCCTGGGAATGACTAGGAGATTGTTCAGGGCTACTGGGATATACTGGGAGTATCTGAGACCACAGGGGTGCTGACTGGGACCTAGCTAGGAGCAACTGGGAATGTGCTGGGGGAAAACTGGGAGCATGCTGGGGCAACCGGGGGCAAGTGTGAGCAACTGGGGCCCTGGAGGCAGAGACTGGCATCATACTGGAGTCGCACTGGGATCGTACTGGGAGTGACTGGAACTATGCTATGGGCAGCTGGGGGAGCTGGAAACGCACTGGAGCAAAGTGGGAGGAACTGGGAGCAACGGGGACCGTGCTGGGGGCAAATTGCATGAAATCAGGCCATGACTTGGGAGTGACTGGGCTCCTAGTGGGAGTGCCGAGGAAACTGGAACCACACGCGGGGAGCAAGCGGGCTCATACTGGGAGCAGCCGCTTCCGTCCCAAGGACCCCCGATCCCCTTTCCCGGCCATCCCGCCCCTCCAGCCCCAGCACCCCCCGCCGGGATCCCGGGAATCCCAGGGGTCCCCCCCTCTCGGGGTCCCCGCTCTGCCCTTCTGGGGCTCTCCTCTCTCCGGGCTCCCGCTCCAGGAAGCCGCGGCTCTCCCGGGGCTCCCCAAAACCGCTGTCCCCCGCCGATCCCGCCGGTCCCGCGCGGTCCCCACGTGGCCCCGGCAGAGCTCGCAGGGCCCGGCCCGGGAAGCCCAATCCCCACCGCGGGGGGACCCGCATCCCCCCGCCCCCCGCCGGGGCCCTGCCGCCAGCCACCGGGACCCCCAAAAACACCTCCCGGGGACCCCCCGATCGATGTCCCCCCGAGGGGCACCTGCGGCTCCGGAGCCCAGAGAGATCCAAACATCCCCCCCAGGGAACCCCAAACCCAGGGACCCACCCCCCCCCGGGATATTTGGGACGAGCTCCCCCTCCCCGGGCACCTGCGGGATGGGGGGCGAAGGTCCCGGGGAGGCTGCGAGTTCAGGAAGCTCCGGAGCCGCGCGCTTGATTCGCTCCTTCTCTGCTCCTGCTTCCTGCTGCCGCTCCGCCTCTTCCTCCCTCCTCCTCCTCCTCCCCCTCCTCATTCCCAGTTCCGAAACCGAACTGGGAGGGGATGGGTCAAGGAAAGGGCGGGAACCGTGAGGGCAAAGGGGCGGGGTCAAGGCAAGGGCGGGAACTGTGAGGGCAAAGGGGCGGGGTCAAGGAAAGGGCGGGAACTGTGAGGGGAAAGGGGCGGGGTCAAGGAAAGGGCGGGAACTGTGAGGGCAAAGGGGCGGGGTCAAGGAAAGGGCGGGAACTGTGAGGGGAAAGGGGCGGGGTCAAGGAAAGGGCGGGAACTGTGAGGGGAAAGGGGCGGGGCCAAGGGGCCCTCTGGTTCTAAAAGGGCCTGGTTTGCCCTAAGATCTTCAGAAAAGGGCCTCAAATGCAGCCTAGATCCACCAGGGTTGGCAGAAAATCAGCCAAAGGCCCCTGAAATCCATACAAAGCGGTGTAAAATCACCCAAATGGGGCTCATGTTCTCCAAAAGTGAGCAGCAGTCCAGCCTAAATCCGCCCAGTTGATCCTAGAATCACCAAAATGGGACGAAAATCTGAGGGACCGTAGACTGCGAGCGGCACCAGAACCGGCAGCAGCACCAAGAATGAGACCGAAATCAGAATGGAGCCCGAGACCAAGAGTGGGAACAGAACCGACACCAGAACTGAGACCATCAACGCTCCAGAAGCGGAACTAGGCCTGGGACTGAGAAGGAGACCGAGAGCGAAACCGGCCCCAGAGCTGGCCCTGGGACCAAGACTGAGACCAACACCGACACTAGAACCTGCACCGGGAGTGCTCCAGCACTGTCCTGGGACCGACACTGGCACCGGCACTGGCAGGACTCCAGGGCTGACACTGGGAGCGGCGCCGGAACCAGCACCAAGACTGGCACCGGCGCCAGAACCGAGACTGAGATTGGCCCTGGGAGAACTCTGGGACCAGCACCGGTACTGCTACCAGCACTGGGATTGGGTCCGCTCCAAAACCAAGAGCGACATTTGAGACCGAGACTGGCACCGCTATAGGACCCAGGCTGAGACCAACACTGTGGAAGCTGACACAGAGAGAGCTGTGGATTTAATCAGCATTTGCAGTTTGATAACCAAGATGCTTTGGCAAGAACAACCAGAGACCCCAGACCCCACAAATGCCCTACAGAGACCCCAGTCCCCCCCAAATCCCCCATAGAGAACCCAGACCTCCCCAAGATCCACTTTAGAGTCCCCAGACCCACAAAATCCCCCACAGAAACCCCAGACCCCCCCAAATCCCCCATAGAGACCCCAGACCCCCCAAATCCCCCATAGAGATCCCAGACCCCCCAAATCCTCGATAGAGACCCCAGACCCCCCAAATCCCCCATAGAGACCCCAGACTCCCCCCAAAATCCACTTTAGAGACCCCAGACCCCCCAAATCCCCCACAGAGACCCCATACCCCACAAAATCCCATGAACAGACCGCAGACCCCCCCCAAATCCCCTATTAATCCTCCAGAGTTCCCCAAATCCCCTACAGAAACCCCAGACCCCCAAATCACCCATAGAGACCCCAGACCCCCCAAGATCCACTTTAGAGTCCCCAGACCCTGAAAATCCCCCATAGAGACCCCAGACCCCCACCCCAAATCACCTACAGACACCCCAGACCCCCAAAATCCCATAGAGACCCCAGATCCCTAAATACCCCATAGAGACCCCAGACCCCCCAAAATCCCCTACAGAGCCCCCAGACCCCCCAAATCCCCCAGAGACACCCCCAGACCTCCCCAAACCCCTACAGAGACGCAAGACCCCACAAATCCCCTAAAGATCCCCCATAGACCCCCGGAACCCCCAAATTCCCTATAGCCCCCCCACAAATCTCAAATACACATCTCCGGAAATCCCCTACAGACCCCCCCCAAATCCCCTACAGACACCCCTAGAAATTCCCTAATCCCCTAACGAACTCCCCAAATTCCCTATAGAGAGCCCTCTATAGACACACCCCAGAAAACGAAACCTCCCAAATCCCTACAAACCCCCCAAACCCCTACAAATCCCCTATAAATCCCCTAAAGATGCCCAAGCCCCACCGGAGGTCTCGGACATGCTGCAACCGGCCCGGGAGACCGGGACAAAAGATGGCGGCGCCCGCTGAGGAAACTTCCGGCGTCCTGAGCATGCGCAGGGGAAAGCGCCAATAGATGGGCGGGACATGGATGGGAAAAAGGGAAAAAGCCAATGAAAAGTCCGGATGAAGGAAATGGGCGGGGCCCGGGAAAAGGCGGGAATTCTGAGGCGAAAGGGGCGGGGCCAAAGGGAACTGCGCTCCTAAAAGGGCCTGGTTTGGTTTAAAATCAGCAGAAAAGGGCATCAAGGGCATCCAGAATCCACCAGGGTTGACATAAAATCACCCGAAAGATACGCAGGACGATAGAGACTGGGATGGTGCAAAATGGGATCACATGGACTGGGATTGCACAGACTGGGACCAGATGGATCAGGGCCATCCCGACTGGGATTGCACAAACTGGGATGGCATGGACTGGGACCGTATGGACCGGGATGGCTGCATCGGGACGATGCGAACCGAGGCGGTTCTGCCCCACCCAGGGGTCCCTCCCGTCCTGCTCTGTCCTGTGTAGGGCCCTGCCAAACTCCCTGTGTTAGCATAGGGTTAAAATGTTTCAAAAATCATGGGAATTACCAAGGATTCAGGGGATGGGAAGAAAGGTTGGTCTGGTAGGCCTGGGCAAGGGAACTCGGCCTTTGGAATGAATTAGGTCAGGTGAATCTGCACCTACGTAATCATCATATGATACGATTGTTAAATGTAATGATTGTTTGGTAGTTGAATGTAATTATTGCTTAATTGTAATAAAAATCTCGGGAAACGATATTTGGGGGACCTGATGAAAATTGCAAGAATTGATACTTGGATAAGATCAACGTAGATATGATACCAATACAGGTTTAATAATTAATATACAGCTATATCATGAAAAGGGTATAAAAACACGTCCATCTCGAATCCACGTTGGAGTCAGATTTGGGTTTATACCCCGGCTCCCCAAGCTCTTCAATGAAACCACCTGCATATAATCATCCTGTGATTATGCGTTTCCACGCTAACATTTTGGCGACCCAGATGGGACCTTGTGAGCGCTGCTGAGGACCCCGCGACCCGATCACGCCCCAGCCGGCACCGAGGGATTCTCGGGAAGCCCGTCGGCACCGGGACCCCCCGCCGCTCACAACGTCCCCTGGAGAAAGGTAAGGTGCTTTTACTCTGGCCTGGTTGCCTGCCAGTTAGGCGCAGCGAAAGGCGCGTGTGGTTGGGCTGAGGAATTCCTGGTATTGCCGCGGTGCCGTCCGTCAGTCAATCGCGAAAGCGTTGCAGGTTCAGCATCAGTGGTTTATTGTAGCTGTAACACGGAGAAGATTAAACGGATTTTGGGCGGCAGTGCCCCCACACCACACACTTCTCCTTTGGGCTGCTCATTAGCACATTGGAAGGAAGGTAATTTTGGGCAAGAGTTACATAAGGTTGATTGATTATTATAACACTTGGTGGCCGAAATATGTCTTGCAGCATGGGAAAATGTGTCCGGAAAACTTGTCTTTGCCATCTGATGTGATTTCACAGTTACTGATCTTTTGTAAACAGGAGGGCAGATTGGACAAAGTTCCCTACGTTGATTCATTTTTCTATTTGCAGGAAACACCAGAGTGGCTGGTTGAGTGTGGGTTAATGATTGTTAAAGTACCTGAAAACAATAATTGCATGGGTTGTGTCCAAGGGAAGCGTTGTATAGAACACCTGGCATTGGATGAAAAGTTTATATCGGATCGATGATATGGATGGTGAATTGCTGGTAGCCCCCATGGGATCAAGGGAATCTGACCCTACCTCACCTGGCCCGATTTCACCTGACCCACTTACACACCCCCTGCCAAAGGATACCCTCCTCCCTCACCTACTGGTGCTCAGGGATACCCTCCTCTCCCACCAACGCCTCTTTCGCCTGCTCCTGTCTTCCTGTACCCTCCTCTGCCGTCTTCACCTGCCCCTCCTTCCCCAGAAAATGACTAAGATGGAACCGTGATACAGAGATGTGGGGAGGGTGCCACAGGAGCAGATAGTATGGGGAGGCCAAAACAAAAGTATAACCAGCCGAGTGTCTTCCCAGCATGGATTCCAGGGAATGTGGGTCACCAAGGCTCTGCCCAACGTGGGTCCTCACAGGGCTTCCCTTACTGGTGCCTCCGTTGGTGTATGGTCAACGCTGATCTGCAGGAGAAGCTTTTCCCACATTCAGTACACACATAGGGCCTCTCCCCGGTGTGGATGCGCCGGTGGATGATGAGGTTGGAGTTTTTCCTGAAGACCTTCCCGCAATCAGGACACTCGTAGGGTCTCTCATCCGTGTGCGTCTGGTAGTGCTGCATGAGCTGGGAGTTGACGGGAAACCTCATCCCACACTCTGAGCACTCGTAGGGCTTCTCCCCAGTGTGGATCCTTTGGTGACAGATTAGGCTGGAACGTTGCCTGAAGTCCTTCCCACAATCCCCACATTTGTAGGGCCTCTCCCCAGTGTGGATGCTTTGGTGACGAATCAGGTCGGAACGGCGTCTGAAGCCCTTCCCACAATCCCCACACTTGTAGGGTCGTTCCCCTGTGTGGATTCTCTTGTGACAGATAAAGCTGCTCCTCCATGTGAAGCTCATCCCACACTCCAAGCACTTGTGGAGCTTCGCTCCATCATGAAGCTGCTCATGAACCACCAGGTCCGAGCTCCGGCTCCATCTCCGACCCCCTGCCCGGCCCAGGCTGGGTCTTTCCTCCTCAGATCCCCGTGATCTGCGTTTGCAGCCCCTCCTCGTGCGGGATCTCCGCGGCTCTTCCTCCCCGCTGGATTCCTGCGACGTGGAGCCGCTCCAAATGACCTCTTCCTCGAGGTTCTGCCGTGGGGATTTGTCCTCCATGGTCTCTGTCCTCAGCTCCTTGTCTGGGGCAGGAAGGACAAGGAGAGGATGGGATTTGCCTCCGTGCCAGAGGGAAGGGGAAGGAGAACCCCCCAGCGCGACCCCGGCACGACGGCGCCGGCAGCGGGGTTGTCCTGCAGCTGGGGGCCCTGCTGGGCTGGGAGATGGAGCAGGACAGAGGGTAAAGGGGCAGTGAATTCCTCCTCACCTGCCTGGTTATCCTGGGGCATCTTCCTGTTCCTCAGAGCCTCCTCCTCCTCCATCGGGCCAAGGTTTGGGAATGGGAAATCCTGCTTTGGGCTAAAACAAGGGATGAGCATGTTGTGTTGCGGGTTCTGCCTGCCCAAGTCCATCTCTAGAAGTCCCCGGGCACTGGGGCCCATAAAAACCTCCCAAACAGCCAACATTCAGGCCTGGAAATGCCTCCCACCAGCTCCTGGGAATGGTCCCTCTCCTCTGGTGTTCAGGGGTTCCCCCCTGTCCCAGCTCTGGGGCTCACGCTTGTATTGGGGGTCCCCCATCTCCTCGGTCCCTGCACTCCCCAGGCTGCTGGGAGTCCCAGGAATCCACAAAGCTCTCCCCTCTTCCATCTCCCTATTTAGGGATGCTGGGGGTTTTTGGGTCCCACGGTCCCTTCTCCCCCTTATTCTCTGTCTGGGGCGCAGGGGATTCATGGACTCCCCCCTGCCCCTCTCCAGGCTCTTGAGGGTCCCACGAATCTCGGCCCTCCCCCCTCTCTGGGCTCCCCACTTTGGGATCCTGGGGCACACAGGGCTCTGCTCCTCCAGGCTGCCTCTGCCGGCAGCTGCCACCAGGACCCCCCAATGTCCCCCAAGGGGCATTTTCGGCTCAGCTTTGGAGTTCTGCATTCTCCAAACGAACCCACTCCCCCCAAAAAATAAATAAACAAACCATGCAGAGAGGCACTGGGACTATTCTAGGGGCAACTGGGATGCAACTGGGGGCAAGTGAGCCACGCTGAGGTAACTGGCAGTGCCTGGGAATGACTAGGAGATTGTTCAGGGCTACTGGGATATACTGGGAGTATCTGAGACCACAGGGGTGCTGACTGGGACCTAGCTAGGAGCAACTGGGAATGTGCTGGGGGAAAACTGGGAGCATGCTGGGGCAACCGGGGGCAAGTGTGAGCGACTGGGGCCCTGGAGGCAGAGACTGGCATCATACTGGAGTCGCACTGGGATCGTACTGGGAGTGACTGGAACTATGGTATGGGCAGCTGGGGGAGCTGGAAACGCACTGGAGCAAAGTGGGAGGAACTGGGAGCAACGGGGACCGTGCTGGGGGCAAATTGCATGAAATCAGGCCATGACTTGGGAGTGACTGGGCTCCTAGTGGGAGTGCCGAGGAAACTGGAACCACACGCGGGGAGCAAGCGGGCTCATACTGGGAGCAGCCGCTTCCGTCCCAAGGACCCCCGATCCCCTTTCCCGGCCATCCCGCCCCTCCAGCCCCAGCACCCCCCGCCGGGATCCCGGGAATCCCAGGGGTCCCCCCCTCTCGGGGTCCCCGCTCTGCCCTTCTGGGGCTCTCCTCTCTCCGGGCTCCCGCTCCAGGAAGCCGCGGCTCTCCCGGGGCTCCCCAAAACCGCTGTCCCCCGCCGATCCCGCCGGTCCCGCGCGGTCCCCACGTGGCCCCGGCAGAGCTCGCAGGGCCCGGCCCGGGAAGCCCAATCCCCACCGCGGGGGGACCCGCATCCCCCCGCCCCCCGCCGGGGCCCTGCCGCCAGCCACCGGGACCCCCAAAAACACCTCCCGGGGACCCCCCGATCGATGTCCCCCCGAGGGGCACCTGCGGCTCCGGAGCCCAGAGAGATCCAAACATCCCCCCCAGGGAACCCCAAACCCAGGGACCCCCCCCCGGGATATTTGGGACGAGCTCCCCCTCCCCGGGCACCTGCGGGATGGGGGGCGATGGTCCCGGGGAGGCTGCGAGTTCAGGGAGCTCCGGAGCCGCGCGCTTGATTCGCTCCTTCTCTGCTCCTGCTTCCTGCTGCCGCTCCGCCTCTTCCTCCCTCCTCCTCCTCCTCCCCCTCCTCATTCCCAGTTCCGAAACCGAACTGGGAGGGGATGGGTCAAGGAAAGGGCGGGAACCGTGAGGGCAAAGGGGCGGGGTCAAGGCAAGGGCGGGAACTGTGAGGGCAAAGGGGCGGGGTCAAGGAAAGGGCGGGAACTGTGAGGGCAAAGGGGCGGGGTCAAGGAAAGGGCGGGAACCGTGAGGGCAAAGGGGCGGGGCCAAGGAAAGGGCGGGAACTGTGAGGGGAAAGGGGCGGGGCCAAGGGGCCCTCTGGTTCTAAAAGGGCCTGGTTTGCCCTAAGGTCTTCAGAAAAGGGCCTCAAATGCAGCCTAGATCCACCAGGGTTGGCATAAAATCAGCCAAAGGCCCCTGAAATCCATACAAAGCGGTGTAAAATCACCCAAATGGGGCTCATGTTCTCCAAAAGTGAGCAGCAGTCCAGCCTAAATCTGCCCGGTTGATCCTAGAATCACCAAAATCGGACGAAAATCTGTGGGACCGTAGACCGCGAGCGGCACCAGAACCGGCAGCAGCACCAAGAATGAGACCGACATCAGAATGGAGACCGAGACCAAGAGTGGGAACAGAACCGACACCAGAACTGAGACCATCAACGCTCCAGAAGCGGAACTAGGCCTGGGACTGAGAAGGAGACCGAGAGCGAAACCGGCCCCAGAGCTGGCCCTGGGACCAAGACTGAGACCAACACCGACACTAGAACCTGCACCAGGAGTGCTCCAGCACTGTCCGGGGACCAACACTGGCACCGGCACTGGCAGGACTCCAGGGCTGACACTGGGAGCGGCACCGGAACCAGCACCAAGACTGGCACCGGCGCCAGAACCGAGACTGAGATTGGCCCTGGGAGAACTCTGGGACCAGCACCGGTACTGCTACCAGCACTGGGATTGGGTCCGCTCCAAAACCAAGAGCGACATTTGAGACCGAGACTGGCACCGCTATAGGACCCAGGCTGAGACCAACACTGTGGAAGCTGACACAGAGAGAGCTGTGGATTTAATCAGCATTTGCAGTTTGATAACCAAGATGCCTTGGCAAGAACAACCAGAGCTTTGAAGATTACAAAAAGATTGGATCGAGACTGCGACAGGAAAGAAGATTGAACTAAATAAGTAGAAATGTAAAGTTTGTCTGAGTGATGTTTAACCCAATGAATGTAGTAAAAAATTACCGCCTTCCCAAAAAGGGTGTGTAAGCAAATGTAGCTGAGAGTAAATCGGGATTCTGATCACGAGTCAGTCGTCCCTGTCTCTCTCTCAACCTTCGATAAACACGGACACTGGGAGCGGCACCGGGAGCGCTCCAGGACTGCTCTGGGACCGGGACCAGCACCGGCACAGGGAGAACTCTGGGACTGAGACTGAGAGCGGGATTGTGCCAGCACAGAGACTGGTACCGGCACCAGAACCGAGACTGGCACAGATCTGAGACCAGGACTGAGACTGAGATTGGCACTGGGAGCACTCCGGGACCAAGAGTGCAGCGGAACCAGCACTGGGACCGGAACCACTGCAAGGCTGTGGCCGAGATCGAGACCAAGACCAAGACCCAAACTATAACTGAGACTGAGATGGAAACCAGAGCCGGCACTTGCATGGAGACTGGCAGCGCTGTAGGACCAAGAATGAGACCGACACCAGCACCGCTCAGGGACTGAGAATCAGACCGGGACCAGAGTCAGCACCAGGATTGCTCCAGGACTGCTCCAGGACAGAGACCGGCACCGGGAGCGCTCTGGGACCTCCTCGTTCACTCCAGGGAGTTTTGTCAGAGCCCCCGCACGGGACAGGGCAGGACTGGGAGGGACCCCTGGGTGGGGCAGAACCGCCTCGGTTCGCATCGTCCCGATGCAGCCATCCCGGTCCATACGGTCCCAGTCCATGCCATCCCAGTTTGTGCAATCCCAGTCGGGATGGCCCTGATCCATCTGGTCCCAGTCTGTGCAATCCCAGTCCATGTGATCCCATTTTGCACCATCCCAGTCTCTATCGTCCTGCGTATCTTTCGGGTGATTTTATGTCAACCCTGGTGGATTCTGGATGCCCTTGATGCCCTTTTCTGCTGATTTTAAACCAAACCAGGCCCTTTTAGGAGCGCAGTTCCCTTTGGCCCCGCCCCTTTCGCCTCAGAATTCCCGCCTTTTCCCGGGCCCCGCCCATTTCCTTCATCCGGACTTTTCATTGGCTTTTTCCCTTTTTCCCATCCATGTCCCGCCCATCTATTGGCGCTTTCCCCTGCGCATGCTCAGGACGCCGGAAGTTTCCTCAGCGGGCGCCGCCATCTTTTGTCCCGGTCTCCCGGGCCGGTTGCAGCATGTCCGAGACCTCCGGTGGGGCTTGGGCATCTTTAGGGGATTTATAGGGGATTTGTAGGGGTTTGGGGGGTTTGTAGGGATTTGGGAGGTTTCGTTTTCTGGGGTGTGTCTATAGAGGGCTCTCTATAGGGAATTTGGGGAGTTCGTTAGGGGATTAGGGAATTTCTAGGGGTGTCTGTAGGGGATTTGGGGGGGGTCTGTAGGGGATTTCCGGAGATGTGTATTTGAGATTTGTGGGGGGGCTATAGGGAATTTGGGGGTTCCGGGGGTCTATGGGGGATCTTTAGGGGATTTGTGGGGTCTTGCGTCTCTGTAGGGGTTTGGGGAGGTCTGGGGGTGTCTCTGGGGGATTTGGGGGGTCTGGGGGCTCTGTAGGGGATTTTGGGGGGTCTGGGGTCTGTATGGGGTATTTTGGGGATCTGGGGTCTCTATGGGATTTTGGGGGTCTGGGGTGTCTGTAGGTGATTTGGGGGGGGTCTGGGGTCTCTATGGGGGATTTAGGGGGGTCTGGCGTCTCTAAAGTGGATTTTTGTGTGGGTCTGGGGGGTCTGTAGGGGATTTTGGGGGGTCTGGGGTCTCTATGGGAGATTTGGGGGGGTCTGGGGTCTCTATGGGGGATTTAGGGATCTGGGGTCTCTATGGGATTTTGGGGGTCTGGGGTGTCTGTGGGTGATTTGGGGGGGTCTGGGGTCTCTTTGGGGGATTTTGAGGGTCTGGGGACTCTAAAGTGGATCTTGGGGGGTCTGGGGTCTCTATGGGGGATTTTGGGGGGTCTGGGGTCTCTATGGGGGATTTGGGGGTCTGGGGTCTCTGTAGGGGATTTGGGGAAGTGTGGGGGATTAATAGGGGATTTGGGGGGGTCTGCGGTCTGTTCATGGGATTTTGTGGGGTCTGGGGTCTCTGTGGGGGATTTGGGGGGTCTGGGGTCTCTAAAGTGGATTTTGGGGGGAGTCTGGGGTCTCTATGGGGGATTTGGGGGGTCTGGGGTCTCTATGGGGGATTTGGGGGGGTCTGCGGTTTCTGTGGGGATTTGGGGGGGTCTGGGGTCTCTATGGGGGATTTGGGGGTCTGGGGTCTCTATGGGGAATTTTTGGGGATCTGGGGTCTCTGTAGGGGACTTGTGGGGTCTGGGGTCTCTATGGGGGATTTTGGGGGTCTGGGGTCTCTATGGGGGTTTTGGGGGTCTGGGGTCTCCATGGGGGATTTTGGGGGGTCTGGGGTCTGTGTAGGGGATTTGGGGGGTCTGGGGTCTCTATGGGGTATTTTGAGGGGTCTGGGGTCTCTATGGGGGATTTTGGGGCGTCTGGGGTCTCTATGGGGGATTTAGGAGGTCTGGGGTCTCTATGGGGAATTTGGGGGTCTGGGGTCTCTATGGGGAATTTTTGGGGATCTGGGGTCTCTGTAGGGGACCTGTGGGGTCTGGGGTCTCTATGGGGGATTTAGGAATCTGGGGTCTCTATGGGATTTTGGGGGTCTGGGGTGTCTGTATGTGATTTGGGGTGGTCTGGGGTCTCTATGGGGGATTTTGTGGGTCTGGGGACTCTAAAGTGGATCTTGGGGGGTCTGGGGTCTCTATGGTGGATTTGGGGAGGTCTGGGGTCTCTATGGGGGATTTAGGGATCTGGGGTCTCTATGGGATTTTGGGGGTCTGGGGTGTCTGTAGGTGATTTGGGGAGGTCTGGGGTCTCTATGGGGGATTTGGGGGGGTCTGGGGTCTCTGTAGGGCATTTGTGGGGTCTGGGGTCTCTGGTTGTTCTTGTCAAAGCATCTTGGTTATCAAACTGCAAATGCTGATTAAATCCACAGCTCTCTCTGTGTCAGCTTCCACAGTGTTGGTCTCAGCCTGGGTCCTATAGCGGTGCCAGTCTCGGTCTCAAATGTCGCTCTTGGTTTTGGAGCGGACCCAATCCCAGTGCTGGTAGCAGTACCGGTGATGGTCCCAGAGTTCTCCCAGGGCCAATCTCAGTCTCGGTTCTGGCGCCGGTGCCAGTCTTGGTGCTGGTTCCGGCGCCGCTCCCAGTGTCAGCCCTGGAGTCCTGCCAGTGCCGGTGCCAGTGTCGGTCCCAGGACAGTGCTGGAGCACTCCCGGTGCAGGTTCTAGTGTCGGTGTTGGTCTCAGTCTTGGTCCCAGGGCCAGCTCTGGGGCCGGTTTCGCTCTCGGTCTCCTTCTCAGTCCCAGGCCTAGTTCCGCTTCTGGAGCGTTGATGGTCTCAGTTCTGGTGTCGGTTCTGTTCCCACTCTTGGTCTCGGGCTCCATTCTGATTTCGGTCTCATTCTTGGTGCTGCTGCCGGTTCTGGTGCCGCTCGCGGTCTACGGTCCCTCAGATTTTCGTCCCATTTTGGTGATTCTAGGATCAACTGGGCGGATTTAGGCTGGACTGCTGCTCACTTTTGGAGAACATGAGCCCCATTTGGGTGATTTTACACCCCTTTGTATGGATTTCAGGGGCCTTTGGCTGATTTTCTGCCAACCCTGGTGGATTTAGGCTGCATTTGAGGCCCTTTTCTGAAGATCTTAGGGCAAACCAGGCCCTTTTAGAACCAGAGGGCCCCTTGGCCCCGCCCCTTTCCCCTCACAGTTCCCGCCCTTTCCTTGACCCCGCCCCTTTGCCCTCACAGTTCCCGCCCTTTCCTTGACCCCGCCCCTTTCCCCTCACAGTTCCCGCCCTTTCCTTGACCCGGCCCTTTGCCCTCAAAGTTCCCGCCTTTGCCTTGACCCCGCCCCTTTCCCCTCACAGTTCCCGCCCTTTCCTTGACCCGGCCCCTTTGCCCTCACAGTTCCCGCCCTTTCCTTGACCCATCCCCTCCCAGTTCGGTTTCGGAACTGGGAATGAGGAGGGGGAGGAGGAGGAGGAGGGAGGAAGAGGCGGAGCGGCAGCAGGAAGCAGGAGCAGAGAAGGAGCGAATCAAGCGCGCGGCTCCGGAGCTCCCTGAACTCGCAGCCTCCCCGGGACCATCGCCCCCCATCCCGCAGGTGCCCGGGGAGGGGGAGCTCGTCCCAAATATCCCGGGGGGGGGGGGGGGTCCCTGGGTTTGGGGTTCCCTGGGGGGGATGTTTGGATCTCTCTGGGCTCCGGAGCCGCAGGTGCCCCTCGGGGGGACATCGATCGGGGGGTCCCCGGGAGGTGTTTTTGGGGGTCCCGGTGGCTGGCGGCAGGGCCCCGGCGGGGGGCGGGTGGATGCGGGTCCCCCCGCGGTGGGGATTGGGCTTCCCGGGCCGGGCCCTGCGAGCTCTGCCGGGGCCACGTGGGGACCGCGCGGGACCGGCGGGATCGGCGGGGGACAGCGGTTTTGGGGAGCCCCGGGAGAGCCGCGGCTTCCTGGAGCGGGAGCCCGGAGAGAGGAGAGCCCCAGAAGGGCAGAGCGGGGACCCCGAGAGGGGGGGACCCCTGGGATTCCCGGGATCCCGGCGGGGGGTGCTGGGGCTGGAGGGGCGGGATGGCCGGGAAAGGGGATCGGGGGTCCTTGGGACGGAAGCGGCTGCTCCCAGTATGAGCCCGCTTGCTCCCCGCGTGTGGTTCCAGTTTCCTCGGCACTCCCACTAGGAGCCCAGTCACTCCCAAGTCATGGCCTGATTTCATGCAATTTGCCCCCAGCACGGTCCCCGTTGCTCCCAGTTCCTCCCACTTTGCTCCAGTGCGTTTCCAGCTCCCCCAGCTGCCCATAGCATAGTTCCAGTCACTCCCAGTACGATCCCAGTGCGACTCCAGTATGATGCCAGTCTCTGCCTCCAGGGCCCCAGTTGCTCACACTTGCCCCCGGTTGCCCCAGCATGCTCCCAGTTTTCCCCCAGCACATTCCCAGTTGCTCCTAGCTAGGTCCCAGTCAGCACCCCTGTGGTCTCAGATACTCCCAGTATATCCCAGTAGCCCTGAACAATCTCCTAGTCATTCCCAGGCACTGCCAGTTACCTCAGCGTGGCTCACTTGCCCCCAGTTGCATCCCAGTTGCCCCTAGAATAGTCCCAGTGCCTCTCTGCATGGTTTATTTATTTTTTGGGGGGAGTGGGTTCGTTTGGAGAATGCAGAACTCCAAAGCTGAGCAGAAAATACCCCTTGGGGGACATTGGGGGGTCCTGGTGGCAGCTGCCGGCAGAGGCAGCCTGGAGGAGCAGAGCCCTGTGTGCCCCAGGATCCCAAAGTGGGGAGCCCAGAGAGGGGGGAGGGCCGAGATTCGTGGGACCCTCAAGAGCCTGGAGAGGGGCAGGGGGGAGTCCATGAATCCCCTGCGCCCCAGACAGAGAATAAGGGGGAGAAGGGACCGTGGGACCCAAAAACCCCCAGCATCCCTAAATAGGGAGATGGAAGAGGGGAGAGCTTTGTGGATTCCTGGGACTCCCAGCAGCCTGGGGAGTGCAGGGACCGAGGAGATGGGGGACCCCCAATACAAGCGTGAGCCCCAGAGCTGGGACAGGGGGGAACCCCTGAACACCAGAGGAGAGGGACCATTCCCAGGAGCTGGTGGGAGGCATTTCCAGGCCTGAATGTTGGCTGTTTGGGAGGTTTTTATGGGCCCCAGTGCCCGGGGACTTCTAGAGATGGACTTGGGCAGGCAGAACCCGCAACACAACATGCTCATCCCTTGTTTTAGCCCAAAGCAGGATTTCCCATTCCCAACCCTTGGCCCGATGGAGGAGGAGGAGGCTCTGAGGAACAGGACGATGCCCCAGGATAACCAGGCAGGTGAGGAGGAATTCACTGCCCCTTTTAACCCTCTGTCCTGCTCCATCTCTCAGCCCAGCAGGGTCCCCAGCTACAGGACAACCCCACTGCTGACGCCGTCGTGCCGGGGTCGCGCTGGGGGGTTCTCCTTCCCCTTCCCTCTGGCACGGAGGCAAATCCCATCCTCTCCTTGTCCTTCCTCCCCCAGACAAGGAGCTGAGGACAGAGACCATGGAGGACAAATCCCCGCGGCAGAACCTCGAGGAAGAGGTCGTTTGGAGCGGCTCCACGTCGCAGGAATCCAGCGGGGAGGAAGAGCCGCGGAGATCCCGCATGAGGAGGGGCTGCAAACGCAGATCACGGGGATCTGAGGAGGAAAGACCCAGCCTGGGCCAGGCAGGGGGTCGGAGATGGAGCCGGAGCTCGGACCTGGTGGTTCATGAGCAGCTTCATGATGGGGAGAAGCTCCACAAGTGCTTGGAGTGCGGGATGAGCTTCAGATGGAGGAGCAGCCTTACCTGTCACCAGAGGATCCACACCGGGGAACGGCCCTACAAGTGTGGGGATTGTGGGATGGATTTCAGGCGCCGTTCCAATCTGGTCCAACACCAAAGTATCCACACTGGGGAGAGGCCCTACAAATGTGGGGATTGTGGGAAGGACTTCAGGCAACGTTCCAACCTGACCCGTCACCGAAGTATCCACACTGGGGAGATGCCCTACAAGTGTGGGGATTGTGGGAAGGACTTCAGGCTACGTTGCAGCCTGACCTGTCACCAGAGGATCCACACTGGGGAGAGGCCCTACGAGTGCTCAGAGTGTGGGAAGAGGTTTTACTCCAGCTCCCAGCTCATGCAGCACTACCAGACACACACGGATGAGAGACCCTACGAGTGTCCTGATTGCGGGAAGGGCTTCAGGGAGAACTCCACCCTCATCACCCACCGGCGCATCCACACCGGGGAGAGGCCCTACGAGTGTCCCGAGTGTGGGAAAAGCTTCTCCTGCAGATCAAATTTGGTCAGTCACCAACGGAGGCACCAGTAAGAGAAGCCATGTGAGTGCCCTGAGCGCAGGAAGAGCTTCGTGCGCTGCTCCAACTCCATCCCCCACTGGATGACCCACAATCTTCAGAGCCCTGGTGACCCACATTCCCTGGGATGCAGTTTGGGAAGGCACCTGGCTGGTTATCCTTTTGTTTTGGCCTTATTTTTTGTCTGTCCTCCATCTCTTTGTGCTCCAAAGCCAAGAGGGATGGGCCTGTCCCCTCTAAACCACTCAAATTCCCATGAACACACCTCAACTTCAACCCAGAAGGGCTCCATCCCACCTCCAAGTGGATTGTTCCCGCCTCAAAACAACTCAGTCCCACACGAACCTTGCTGGATTCCACAGTCACCAGGGGGAGAAGGGGTTGGAAGGAGATTGGGAGGAGTGGGATCCAAATTTCGAGCAGTGGGATCGGGATTGTGTGGGACTGGCTGGGCAGCTTGTATTTGATAGCAAATAAAATTTTCGCGGTTCCTGATTTCTGTCCCGTTCACTCTCCGTCAGTTCCAGTTCTGTTTTCAGTGGCGCCTTCTCAGCTGATTGTGTT
Organism: Cinclus cinclus; assembly: GCF_963662255.1. Lineage (NCBI taxonomy): Eukaryota > Metazoa > Chordata > Aves > Passeriformes > Cinclidae > Cinclus > Cinclus cinclus. The sequence continues at coordinate 151,937 of NC_085082.1, forward strand.
TGTGTCCTCCTTTCTCTCCTGCCTGTCTCTGCCTGCTCCGTTTCTCTCCCAGTGGCTCCCTTGAGCCAGGGCAGCTCCCAGCAAAGACCCTGCCCTGATTTCCTTCCCAATGCTGGAGCTCCAAGAGCCATGGCTGAAGGTATGAAGGCTGGCAGTGAAATGTCCCTGTAAGATCCTGCTCCACTTGGCTTTTGGCCCCTTCTTAAGAGCTTTGCCTTCAGGGGCAGGAACATCTTTTCCTGGCTGGCAACTGGAATTCCAGACCCTGGGAGTGTGGGCCGTGGAGGACCATCCAAACTGGGATCACGTAGGTTTGGATCACATGGACTGGGATTGCACAGACTGGGACCAGATGGATCAGGGCCATCCCGACTGGGATTGCACAAACTGGGATGGCATGGACTGGGACCGTATGGACCAGGATGGCTGCATCGGGACGATGCGAACCGAGGCGGTTCTGCCCCACCCAGGGGTCCCTCCCGTCCTGCCCTGTCCTGTGTAGGGCCCTGCCAAACTCCCTGTGTTAGCATAGGGTTAAAATGTTTCAAAAATCATGGGAATTACCAAGGATTCAGGGGATGGGAAGAAAGGTTGGTCTGGTAGGCCTGGGCAAGGGAACTCGGCCTTTGGAATGAATTAGGTCAGGTGAATCTGCACCTACGTAATCATCATATGATACGATTGTTAAATGTAATGATTGTTTGGTAGTTGAATGTAATTATTGCTTAATTGTAATAAAAATCTTGGGAAACGATATTTGGGGGACCTGATGAAAACTGCAAGAATTGATACTTGGATAAGATCAACGTAGATATGATACCAATACAAGTTTAATAATTAATATACAGCTATATCATGAAAAGGGTATAAAAACACGTCCATCTCAAATTCACGTTGGAGTCAGATTTGGGTTTATACCCCGGCTCCCCAAGCTCTTCAATGAAACCACCTGCATATAATCATCCTGTGATTATGCGTTTCCACGCTAACATTTTGGCGACCCAGATGGGACCTTGTGAGCGCTGCTGAGGACCCCGCGACCCGATCACGCCCCAGCCGGCACCGAGGGATTCTCGGGAAGCCCGTCGGCACCGGGACCCCCCGCCGCTCACAACGTCCCCTGGAGAAAGGTAAGGTGCTTTTACTCTGGCCTGGTTGCCTGCCAGTTAGGCGCAGCGAAAGGCGCGTGTGGTTGGGCTGAGGAATTCCTGGTATTGCCGCGGTGCCGTCCGTCAGTCAATCGCGAAAGCGTTGCAGGTTCAGCATCAGTGGTTTATTGTAGCTGTAACACGGAGAAGATTAAACGGATTTTGGGCGGCAGTGCCCCCACACCACACACTTCTCCTTTGGGCTGCTCATTAGCACATTGGAAGGAAGGTAATTTTGGGCAAGAGTTACATAAGGTTGATTGATTATTATAACACTTGGTGGCCGAAATATGTCTTGCAGCATGGGAAAATGTGTCCGGAAAACTTGTCTTTGCCATCTGATGTGATTTCACAGTTATCGATCTTTTGTAAACAGGAGGGCAGATTGGACAAAGTTCCCTACGTTGATTCATTTTTCTATTTGCAGGAAACACCAGAGTGGCTGGTTGAGTGTGGGTTAATGATTGTTAAAGTACCTGAAAACAATAATTGCATGGGTTGTGTCCAAGGGAAGCGTTGTATAGAACACCTGGCATTGGATGAAAAGTTTATATCGGATCGATGATATGGATGGTGAATTGCTGGTAGCCCCCATGGGATCAAGGGAATCTGACCCTACCTCACCTGGCCCGATTTCACCTGACCCACTTACACACCCCCTGCCAAAGGATACCCTCCTCCCTCACCTACTGGTGCTCAGGGATACCCTCCTCTCCCACCAACGCCTCTTTCGCCTGCTCCTGTCTTCCTGTACCCTCCTCTGCCGTCTTCACCTGCCCCTCCTTCCCCAGAAAATGACTAAGATGGAACCGTGATACAGAGATGTGGGGAGGGTGCCACAGGAGCAGATAGTATGGGGAGGCCAAAACAAAAGTATAACCAGCCGAGTGTCTTCCCAGCATGGATTCCAGGGAATGTGGGTCACCAAGGCTCTGCCCAACGTGGGTCCTCACAGGGCTTCCCTTACTGGTGCCTCCGTTGGTGTATGGTCAACGCTGATCTGCAGGAGAAGCTTTTCCCACATTCAGTACACACATAGGGCCTCTCCCCGGTGTGGATGCGCCGGTGGATGATGAGGTTGGAGTTTTTCCTGAAGACCTTCCCGCAATCAGGACACTCGTAGGGTCTCTCATCCGTGTGTGTCTGGTAGTGCTGCATGAGCAGGGAGCGGGAGTAAAACCTCTTCCCACACTCTGAGCACTCGTAGGGCTTCTCTCCAGTGTGGATACTTTGGTGACGGATTAGGTTGGAACGTTGCCTGAAGTCCTTCCCACAATCCTCACACTTGTAGGGCCTTTTCCCAGTGTGGATGCGCCGGTGTCTCATGAGTGTGGAGTTTTTCCTGAAGCCCTTCCCACAGTCAGGACACTCGTAGGGTCTCTCATCCGTGTGTGTCTGGTAGTGCTGCATGAGCTGGGAGCTGCAGTAAAACCTCTTCCCACACTCTGAGCACTCGTAGGGCCTCTCCCCAGTGTGGATCCTTTGGTGACGGATTAGGTTGGAACGTTGCCTGAAGTCCTTCCCACACTCCTCACACTTGTAGGGCCGGTCCCCAGTGTGGATCCTCCAGTGGAGGATCAGTGAGGAGCTGTTGCTGAAGCTCTTCCCACACACCTCACACTCATAGGGCTTCTCCCCGGTGTGGATGCGCCGGTGAATAACAAGCCTAGAGTTATCCCTGAAGCCCTTCCCGCAGTCAGGACACTTGTAGGGCCTCTCAGCCGTGTGTGTCTGGTAGTGCTGCATGAGCTGGGAGTTGACGGGAAACTTCTTCCCACACTCTGAGCACTCGTAGGGCATCTCCCCAGTGTGGATAAATTGGTGACGGATCAGGGTGCTATGTTGCCTGAAATCCTTCCCACAATCCCCACATTTGTAGGGCCTCTCCCCAGTGTGGATCTTCTGGTGGCGGATCAATTGGCTGCTCAGCCGGAAACTCTTCCCACACTCCTCACACTTGTAGGGCGTCTCCCCAGTGTGGATCCTCCGGTGGTACATCAGCCTGCAGCTGTCGCTGAAGCCTTTCCCACACTCGAGACACTCGTAGGGCCTCTCCCCAGTGTGGATGCGCCGGTGTCTCATGAGTGTGGAGTTTTTCCTGAAGCCCTTCCCACAGTCAGGACACTCGTAGGGTCTCTCATCCGTGTGTGTCTGGTAGTGCTGCATGAGCTGGGAGTTGACGGGAAACCTCATCCCACACTCTGAGCACTCGTAGGGCTTCTCCCCAGTGTGGATCCTTTGGTGACAGATTAGGCTGGAACGTTGCCTGAAGTCCTTCCCACAATCCCCACATTTGTAGGGCCTCTCCCCAGTGTGGATGCTTTGGTGACGGATCAGGTTGCAACGGCGTCTGAAGCCCTTCCCACAATCCCCACATATGTAGGGCCTCTCCCCAGTGTGGATCCTTTGGTGCTGGACCAGCTTGGAACGTTCCCTAAAGCCCTTCCCACAATCCTCACATATGCAGGCCCTCTCCCCAGTGTGGATGCGCCGGTGTCTCATGAGTGTGGAGTTTTTCCTGAAGCCCTTCCCACAGTCAGGACACTCGTAGGGTCTCTCATCCGTGTGTGTCTGGTAGTGCTGCATGAGCTGGGAGTTGACGGGAAACCTCATCCCACACTCTGAGCACTCGTAGGGCTTCTCCCCAGTGTGGATCCTTTGGTGACAGATTAGGCTGGAACGTTGCCTGAAGTCCTTCCCACAATCCCCACATTTGTAGGGCCTCTCCCCAGTGTGGATGCTTTGGTGACGGATCAGGTCGGAACGGCGTCTGAAGCCCTTCCCACAATCCCCACACTTGTAGGGCCGTTCCCCGGTGTGGATCCTCTGGTGACAGATAAGTCTGCTCCTCCATCTGAAGCTCATCCCGCACTCCTCACACTTGTGGAGCTTCTCCCCATCATGAAGCTGCTCATGAACCACCAGGTCCGAGCTCCGGCTCCATCTCCGACCCCCTGCCCGGCCCAGGCTGGGTCTTTCCTCCTCAGATCCCCGTGATCTGCGTTTGCAGCCCCTCCTCATGCGGGATCTCCGCGGCTCTTCCTCCCCGCTGGATTCCTGCGACGTGGAGCCGCTCCAAACGACCTCTTCCTCGAGGTTCTGCCGCGGGGATTTGTCCTCCATGGTCTCTGTCCTCAGCTCCTTGTCTGGGGCAGGAAGGACAAGGAGAGGATGGGATTTGCCTCCGTGCCAGAGGGAAGGGGAAGGAGAACCCCCCAGCGCGACCCCGGCACGACGGCGCCGGCAGCGGGGTTGTCCTGCAGCTGGGGGCCCTGCTGGGCTGGGAGATGGAGCAGGACAGAGGGTTAAAAGGGGCAGTGAATTCCTCCTCACCTGCCTGGTTATCCTGGGGCAGCTTCCTCTTCCTCAGAGCCTCCTCCTCCTCCAACGGGCCAAGGTTTGGGAATGGGAAATCCTGCTTTGGGCTAAAACAAGGGATGAGCATGTTGTGTTGCGGGTTCTGCCTGCCCAAGTCCATCTCTAGAAGTCCCCGGGCACTGGCGCCCATAAAAACCTCCCAAACAGCCAACATTCAGCCCTGGAAATGCCTCCCACCAGCTCCTGGGAATGGTCCCTCTCCTCTGGTGTTCAGGGGTTCCCCCCTGTCCCAGCTCTGGGGCTCACGCTTGTAATGGGGGTCCCCCATCTCCTCGGTCCCTGCACTCCCCAGGCTGCTGGGAGTCCCAGGAATCCACAAAGCTCTCCCCTCTTCCATCTCCCTATTTAGGGATGCTGGGGGTTTTTGGGTCCCACGGTCCCTTCTCCCCCTTATTCTCTGTCTGGGGCGCAGGGGATTCATGGACTCCCCCCTGCCCCTCTCCAGGCTCTTGAGGGTCCCACGAATCTCGGCCCTCCCCCCTCTCTGGGCTCCTCACTTTGGGATCCTGGGGCACACAGGGCTCTGCTCCTCCAGGCTGCCTCTGCCGGCAGCTGCCACCAGGACCCCCCAATGTCCCCCAAGGGGCATTTTCGGCTCAGCTTTGGAGTTCTGCATTCTCCAAACGAACCCACTCCCCCCAAAAAATAAATAAACAAACCATGCAGAGAGGCACTGGGACTATTCTAGGGGCAACTGGGATGCAACTGGGGGCAAGTGAGCCACGCTGAGGTAACTGGCAGTGCCTGGGAATGACTAGGAGATTGTTCAGGGCTACTGGGATATACTGGGAGTATCTGAGACCACAGGGGTGCTGACTGGGACCTAGCTAGGAGCAACTGGGAATGTGCTGGGGGAAAACTGGGAGCATGCTGGGGCAACCGGGGGCAAGTGTGAGCGACTGGGGCCCTGGAGGCAGAGACTGGCATCATACTGGAGTCGCACTGGGATCGTACTGGGAGTGACTGGAACTATGGTATGGGCAGCTGGGGGAGCTGGAAACGCACTGGAGCAAAGTGGGAGGAACTGGGAGCAACGGGGACCGTGCTGGGGGCAAATTGCATGAAATCAGGCCATGACTTGGGAGTGACTGGGCTCCTAGTGGGAGTGCCGAGGAAACTGGAACCACACGCGGGGAGCAAGCGGGCTCATACTGGGAGCAGCCGCTTCCGTCCCAAGGACCCCCGATCCCCTTTCCCGGCCATCCCGCCCCTCCAGCCCCAGCACCCCCCGCCGGGATCCCGGGAATCCCAGGGGTCCCCCCCTCTCGGGGTCCCCGCTCTGCCCTTCTGGGGCTCTCCTCTCTCCGGGCTCCCGCTCCAGGAAGCCGCGGCTCTCCCGGGGCTCCCCAAAACCGCTGTCCCCCGCCGATCCCGCCGGTCCCGCGCGGTCCCCACGTGGCCCCGGCAGAGCTCGCAGGGCCCGGCCCGGGAAGCCCAATCCCCACCGCGGGGGGACCCGCATCCACCCGCCCCCCGCCGGGGCCCTGCCGCCAGCCACCGGGACCCCCAAAAACACCTCCCGGGGACCCCCCGATCGATGTCCCCCCGAGGGGCACCTGCGGCTCCGGAGCCCAGAGAGATCCAAACATCCCCCCCAGGGAACCCCAAACCCAGGGACCCCCCCCCCCCCCGGGATATTTGGGACGAGCTCCCCCTCCCCGGGCACCTGCGGGATGGGGGGCGATGGTCCCGGGGAGGCTGCGAGTTCAGGGAGCTCCGGAGCCGCGCGCTTGATTCGCTCCTTCTCTGCTCCTGCTTCCTGCTGCCGCTCCGCCTCTTCCTCCCTCCTCCTCCTCCTCCCCCTCCTCATTCCCAGTTCCGAAACCGAACTGGGAGGGGATGGGTCAAGGAAAGGGCGGGAACTGTGAGGGGAAAGGGGCGGGGTCAAGGAAAGGGCGGGAACTGTGAGGGGAAAGGGGCGGGGTCAAGGAAAGGGCGGGAACTGTGAGGGGAAAGGGGCGGGGCCAAGGGGCCCTCTGGTTCTAAAAGGGCCTGGTTTGCCCTAAGATCTTCAGAAAAGGGCCTCAAATGCAGCCTAGATCCACCAGGGTTGGCAGAAAATCAGCCAAAGGCCCCTGAAATCCATACAAAGCGGTGTAAAATCACCCAAATGGGGCTCATGTTCTCCAAAAGTGAGCAGCAGTCCAGCCTAAATCCGCCCAGTTGATCCTAGAATCACCAAAATGGGACGAAAATCTGAGGGACCGTAGACTGCGAGCGGCACCAGAACCGGCAGCAGCACCAAGAATGAGACCGAAATCAGAATGGAGCCCGAGACCAAGAGTGGGAACAGAACCGACACCAGAACTGAGACCATCAACGCTCCAGAAGCGGAACTAGGCCTGGGACTGAGAAGGAGACCGAGAGCGAAACCGGCCCCAGAGCTGGCCCTGGGACCAAGACTGAGACCAACACCGACACTAGAACCTGCACCGGGAGTGCTCCAGCACTGTCCTGGGACCGACACTGGCACCGGCACTGGCAGGACTCCAGGGCTGACACTGGGAGCGGCGCCGGAACCAGCACCAAGACTGGCACCGGCGCCAGAACCGAGACTGAGATTGGCCCTGGGAGAACTCTGGGACCAGCACCGGTACTGCTACCAGCACTGGGATTGGGTCCGCTCCAAAACCAAGAGCGACATTTGAGACCGAGACTGGCACCGCTATAGGACCCAGGCTGAGACCAACACTGTGGAAGCTGACACAGAGAGAGCTGTGGATTTAATCAGCATTTGCAGTTTGATAACCAAGATGCCTTGGCAAGAACAACCAGAGACCCCAGACCCCACAAATGCCCTACAGAGACCCCAGTCCCCCCCAAATCCCCCATAGAGAACCCAGACCTCCCCAAGATCCACTTTAGAGTCCCCAGACCCACAAAATCCCCCACAGAAACCCCAGACCCCCCCAAATCCCCCATAGAGACCCCAGACCCCCCAAATCCCCCATAGAGATCCCAGACCCCCCAAATACTCCGTAGAGACCCCAGACCCCCCAAATCCCCCATAGAGACCCCAGACTCCCCCCAAAATCCACTTTAGAGACCCCAGACCCCCCAAATCCCCCACAGAGACCCCATACCCCACAAAATCCCATGAACAGACCGCAGACCCCCCCAAATCCCCTATTAATCCTCCAGAGTTCCCCAAATCCCCTACAGAAACCCCAGACCCCCAAATCACCCATAGAGACCCCAGACCCCCCAAGATCCACTTTAGAGTCCCCAGACCCTGAAAATCCCCCATAGAGACCCCAGACCCCCACCCCAAATCACCTACAGACACCCCAGACCCCCAAAATCCCATAGAGACCCCAGATCCCTAAATACCCCATAGAGACCCCAGACCCCCCAAAATCCCCTACAGAGCCCCCAGACCCCCCAAATCCCCCAGAGACACCCCCAGACCTCCCCAAACCCCTACAGAGACGCAAGACCCCCCAAATCCCCTAAAGATCCCCCATAGACCCCCGGAACCCCCAAATTCCCTATAGCCCCCCCACAAATCTCAAATACACATCTCCGGAAATCCCCTACAGACCCCCCCCAAATCCCCTACAGACACCCCTAGAAATTCCCTAATCCCCTAACGAACCCCCCAAATTCCCTATAGAGAGCCCTCTATAGACACACCCCAGAAAACGAAACCTCCCAAATCCCTACAAACCCCCCAAACCCCTACAAATCCCCTATAAATCCCCTAAAGATGCCCAAGCCCCACCGGAGGTCTCGGACATGCTGCAACCGGCCCGGGAGACCGGGACAAAAGATGGCGGCGCCCGCTGAGGAAACTTCCGGCGTCCTGAGCATGCGCAGGGGAAAGCGCCAATAGATGGGCGGGACATGGATGGGAAAAAGGGAAAAAGCCAATGAAAAGTCCGGATGAAGGAAATGGGCGGGGCCCGGGAAAAGGCGGGAATTCTGAGGCGAAAGGGGCGGGGCCAAAGGGAACTGCGCTCCTAAAAGGGCCTGGTTTGGTTTAAAATCAGCAGAAAAGGGCATCAAGGGCATCCAGAATCCACCAGGGTTGACATAAAATCACCCGAAAGATACGCAGGACGATAGAGACTGGGATGGTGCAAAATGGGATCACATGGACTGGGATTGCACAGACTGGGACCAGATGGATCAGGGCCATCCCGACTGGGATTGCACAAACTGGGATGGCATGGACTGGGACCGTATGGACCAGGATGGCTGCATCGGGACGATGCGAACCGAGGCGGTTCTGCCCCACCCAGGGGTCCCTCCCGTCCTGCCCTGTCCTGTGTAGGGCCCTGCCAAACTCCCTGTGTTAGCATAGGGTTAAAATGTTTCAAAAATCATGGGAATTACCAAGGATTCAGGGGATGGGAAGAAAGGTTGGTCTGGTAGGCCTGGGCAAGGGAACTCGGCCTTTGGAATGAATTAGGTCAGGTGAATCTGCACCTACGTAATCATCATATGATACGATTGTTAAATGTAATGATTGTTTGGTAGTTGAATGTAATTATTGCTTAATTGTAATAAAAATCTCGGGAAACGATATTTGGGGGACCTGATGAAAATTGCAAGAATTGATACTTGGATAAGATCAACGTAGATATGATACCAATACAGGTTTAATAATTAATATACAGCTATATCATGAAAAGGGTATAAAAACACGTCCATCTCGAATCCACGTTGGAGTCAGATTTGGGTTTATACCCCGGCTCCCCAAGCTCTTCAATGAAACCACCTGCATATAATCATCCTGTGATTATGCGTTTCCACGCTAACATTTTGGCGACCCAGATGGGACCTTGTGAGCGCTGCTGAGGACCCCGCGACCCGATCACGCCCCAGCCGGCACCGAGGGATTCTCGGGAAGCCCGTCGGCACCGGGACCCCCCGCCGCTCACAACGTCCCCTGGAGAAAGGTAAGGTGCTTTTACTCTGGCCTGGTTGCCTGCCAGTTAGGCGCAGCGAAAGGCGCGTGTGGTTGGGCTGAGGAATTCCTGGTATTGCCGCGGTGCCGTCCGTCAGTCAATCGCGAAAGCGTTGCAGGTTCGGCATCAGTGGTTTATTGTAGCTGTAACACGGAGAAGATTAAACGGATTTTGGGCGGCAGTGCCCCCACACCACACACTTCTCCTTTGGGCTGCTCATTAGCACATTGGAAGGAAGGTAATTTTGGGCAAGAGTTACATAAGGTTGATTGATTATTATAACACTTGGTGGCCGAAATATGTCTTGCAGCATGGGAAAATGTGTCCGGAAAACTTGTCTTTGCCATCTGATGTGATTTCACAGTTACTGATCATTTGTAAACAGGAGGGCAGATTGGACAAAGTTCCCTACGTTGATTCATTTTTCTATTTGCAGGAAACACCAGAGTGGCTGGTTGAGTGTGGGTTAATGATTGTTAAAGTACCTGAAAACAATAATTGCATGGGTTGTGTCCAAGGGAAGCGTTGTATAGAACACCTGGCATTGGATGAAAAGTTTATATCGGATCGATGATATGGATGGTGAATTGCTGGTAGCCCCCATGGGATCAAGGGAATCTGACCCTACCTCACCTGGCCCGATTTCACCTGACCCACTTACACACCCCCTGCCAAAGGATACCCTCCTCCCTCACCTACTGGTGCTCAGGGATACCCTCCTCTCCCACCAACGCCTCTTTCGCCTGCTCCTGTCTTCCTGTACCCTCCTCTGCCGTCTTCACCTGCCCCTCCTTCCCCAGAAAATGACTAAGATGGAACCGTGATACAGAGATGTGGGGAGGGTGCCACAGGAGCAGATAGTATTGGGAGGCCAAAACAAAAGTATAACCAGCCGAGTGTCTTCCCAGCATGGATTCCAGGGAATGTGGGTCACCAAGGCTCTGCCCAACGTGGGTCCTCACAGGGCTTCCCTTACTGGTGCCTCCGTTGGTGTATGGTCAACGCTGATCTGCAGGAGAAGCTTTTCCCACATTCAGTACACACATAGGGCCTCTCCCCGGTGTGGATGCGCCGGTGGATGATGAGGTTGGAGTTTTTCCTGAAGACCTTCCCGCAATCAGGACACTCATAGGGTCTCTCATCCGTGTGTGTCTGGTAGTGCTGCATGAGCAGGGAGCGGGAGTAAAACCTCTTCCCACACTCTGAGCACTCGTAGGGCTTCTCTCCAGTGTGGATACTTTGGTGACGGATTAGGTTGGAACGTTGCCTGAAGTCCTTCCCACAATCCTCACACTTGTAGGGCCTTTCCCCAGTGTGGATGCGCCGGTGTCTCATGAGTGTGGAGTTTTTCCTGAAGCCCTTCCCACAGTCAGGACACTCGTAGGGTCTCTCATCCGTGTGTGTCTGGTAGTGCTGCATGAGCTGGGAGCTGCAGTAAAACCTCTTCCCACACTCTGAGCACTCGTAGGGCCTCTCCCCAGTGTGGATCCTTTGGTGACGGATTAGGTTGGAACGTTGCCTGAAGTCCTTCCCACACTCCTCACACTTGTAGGGCCGGTCCCCAGTGTGGATCCTCCAGTGGAGGATCAGTGAGGAGCTGTTGCTGAAGCTCTTCCCACACACCTCACACTCATAGGGCTTCTCCCCGGTGTGGATGCGCCGGTGAATAACAAGCCTAGAGTTATCCCTGAAGCCCTTCCCGCAGTCAGGACACTTGTAGGGCCTCTCAGCCGTGTGTGTCTGGTAGTGCTGCATGAGCTGGGAGTTGACGGGAAACTTCTTCCCACACTCTGAGCACTCGTAGGGCATCTCCCCAGTGTGGATAAATTGGTGACGGATCAGGGTGCTATGTTGCCTGAAATCCTTCCCACAATCCCCACATTTGTAGGGCCTCTCCCCAGTGTGGATCTTCTGGTGGCGGATCAATTGGCTGCTCAGCCGGAAACTCTTCCCACACTCCTCACACTTGTAGGGCGTCTCCCCAGTGTGGATCCTCCGGTGGTACATCAGCCTGCAGCTGTCGCTGAAGCCTTTCCCACACTCGAGACACTCGTAGGGCCTCTCCCCAGTGTGGATGCGCCGGTGTCTCATGAGTGTGGAGTTTTTCCTGAAGCCCTTCCCACAGTCAGGACACTCGTAGGGTCTCTCATCCGTGTGTGTCTGGTAGTGCTGCATGAGCTGGGAGTTGACGGGAAACCTCATCCCACACTCTGAGCACTCGTAGGGCTTCTCCCCAGTGTGGATCCTTTGGTGACAGATTAGGCTGGAACGTTGCCTGAAGTCCTTCCCACAATCCCCACATTTGTAGGGCCTCTCCCCAGTGTGGATGCTTTGGTGACGGATCAGGTTGCAACGGCGTCTGAAGCCCTTCCCACAATCCCCACATATGTAGGGCCTCTCCCCAGTGTGGATCCTTTGGTGCTGGACCAGCTTGGAACGTTCCCTAAAGCCCTTCCCACAATCCTCACATATGCAGGCCCTCTCCCCAGTGTGGATGCGCCGGTGTCTCATGAGTGTGGAGTTTTTCCTGAAGCCCTTCCCACAGTCAGGACACTCGTAGGGTCTCTCATCCGTGTGTGTCTGGTAGTGCTGCATGAGCTGGGAGTTGACGGGAAACCTCATCCCACACTCTGAGCACTCGTAGGGCTTCTCCCCAGTGTGGATCCTTTGGTGACAGATTAGGCTGGAACGTTGCCTGAAGTCCTTCCCACAATCCCCACATTTGTAGGGCCTCTCCCCAGTGTGGATGCTTTGGTGACGGATCAGGTCGGAACGGCGTCTGAAGCCCTTCCCACAATCCCCACACTTGTAGGGCCGTTCCCCGGTGTGGATCCTCTGGTGACAGATAAGTCTGCTCCTCCATCTGAAGCTCATCCCGCACTCCTCACACTTGTGGAGCTTCTCCCCATCATGAAGCTGCTCATGAACCACCAGGTCCGAGCTCCGGCTCCATCTCCGACCCCCTGCCCGGCCCAGGCTGGGTCTTTCCTCCTCAGATCCCCGTGATCTGCGTTTGCAGCCCCTCCTCATGCGGGATCTCCGCGGCTCTTCCTCCCCGCTGGATTCCTGCGACGTGGAGCCGCTCCAAACGACCTCTTCCTCGAGGTTCTGCCGCGGGGATTTGTCCTCCATGGTCTCTGTCCTCAGCTCCTTGTCTGGGGCAGGAAGGACAAGGAGAGGATGGGATTTGCCTCCGTGCCAGAGGGAAGGGGAAGGAGAACCCCCCAGCGCGACCCCGGCACGACGGCGCCGGCAGCGGGGTTGTCCTGCAGCTGGGGGCCCTGCTGGGCTGGGAGATGGAGCAGGACAGAGGGTTAAAAGGGGCAGTGAATTCCTCCTCACCTGCCTGGTTATCCTGGGGCAGCTTCCTCTTCCTCAGAGCCTCCTCCTCCTCCAACGGGCCAAGGGTTGGGAATGGGAAATCCTGCTTTGGGCTAAAACAAGGGATGAGCATGTTGTGTTGCAGGTTCTGCCTGCCCAAGTCCATCTCTAGAAGTCCCCGGGCACTGGGGCCCATAAAAACCTCCCAAACAGCCAACATTCAGGCCTGGAAATGCCTCCCACCAGCTCCTGGGAATGGTCCCTCTCCTCTGGTGTTCAGGGGTTCCCCCCTGTCCCAGCTCTGGGGCTCACGCTTGTATTGGGGGTCCCCCATCTCCTCGGTCCCTGCACTCCCCAGGCTGCTGGGAGTCCCAGGAATCCACAAAGCTCTCCCCTCTTCCATCTCCCTATTTAGGGATGCTGGGGGTTTTTGGGTCCCACGGTCCCTTCTCCCCCTTATTCTCTGTCTGGGGCGCAGGGGATTCATGGACTCCCCCCTGCCCCTCTCCAGGCTCTTGAGGGTCCCACGAATCTCGGCCCTCCCCCCTCTCTGGGCTCCCCACTTTGGGATCCTGGGGCACACAGGGCTCTGCTCCTCCAGGCTGCCTCTGCCGGCAGCTGCCACCAGGACCCCCCAATGTCCCCCAAGGGGCATTTTCGGCTCAGCTTTGGAGTTCTGCATTCTCCAAACGAACCCACTCCCCCCAAAAAATAAATAAACCATGCAGAGAGGCACTGGGACTATTCTAGGGGCAACTGGGATGCAACTGGGGGCAAGTGAGCCACGCTGAGGTAACTGGCAGTGCCTGGGAATGACTAGGAGATTGTTCAGGGCTACTGGGATATACTGGGAGTATCTGAGACCACAGGGGTGCTGACTGGGACCTAGCTAGGAGCAACTGGGAATGTGCTGGGGGAAAACTGGGAGCATGCTGGGGCAACCGGGGGCAAGTGTGAGCGACTGGGGCCCTGGAGGCAGAGACTGGCATCATACTGGAGTCGCACTGGGATCGTACTGGGAGTGACTGGAACTATGGTATGGGCAGCTGGGGGAGCTGGAAACGCACTGGAGCAAAGTGGGAGGAACTGGGAGCAACGGGGACCGTGCTGGGGGCAAATTGCATGAAATCAGGCCATGACTTGGGAGTGACTGGGCTCCTAGTGGGAGTGCCGAGGAAACTGGAACCACACGCGGGGAGCAAGCGGGCTCATACTGGGAGCAGCCGCTTCCGTCCCAAGGACCCCCGATCCCCTTTCCCGGCCATCCCGCCCCTCCAGCCCCAGCACCCCCCGCCGGGATCCCGGGAATCCCAGGGGTCCCCCCCTCTCGGGGTCCCCGCTCTGCCCTTCTGGGGCTCTCCTCTCTCCGGGCTCCCGCTCCAGGAAGCCGCGGCTCTCCCGGGGCTCCCCAAAACCGCTGTCCCCCGCCGATCCCGCCGGTCCCGCGCGGTCCCCACGTGGCCCCGGCAGAGCTCGCAGGGCCCGGCCCGGGAAGCCCAATCCCCACCGCGGGGGGACCCGCATCCCCCCGCCCCCCGCCGGGGCCCTGCCGCCAGCCACCGGGACCCCCAAAAACACCTCCCGGGGACCCCCCGATCGATGTCCCCCCGAGGGGCACCTGCGGCTCCGGAGCCCAGAGAGATCCAAACATCCCCCCCAGGGAACCCCAAACCCAGGGACCCCCCCCCGGGATATTTGGGACGAGCTCCCCCTCCCCGGGCACCTGCGGGATGGGGGGCGATGGTCCCGGGGGGGCTGCGAGTTCAGGGAGCTCCGGAGCCGCGCGCTTGATTCGCTCCTTCTCTGCTCCTGCTTCCTGCTGCCGCTCCGCCTCTTCCTCCCTCCTCCTCCTCCTCCCCCTCCTCATTCCCAGTTCCGAAACCGAACTGGGAGGGGATGGGTCAAGGAAAGGGCGGGAACCGTGAGGGCAAAGGGGCGGGGTCAAGGCAAGGGCGGGAACTGTGAGGGCAAAGGGGCGGGGTCAAGGAAAGGGCGGGAACTGTGAGGGCAAAGGGGCGGGATCAAGGAAAGGGCGGGAACTGTGAGGGGAAAGGGGCGGGGTCAAGGAAAGGGCGGGAACTGTGAGGGGAAAGGGGCGGGGCCAAGGGGCCCTCTGGTTCTAAAAGGGCCTGGTTTGCCCTAAGGTCTTCAGAAAAGGGCCTCAAATGCAGCCTAAATCCACCAGGGTTGGCAGAAAATCAGCCAAAGGCCCCTGAAATCCATACAAAGCGGTGTAAAATCACCCAAATGGGGCTCATGTTCTCCAAAAGTGAGCAGCAGTCCAGCCTAAATCTGCCCGGTTGATCCTAGAATCACCAAAATCGGACGAAAATCTGTGGGACCGTAGACCGCGAGCGGCACCAGAACCGGCAGCAGCACCAAGAATGAGACCGACATCAGAATGGAGACCGAGACCAAGAGTGGGAACAGAACCGACACCAGAACTGAGACCATCAACGCTCCAGAAGCGGAACTAGGCCTGGGACTGAGAAGGAGACCGAGAGCGAAACCGGCCCCAGAGCTGGCCCTGGGACCAAGACTGAGACCAACACCGACACTAGAACCTGCACCGGGAGTGCTCCAGCACTGTCCTGGGACCGACACTGGCACCGGCACTGGCAGGACTCCAGGGCTGACACTGGGAGCGGCACCGGAACCAGCACCAAGACTGGCACCGGCGCCAGAACCGAGACTGAGATTGGCCCTGGGAGAACTCTGGGACCAGCACCGGTACTGCTACCAGCACTGGGATTGGGTCCGCTCCAAAACCAAGAGCGACATTGAGACCGAGACTGGCACCGCTATAGGACCCAGGCTGAGACCAACACTGTGGAAGCTGACACAGAGAGAGCTGTGGATTTAATCAGCATTTGCAGTTTGATAACCAAGATGCCTTGGCAAGAACAACCAGAGCTTTGAAGATTACAAAAAGATTGGATTGAGACTGCGACAGGAAAGAAGATTGAACTAAATAAGTAGAAATGTAAAGTTTGTCTGAGTGATGTTTAACCCAATGAATGTAGTAAAAAATTACCGCCTTCCCAAAAAGGGTGTGTAAGCAAATGTAGCTGAGAGTAAATCGGGATTCTGATCACGAGTCAGTCGTCCCTGTCTCTCTCTCAACCTTCGATAAACACGGACACTGGGAGCGGCACCGGGAGCGCTCCAGGACTGCTCTGGGACCGGGACCAGCACCGGCACAGGGAGAACTCTGGGACTGAGACTGAGAGCGGGATTGTGCCAGCACAGAGACTGGTACCGGCACCAGAACCGAGACTGGCACAGATCTGAGACCAGGACTGAGACTGAGATTGGCACTGGGAGCACTCCGGGACCAAGAGTGCAGCGGAACCAGCACTGGGACCGGAACCACTGCAAGGCTGTGGCCGAGATCGAGACCAAGACCAAGACCCAAACTATAACTGAGACTGAGATGGAAACCAGAGCCGGCACTTGCATGGAGACTGGCAGCGCTGTAGGACCAAGAATGAGACCGACACCAGCACCGCTCAGGGACTGAGAATCAGACCGGGACCAGAGTCAGCACCAGGATTGCTCCAGGACTGCTCCAGGACAGAGACCGGCACCGGGAGCGCTCTGGGACCTCCTCGTTCACTCCAGGGAGTTTTGTCAGAGCCCCCGCACGGGACAGGGCAGGACTGGGAGGGACCCCTGGGTGGGGCAGAACCGCCTCGGTTCGCATCGTCCCGATGCAGCCATCCCGGTCCATACGGTCCCAGTCCATGCCATCCCAGTTTGTGCAATCCCAGTCGGGATGGCCCTGATCCATCTGGTCCCAGTCTGTGCAATCCCAGTCCATGTGATCCCATTTTGCACCATCCCAGTCTCTATCGTCCTGCGTATCTTTCGGGTGATTTTATGTCAACCCTGGTGGATTCTGGATGCCCTTGATGCCCTTTTCTGCTGATTTTAAACCAAACCAGGCCCTTTTAGGAGCGCAGTTCCCTTTGGCCCCGCCCCTTTCGCCTCAGAATTCCCGCCTTTTCCCGGGCCCCGCCCATTTCCTTCATCCGGACTTTTCATTGGCTTTTTCCCTTTTTCCCATCCATGTCCCGCCCATCTATTGGCGCTTTCCCCTGCGCATGCTCAGGACGCCGGAAGTTTCCTCAGCGGGCGCCGCCATCTTTTGTCCCGGTCTCCCGGGCCGGTTGCAGCATGTCCGAGACCTACGGTGGGGCTTGGGCATCTTTAGGGGATTTATAGGGGATTTGTAGGGGTTTGGGGGGTTTGTAGGGATTTGGGAGGTTTCGTTTTCTGGGGTGTGTCTATAGAGGGCTCTCTATAGGGAATTTGGGGAGTTCGTTAGGGGATTAGGGAATTTCTAGGGGTGTCTGTAGGGGATTTGGGGGGGGTCTGTAGGGGATTTCCGGAGATGTGTATTTGAGATTTGTGGGGGGGCTATAGGGAATTTGGGGGTTCCGGGGGTCTATGGGGGATCTTTAGGGGATTTGTGGGGTCTTGCGTCTCTGTAGGGGTTTGGGGAGGTCTGGGGGTGTCTCTGGGGGATTTGGGGGGTCTGGGGGCTCTGTAGGGGATTTTGGGGGGTCTGGGGTCTGTATGGGGTATTTTGGGGATCTGGGGTCTCTATGGGATTTTGGGGGTCTGGGGTGTCTGTAGGTGATTTGGGGGGGGTCTGGGGTCTCTATGGGGGATTTAGGGGGGTCTGGCGTCTCTAAAGTGGATTTTTGTGTGGGTCTGGGGGGTCTGTAGGGGATTTTGGGGGGTCTGGGGTCTCTATGGGAGATTTGGGGGGGTCTGGGGTCTCTATGGGGGATTTAGGGATCTGGGGTCTCTATGGGATTTTGGGGGTCTGGGGTGTCTGTGGGTGATTTGGGGGGGTCTGGGGTCTCTTTGGGGGATTTTGAGGGTCTGGGGACTCTAAAGTGGATCTTGGGGGGTCTGGGGTCTCTATGGGGGATTTTGGGGGGTCTGGGGTCTCTATGGGGGATTTGGGGGTCTGGGGTCTCTGTAGGGGATTTGGGGAAGTGTGGGGGATTAATAGGGGATTTGGGGGGGTCTGCGGTCTGTTCATGGGATTTTGTGGGGTCTGGGGTCTCTGTGGGGGATTTGGGGGGTCTGGGGTCTCTAAAGTGGATTTTGGGGGGAGTCTGGGGTCTCTATGGGGGATTTGGGGGGTCTGGGGTCTCTATGGGGGATTTGGGGGGGTCTGCGGTTTCTGTGGGGATTTGGGGGGGTCTGGGGTCTCTATGGGGGATTTGGGGGTCTGGGGTCTCTATGGGGAATTTTTGGGGATCTGGGGTCTCTGTAGGGGACTTGTGGGGTCTGGGGTCTCTATGGGGGATTTTGGGGGTCTGGGGTCTCTATGGGGGTTTTGGGGGTCTGGGGTCTCCATGGGGGATTTTGGGGGGTCTGGGGTCTGTGTAGGGGATTTGGGGGGTCTGGGGTCTCTATGGGGTATTTTGAGGGGTCTGGGGTCTCTATGGGGGATTTTGGGGCGTCTGGGGTCTCTATGGGGGATTTAGGAGGTCTGGGGTCTCTATGGGGAATTTGGGGGTCTGGGGTCTCTATGGGGAATTTTTGGGGATCTGGGGTCTCTGTAGGGGACCTGTGGGGTCTGGGGTCTCTATGGGGGATTTAGGAATCTGGGGTCTCTATGGGATTTTGGGGGTCTGGGGTGTCTGTATGTGATTTGGGGTGGTCTGGGGTCTCTATGGGGGATTTTGTGGGTCTGGGGACTCTAAAGTGGATCTTGGGGGGTCTGGGGTCTCTATGGTGGATTTGGGGAGGTCTGGGGTCTCTATGGGGGATTTAGGGATCTGGGGTCTCTATGGGATTTTGGGGGTCTGGGGTGTCTGTAGGTGATTTGGGGAGGTCTGGGGTCTCTATGGGGGATTTGGGGGGGTCTGGGGTCTCTGTAGGGCATTTGTGGGGTCTGGGGTCTCTGGTTGTTCTTGTCAAAGCATCTTGGTTATCAAACTGCAAATGCTGATTAAATCCACAGCTCTCTCTGTGTCAGCTTCCACAGTGTTGGTCTCAGCCTGGGTCCTATAGCGGTGCCAGTCTCGGTCTCAAATGTCGCTCTTGGTTTTGGAGCGGACCCAATCCCAGTGCTGGTAGCAGTACCGGTGATGGTCCCAGAGTTCTCCCAGGGCCAATCTCAGTCTCGGTTCTGGCGCCGGTGCCAGTCTTGGTGCTGGTTCCGGCGCCGCTCCCAGTGTCAGCCCTGGAGTCCTGCCAGTGCCGGTGCCAGTGTCGGTCCCAGGACAGTGCTGGAGCACTCCCGGTGCAGGTTCTAGTGTCGGTGTTGGTCTCAGTCTTGGTCCCAGGGCCAGCTCTGGGGCCGGTTTCGCTCTCGGTCTCCTTCTCAGTCCCAGGCCTAGTTCCGCTTCTGGAGCGTTGATGGTCTCAGTTCTGGTGTCGGTTCTGTTCCCACTCTTGGTCTCGGGCTCCATTCTGATTTCGGTCTCATTCTTGGTGCTGCTGCCGGTTCTGGTGCCGCTCGCGGTCTACGGTCCCTCAGATTTTCGTCCCATTTTGGTGATTCTAGGATCAACTGGGCGGATTTAGGCTGGACTGCTGCTCACTTTTGGAGAACATGAGCCCCATTTGGGTGATTTTACACCCCTTTGTATGGATTTCAGGGGCCTTTGGCTGATTTTCTGCCAACCCTGGTGGATTTAGGCTGCATTTGAGGCCCTTTTCTGAAGATCTTAGGGCAAACCAGGCCCTTTTAGAACCAGAGGGCCCCTTGGCCCCGCCCCTTTCCCCTCACAGTTCCCGCCCTTTCCTTGACCCGGCCCCTTTGCCCTCACAGTTCCCGCCCTTTCCTTGACCCATCCCCTCCCAGTTCGGTTTCGGAACTGGGAATGAGGAGGGGGAGGAGGAGGAGGAGGGAGGAAGAGGCGGAGCGGCAGCAGGAAGCAGGAGCAGAGAAGGAGCGAATCAAGCGCGCGGCTCCGGAGCTCCCTGAACTCGCAGCCTCCCCGGGACCATCGCCCCCCATCCCGCAGGTGCCCGGGGAGGGGGAGCTCGTCCCAAATATCCCGGGGGGGGGGGGGTCCCTGGGTTTGGGGTTCCCTGGGGGGGATGTTTGGATCTCTCTGGGCTCCGGAGCCGCAGGTGCCCCTCGGGGGGACATCGATCGGGGGGTCCCCGGGAGGTGTTTTTGGGGGTCCCGGTGGCTGGCGGCAGGGCCCCGGCGGGGGGCGGGTGGATGCGGGTCCCCCCGCGGTGGGGATTGGGCTTCCCGGGCCGGGCCCTGCGAGCTCTGCCGGGGCCACGTGGGGACCGCGCGGGACCGGCGGGATCGGCGGGGGACAGCGGTTTTGGGGAGCCCCGGGAGAGCCGCGGCTTCCTGGAGCGGGAGCCCGGAGAGAGGAGAGCCCCAGAAGGGCAGAGCGGGGACCCCGAGAGGGGGGGACCCCTGGGATTCCCGGGATCCCGGCGGGGGGTGCTGGGGCTGGAGGGGCGGGATGGCCGGGAAAGGGGATCGGGGGTCCTTGGGACGGAAGCGGCTGCTCCCAGTATGAGCCCGCTTGCTCCCCGCGTGTGGTTCCAGTTTCCTCGGCACTCCCACTAGGAGCCCAGTCACTCCCAAGTCATGGCCTGATTTCATGCAATTTGCCCCCAGCACGGTCCCCGTTGCTCCCAGTTCCTCCCACTTTGCTCCAGTGCGTTTCCAGCTCCCCCAGCTGCCCATACCATAGTTCCAGTCACTCCCAGTACGATCCCAGTGCGACTCCAGTATGATGCCAGTCTCTGCCTCCAGGGCCCCAGTTGCTCACACTTGCCCCCGGTTGCCCCAGCATGCTCCCAGTTTTCCCCCAGCACATTCCCAGTTGCTCCTAGCTAGGTCCCAGTCAGCACCCCTGTGGTCTCAGATACTCCCAGTATATCCCAGTAGCCCTGAACAATCTCCTAGTCATTCCCAGGCACTGCCAGTTACCTCAGCGTGGCTCACTTGCCCCCAGTTGCATACCAGTTGCCCCTAGAATAGTCCCAGTGCCTCTCTGCATGGTTTGTTTATTTATTTTTTGGGGGGAGTGGGTTCGTTTGGAGAATGCAGAACTCCAAAGCTGAGCAGAAAATACCCCTTGGGGGACATTGGGGGGTCCTGGTGGCAGCTGCCGGCAGAGGCAGCCTGGAGGAGCAGAGCCCTGTGTGCCCCAGGATCCCAAAGTGGGGAGCCCAGAGAGGGGGGAGGGCCGAGATTCGTGGGACCCTCAAGAGCCTGGAGAGGGGCAGGGGGGAGTCCATGAATCCCCTGCGCCCCAGACAGAGAATAAGGGGGAGAAGGGACCGTGGGACCCAAAAACCCCCAGCATCCCTAAATAGGGAGATGGAAGAGGGGAGAGCTTTGTGGATTCCTGGGACTCCCAGCAGCCTGGGGAGTGCAGGGACCGAGGAGATGGGGGACCCCCAATACAAGCGTGAGCCCCAGAGCTGGGACAGGGGGGAACCCCTGAACACCAGAGGAGAGGGACCATTCCCAGGAGCTGGTGGGAGGCATTTCCAGGCCTGAATGTTGGCTGTTTGGGAGGTTTTTATGGGCCCCAGTGCCCGGGGACTTCTAGAGATGGACTTGGGCAGGCAGAACCCGCAACACAACATGCTCATCCCTTGTTTTAGCCCAAAGCAGGATTTCCCATTCCCAACCCTTGGCCCGATGGAGGAGGAGGAGGCTCTGAGGAACAGGACGATGCCCCAGGATAACCAGGCAGGTGAGGAGGAATTCACTGCCCCTTTTAACCCTCTGTCCTGCTCCATCTCTCAGCCCAGCAGGGTCCCCAGCTACAGGACAACCCCACTGCTGACGCCGTCGTGCCGGGGTCGCGCTGGGGGGTTCTCCTTCCCCTTCCCTCTGGCACGGAGGCAAATCCCATCCTCTCCTTGTCCTTCCTCCCCCAGACAAGGAGCTGAGGACAGAGACCATGGAGGACAAATCCCCGCGGCAGAACCTCGAGGAAGAGGTCGTTTGGAGCGGCTCCACGTCGCAGGAATCCAGCGGGGAGGAAGAGCCGCGGAGATCCCGCACGAGGAGGGGCTGCAAACGCAGATCACGGGGATCTGAGGAGGAAAGACCCAGCCTGGGCCGGGCAGGGGGTCGGAGATGGAGCCGGAGCTCGGACCTGGTGGTTCATGAGCAGCTTCATGATGGGGAGAAGCTCCACAAGTGCTTGGAGTGCGGGATGAGCTTCAGATGGAGGAGCAGCCTTACCTGTCACCAGAGGATCCACACCGGGGAACGGCCCTACAAGTGTGGGGATTGTGGGATGGACTTCAGGCGCCGTTCCAATCTGGTCCAACACCAAAGTATCCACACTGGGGAGAGGCCCTACAAATGTGGGGATTGTGGGAAGGACTTCAGGCAACGTTCCAACCTGACCCGTCACCGAAGTATCCACACTGGGGAGAGGCCCTACGAGTGCTCAGAGTGTGGGAAGGACTTCAGGCGCCATTTCAGCCTGATCCGTCACCAAAGTATCCACACTGGGGACAGGCCCTATGAGTGCTCAGAGTGCGGGAAGAGGTTTTACTCCTGCTCCCATCTCATGCAGCATTACCAGTCACACACTGATGAGATACCCTACGAGTGTCCTGACTGCGGGAAGGCCTTCAGGAGAATCTCCAGTCTCATGAAACACCGGCACATCCACACGGGGGAGAAACCCTATGAGTGTGGGGTGTGTGGGAAGAGCTTCAGTGACAGGAGCACGCTGAAGCAGCACCGGAGGATCCACACTGGGGAACGGCCCTACAAGTGTCAGGAGTGTGGGAAGAGTTTCCGGCTGCGCAGCCAATTGATCAGCCACCAAAACATCCACACGGGGGAAAGGCTCTACAAGTGTCAGGAGTGTGGGAAGGACTTCAGGCACTGTTCCAACCTCATCCGTCACCGAAGTATCCACACTGGGGAGAGGCCCTACGAGTGCTCAGAGTGTGGGAAGAGGTTTTACTGCAGCTCCCAGCTCATGCAGCACTACCAGACACACACGGATGAGAGACCCTACGAGTGTCCTGATTGCGGGAAGGGCTTCAGGGAGAACTCCACCCTCATCACCCACCGGCGCATCCACACCGGGGAGAGGCCCTACGAGTGTCCCGAGTGTGGGAAGAGCTTCTCCTGCAGATCAACCTTGGTCAGTCACCAATGGAGGCACCAGTAAGAGAAGCCATGTGAGTGCCCTGAGCGCAGGAAGAGCTTCGTGCGCTGCTCCAACTCCATCCCCCACTGGATGACCCACAATCTTCAGAGCCCTGGTGACCCACATTCCCTGGGATGCAGTTTGGGAAGGCACCTGGCTGGTTATCCTTTTGTTTTGGCCTTATTTTTTGTCTGTCCTCCATCTCTTTGTGCTCCAAAGCCAAGAGGGATGGGCCTGTCCCCTCTAAACCACTCAAATTCCCATGAACACACCTCAACTTCAACCCAGAAGGGCTCCATCCCACCTCCAAGTGGATTGTTCCCGCCTCAAAACAACTCAGTCCCACACGAACCTTGCTGGATTCCACAGTCACCAGGGGGAGAAGGGGTTGGAAGGAGATTGGGAGGAGTGGGATCCAAATTTCGAGCAGTGGGATCGGGATTGTGTGGGACTGGCTGGGCAGCTTGTATTTGATAGCAAATAAAATTTTCGCGGTTCCTGATTTCTGTCCCGTTCACTCTCCGTCAGTTCCAGTTCTGTTTTCAGTGGCGCCTTCTCAGCTGATTGTGTTTGTGTCCTCCTTTCTCTCCTGCCTGTCTCTGCCTGCTCCGTTTCTCTCCCAGTGGCTCCCTTGAGCCAGGGCAGCTCCCAGCAAAGACCCTGCCCTGATTTCCTTCCCAATGCTGGAGCTCCAAGAGCCATGGCTGAAGGTATGAAGGCTGGCAGTGAAATGTCCCTGTAAGATCCTGCTCCACTTGGCTTTTGGCCCCTTCTTAAGAGCTTTGCCTTCAGGGGCAGGAACATCTTTTCCTGGCTGGCAACTGGAATTCCAGACCCTGGGAGTGTGGGCCGTGGAGGACCATCCAAACTGGGATCACGTAGGTTTGGATCACATGGACTGGGATTGCACAGACTGGGACCAGATGGATCAGGGCCATCCCGACTGGGATTGCACAAACTGGGATGGCATGGACTGGGACCGTATGGACCGGGACCGTATGGACCGGGATGGCTGCATCGGGACGATGCGAACCGAGGCGGTTCTGCCCCACCCAGGGGTCCCTCCCGTCCTGCCCTGTCCTGTGTAGGGCCCTGCCAAACTCCCTGTGTTAGCATAGGGTTAAAATGTTTCAAAAATCATGGGAATTACCAAGGATTCAGGGGATGGGAAGAAAGGTTGGTCTGGTAGGCCTGGGCAAGGGAACTCGGCCTTTGGAATGAATTAGGTCAGGTGAATCTGCACCTACGTAATCATCATATGATACGATTGTTAAATGTAATGATTGTTTGGTAGTTGAATGTAATTATTGCTTAATTGTAATAAAAATCTTGGGAAACGATATTTGGGGGACCTGATGAAAACTGCAAGAATTGATACTTGGATAAGATCAACGTAGATATGATACCAATACAGGTTTAATAATTAATATACAGCTATATAATGAAAAGGGTATAAAAACACGTCCATCTCAAATTCACGTTGGAGTCAGATTTGGGTTTATACCCCGGCTCCCCAAGCTCTTCAATGAAACCACCTGCATATAATCATCCTGTGATTATGCGTTTCCACGCTAACATTTTGGCGACCCAGATGGGACCTTGTGAGCGCTGCTGAGGACCCCGCGACCCGATCACGCCCCAGCCGGCACCGAGGGATTCTCGGGAAGCCCGTCGGCACCGGGACCCCCCGCCGCTCACAACGTCCCCTGGAGAAAGGTAAGGTGCTTTTACTCTGGCCTGGTTGCCTGCCAGTTAGGCGCAGCGAAAGGCGCGTGTGGTTGGGCTGAGGAATTCCTGGTATTGCCGCGGTGCCGTCCGTCAGTCAATCGCGAAAGCGTTGCAGGTTCAGCATCAGTGGTTTATTGTAGCTGTAACACGGAGAAGATTAAACGGATTTTGGGCGGCAGTGCCCCCACACCACACACTTCTCCTTTGGGCTGCTCATTAGCACATTGGAAGGAAGGTAATTTTGGGCAAGAGTTACATAAGGTTGATTGATTATTATAACACTTGGTGGCCGAAATATGTCTTGCAGCATGGGAAAATGTGTCCGGAAAACTTGTCTTTGCCATCTGATGTGATTTCACAGTTATCGATCTTTTGTAAACAGGAGGGCAGATTGGACAAAGTTCCCTACGTTGATTCATTTTTCTATTTGCAGGAAACACCAGAGTGGCTGGTTGAGTGTGGGTTAATGATTGTTAAAGTACCTGAAAACAATAATTGCATGGGTTGTGTCCAAGGGAAGCGTTGTATAGAACACCTGGCATTGGATGAAAAGTTTATATCGGATCGATGATATGGATGGTGAATTGCTGGTAGCCCCCATGGGATCAAGGGAATCTGACCCTACCTCACCTGGCCCAATTTCACCTGACCCACTTACACACCCCCTGCCAAAGGATACCCTCCTCCCTCACCTACTGGTGCTCAGGGATACCCTCCTCTCCCACCAACGCCTCTTTCGCCTGCTCCTGTCTTCCTGTACCCTCCTCTGCCGTCTTCACCTGCCCCTCCTTCCCCAGAAAATGACTAAGATGGAACCGTGATACAGAGATGTGGGGAGGGTGCCACAGGAGCAGATAGTATTGGGAGGCCAAAACAAAAGTATAACCAGCCGAGTGTCTTCCCAGCATGGATTCCAGGGAATGTGGGTCACCAAGGCTCTGCCCAACGTGGGTCCTCACAGGGCTTCCCTTACTGGTGCCTCCGTTGGTGTATGGTCAACGCTGATCTGCAGGAGAAGCTTTTCCCACATTCAGTACACACATAGGGCCTCTCCCCGGTGTGGATGCGCCGGTGGATGATGAGGTTGGAGTTTTTCCTGAAGACCTTCCCGCAATCAGGACACTCGTAGGGTCTCTCATCCGTGTGTGTCTGGTAGTGCTGCATGAGCAGGGAGCGGGAGTAAAACCTCTTCCCACACTCTGAGCACTCGTAGGGCTTCTCTCCAGTGTGGATACTTTGGTGACGGATTAGGTTGGAACGTTGCCTGAAGTCCTTCCCACAATCCTCACACTTGTAGGGCCTTTTCCCAGTGTGGATGCGCCGGTGTCTCATGAGTGTGGAGTTTTTCCTGAAGCCCTTCCCACAGTCAGGACACTCGTAGGGTCTCTCATCCGTGTGTGTCTGGTAGTGCTGCATGAGCTGGGAGCTGCAGTAAAACCTCTTCCCACACTCTGAGCACTCGTAGGGCCTCTCCCCAGTGTGGATCCTTTGGTGACGGATTAGGTTGGAACGTTGCCTGAAGTCCTTCCCACACTCCTCACACTTGTAGGGCCGGTCCCCAGTGTGGATCCTCCAGTGGAGGATCAGTGAGGAGCTGTTGCTGAAGCTCTTCCCACACACCTCACACTCATAGGGCTTCTCCCCGGTGTGGATGCGCCGGTGAATAACAAGCCTAGAGTTATCCCTGAAGCCCTTCCCGCAGTCAGGACACTTGTAGGGCCTCTCAGCCGTGTGTGTCTGGTAGTGCTGCATGAGCTGGGAGTTGACGGGAAACTTCTTCCCACACTCTGAGCACTCGTAGGGCATCTCCCCAGTGTGGATAAATTGGTGACGGATCAGGGTGCTATGTTGCCTGAAATCCTTCCCACAATCCCCACATTTGTAGGGCCTCTCCCCAGTGTGGATCTTCTGGTGGCGGATCAATTGGCTGCTCAGCCGGAAACTCTTCCCACACTCCTCACACTTGTAGGGCGTCTCCCCAGTGTGGATCCTCCGGTGGTACATCAGCCTGCAGCTGTCGCTGAAGCCTTTCCCACACTCGAGACACTCGTAGGGCCTCTCCCCAGTGTGGATGCGCCGGTGTCTCATGAGTGTGGAGTTTTTCCTGAAGCCCTTCCCACAGTCAGGACACTCGTAGGGTCTCTCATCCGTGTGTGTCTGGTAGTGCTGCATGAGCTGGGAGTTGACGGGAAACCTCATCCCACACTCTGAGCACTCGTAGGGCTTCTCCCCAGTGTGGATCCTTTGGTGACAGATTAGGCTGGAACGTTGCCTGAAGTCCTTCCCACAATCCCCACATTTGTAGGGCCTCTCCCCAGTGTGGATGCTTTGGTGACGGATCAGGTTGCAACGGCGTCTGAAGCCCTTCCCACAATCCCCACATATGTAGGGCCTCTCCCCAGTGTGGATCCTTTGGTGCTGGACCAGCTTGGAACGTTCCCTAAAGCCCTTCCCACAATCCTCACATATGCAGGCCCTCTCCCCAGTGTGGATGCGCCGGTGTCTCATGAGTGTGGAGTTTTTCCTGAAGCCCTTCCCACAGTCAGGACACTCGTAGGGTCTCTCATCCGTGTGTGTCTGGTAGTGCTGCATGAGCTGGGAGTTGACGGGAAACCTCATCCCACACTCTGAGCACTCGTAGGGCTTCTCCCCAGTGTGGATCCTTTGGTGACAGATTAGGCTGGAACGTTGCCTGAAGTCCTTCCCACAATCCCCACATTTGTAGGGCCTCTCCCCAGTGTGGATGCTTTGGTGACGGATCAGGTCGGAACGGCGTCTGAAGCCCTTCCCACAATCCCCACACTTGTAGGGCCGTTCCCCGGTGTGGATCCTCTGGTGACAGATAAGTCTGCTCCTCCATCTGAAGCTCATCCCGCACTCCTCACACTTGTGGAGCTTCTCCCCATCATGAAGCTGCTCATGAACCACCAGGTCCGAGCTCCGGCTCCATCTCCGACCCCCTGCCCGGCCCAGGCTGGGTCTTTCCTCCTCAGATCCCCGTGATCTGCGTTTGCAGCCCCTCCTCATGCGGGATCTCCGCGGCTCTTCCTCCCCGCTGGATTCCTGCGACGTGGAGCCGCTCCAAACGACCTCTTCCTCGAGGTTCTGCCGCGGGGATTTGTCCTCCATGGTCTCTGTCCTCAGCTCCTTGTCTGGGGCAGGAAGGACAAGGAGAGGATGGGATTTGCCTCCGTGCCAGAGGGAAGGGGAAGGAGAACCCCCCAGCGCGACCCCGGCACGACGGCGCCGGCAGCGGGGTTGTCCTGCAGCTGGGGGCCCTGCTGGGCTGGGAGATGGAGCAGGACAGAGGGTTAAAAGGGGCAGTGAATTCCTCCTCACCTGCCTGGTTATCCTGGGGCAGCTTCCTCTTCCTCAGAGCCTCCTCCTCCTCCAACGGGCCAAGGTTTGGGAATGGGAAATCCTGCTTTGGGCTAAAACAAGGGATGAGCATGTTGTGTTGCGGGTTCTGCCTGCCCAAGTCCATCTCTAGAAGTCCCCGGGCACTGGCGCCCATAAAAACCTCCCAAACAGCCAACATTCAGGCCTGGAAATGCCTCCCACCAGCTCCTGGGAATGGTCCCTCTCCTCTGGTGTTCAGGGGTTCCCCCCTGTCCCAGCTCTGGGGCTCACGCTTGTATTGGGGGTCCCCCATCTCCTCGGTCCCTGCACTCCCCAGGCTGCTGGGAGTCCCAGGAATCCACAAAGCTCTCCCCTCTTCCATCTCCCTATTTAGGGATGCTGGGGGTTTTTGGGTCCCACGGTCCCTTCTCCCCCTTATTCTCTGTCTGGGGCGCAGGGGATTCATGGACTCCCCCCTGCCCCTCTCCAGGCTCTTGAGGGTCCCACGAATCTCGGCGCTCCCCCCTCTCTGGGCTCCCCACTTTGGGATCCTGGGGCACACAGGGCTCTGCTCCTCCAGGCTGCCTCTGCCGGCAGCTGCCACCAGGACCCCCCAATGTCCCCCAAGGGGCATTTTCGGCTCAGCTTTGGAGTTCTGCATTCTCCAAACGAACCCACTCCCCCCAAAAAATAAATAAACAAACCATGCAGAGAGGCACTGGGACTATTCTAGGGGCAACTGGGATGCAACTGGGGGCAAGTGAGCCACGCTGAGGTAACTGGCAGTGCCTGGGAATGACTAGGAGATTGTTCAGGGCTACTGGGATATACTGGGAGTATCTGAGACCACAGGGGTGCTGACTGGGACCTAGCTAGGAGCAACTGGGAATGTGCTGGGGGAAAACTGGGAGCATGCTGGGGCAACCGGGGGCAAGTGTGAGCGACTGGGGCCCTGGAGGCAGAGACTGGCATCATACTGGAGTCGCACTGGGATCGTACTGGGAGTGACTGGAACTATGGTATGGGCAGCTGGGGGAGCTGGAAACGCACTGGAGCAAAGTGGGAGGAACTGGGAGCAACGGGGACCGTGCTGGGGGCAAATTGCATGAAATCAGGCCATGACTTGGGAGTGACTGGGCTCCTAGTGGGAGTGCCGAGGAAACTGGAACCACACGCGGGGAGCAAGCGGGCTCATACTGGGAGCAGCCGCTTCCGTCCCAAGGACCCCCGATCCCCTTTCCCGGCCATCCCGCCCCTCCAGCCCCAGCACCCCCCGCCGGGATCCCGGGAATCCCAGGGGTCCCCCCCTCTCGGGGTCCCCGCTCTGCCCTTCTGGGGCTCTCCTCTCTCCGGGCTCCCGCTCCAGGAAGCCGCGGCTCTCCCGGGGCTCCCCAAAACCGCTGTCCCCCGCCGATCCCGCCGGTCCCGCGCGGTCCCCACGTGGCCCCGGCAGAGCTCGCAGGGCCCGGCCCGGGAAGCCCAATCCCCACCGCGGGGGGACCCGCATCCACCCGCCCCCCGCCGGGGCCCTGCCGCCAGCCACCGGGACCCCCAAAAACACCTCCCGGGGACCCCCCGATCGATGTCCCCCCGAGGGGCACCTGCGGCTCCGGAGCCCAGAGAGATCCAAACATCCCCCCCAGGGAACCCCAAACCCAGGGACCCCCCCCCCCCCGGGATATTTGGGACGAGCTCCCCCTCCCCGGGCACCTGCGGGATGGGGGGCGATGGTCCCGGGGAGGCTGCGAGTTCAGGGAGCTCCGGAGCCGCGCGCTTGATTCGCTCCTTCTCTGCTCCTGCTTCCTGCTGCCGCTCCGCCTCTTCCTCCCTCCTCCTCCTCCTCCCCCTCCTCATTCCCAGTTCCGAAACCGAACTGGGAGGGGATGGGTCAAGGAAAGGGCGGGAACCGTGAGGGCAAAGGGGCGGGGTCAAGGCAAGGGCGGGAACTGTGAGGGCAAAGGGGCGGGGTCAAGGAAAGGGCGGGAACTGTGAGGGGAAAGGGGCGGGGTCAAGGAAAGGGCGGGAACTGTGAGGGCAAAGGGGCGGGGTCAAGGAAAGGGCGGGAACTGTGAGGGCAAAGGGGCGGGGTCAAGGAAAGGGCGGGAACTGTGAGGGGAAAGGGGCGGGGCCAAGGGGCCCTCTGGTTCTAAAAGGGCCTGGTTTGCCCTAAGATCTTCAGAAAAGGGCCTCAAATGCAGCCTAGATCCACCAGGGTTGGCAGAAAATCAGCCAAAGGCCCCTGAAATCCATACAAAGCGGTGTAAAATCACCCAAATGGGGCTCATGTTCTCCAAAAGTGAGCAGCAGTCCAGCCTAAATCTGCCCGATTGATCCTAGAATCACCAAAATGGGACGAAAATCTGAGGGACCGTAGACCGCGAGCGGCACCAGAACCGGCAGCAGCACCAAGAATGAGACCGAAATCAGAATGGAGCCCGAGACCAAGAGTGGGAACAGAACCGACACCAGAACTGAGACCATCAACGCTCCAGAAGCGGAACTAGGCCTGGGACTGAGAAGGAGACCGAGAGCGAAACCGGCCCCAGAGCTGGCCCTGGGACCAAGACTGAGACCAACACCGACACTAGAACCTGCACCGGGAGTGCTCCAGCACTGTCCTGGGACCGACACTGGCACCGGCACTGGCAGGACTCCAGGGCTGACACTGGGAGCGGCGCCGGAACCAGCACCAAGACTGGCACCGGCGCCAGAACCGAGACTGAGATTGGCCCTGGGAGAACTCTGGGACCAGCACCGGTACTGCTACCAGCACTGGGATTGGGTCCGCTCCAAAACCAAGAGCGACATTTGAGACCGAGACTGGCACCGCTATAGGACCCAGGCTGAGACCAACACTGTGGAAGCTGACACAGAGAGAGCTGTGGATTTAATCAGCATTTGCAGTTTGATAACCAAGATGCCTTGGCAAGAACAACCAGAGACCCCAGACCCCACAAATGCCCTACAGAGACCCCAGTCCCCCCCAAATCCCCCATAGAGAACCCAGACCTCCCCAAGATCCACTTTAGAGTCCCCAGACCCACAAAATCCCCCACAGAAACCCCAGACCCCCCCAAATCCCCCATAGAGACCCCAGACCCCCCAAATCCCCCATAGAGATCCCAGACCCCCCAAATCCTCCGTAGAGACCCCAGACCCCCCAAATCCCCCATAGAGACCCCAGACTCCCCCCAAAATCCACTTTAGAGACCCCAGACCCCCCAAATCCCCCACAGAGACCCCATACCCCACAAAATCCCATGAACAGACCGCAGACCCCCCCAAATCCCCTATTAATCCTCCAGAGTTCCCCAAATCCCCTACAGAAACCCCAGACCCCCAAATCACCCATAGAGACCCCAGACCCCCCAAGATCCACTTTAGAGTCCCCAGACCCTGAAAATCCCCCATAGAGACCCCAGACCCCCACCCCAAATCACCCACAGACACCCCAGACCCCCAAAATCCCATAGAGACCCCAGATCCCTAAATCCCCCATAGAGACCCCAGACCCCCCCAAATCTCCCATAGAGACCCCAGACCCCCCAAAATCCCCTACAGACCCCCCAGACCCACACAAAAATCCACTTTAGAGACGCCAGACCCCCCTAAATCCCCCATAGAGACCCCAGACCCCCCCCAAATCACCTACAGACACCCCAGACCCCCAAAATCCCATAGAGACCCCAGATCCCCAAAATACCCCATACAGACCCCAGACCCCCCAAAATCCCCTACAGAGCCCCCAGACCCCCCAAATCCCCCAGAGACACCCCCAGACCTCCCCAAACCCCTACAGAGACGCAAGACCCCACAAATCCCCTAAAGATCCCCCATAGACCCCCGGAACCCCCAAATTCCCTATAGCCCCCCCACAAATCTCAAATACACATCTCCGGAAATCCCCTACAGACCCCCCCCAAATCCCCTACAGACACCCCTAGAAATTCCCTAATCCCCTAACGAACTCCCCAAATTCCCTATAGAGAGCCCTCTATAGACACACCCCAGAAAACGAAACCTCCCAAATCCCTACAAACCCCCCAAACCCCTACAAATCCCCTATAAATCCCCTAAAGATGCCCAAGCCCCACCGTAGGTCTCGGACATGCTGCAACCGGCCCGGGAGACCGGGACAAAAGATGGCGGCGCCCGCTGAGGAAACTTCCGGCGTCCTGAGCATGCGCAGGGGAAAGCGCCAATAGATGGGCGGGACATGGATGGGAAAAAGGGAAAAAGCCAATGAAAAGTCCGGATGAAGGAAATGGGCGGGGCCCGGGAAAAGGCGGGAATTCTGAGGCGAAAGGGGCGGGGCCAAAGGGAACTGCGCTCCTAAAAGGGCCTGGTTTGGTTTAAAATCAGCAGAAAAGGGCATCAAGGGCATCCAGAATCCACCAGGGTTGACATAAAATCACCCGAAAGATACGCAGGACGATAGAGACTGGGATGGTGCAAAATGGGATCACATGGACTGGGATTGCACAGACTGGGACCAGATGGATCAGGGCCATCCCGACTGGGATTGCAGAAACTGGGATGGCATGGACTGGGACCGTATGGACCGGGACCGTATG
The DNA here is from genome assembly GCF_963662255.1 of Cinclus cinclus. Taxonomy (NCBI): domain Eukaryota; kingdom Metazoa; phylum Chordata; class Aves; order Passeriformes; family Cinclidae; genus Cinclus; species Cinclus cinclus. The sequence continues at coordinate 184,462 of NC_085082.1, forward strand.
GACCGGGATGGCTGCATCGGGACGATGCGAACCGAGGCGGTTCTGCCCCACCCAGGGGTCCCTCCCGTCCTGCCCTGTCCTGTGTAGGGCCCTGCCAAACTCCCTGTGTTAGCATAGGGTTAAAATGTTTCAAAAATCATGGGAATTACCAAGGATTCAGGGGATGGGAAGAAAGGTTGGTCTGGTAGGCCTGGGCAAGGGAACTCGGCCTTTGGAATGAATTAGGTCAGGTGAATCTGCACCTACGTAATCATCATATGATACGATTGTTAAATGTAATGATTGTTTGGTAGTTGAATGTAATTATTGCTTAATTGTAATAAAAATCTTGGGAAACGATATTTGGGGGACCTGATGAAAACTGCAAGAATTGATACTTGGATAAGATCAACGTAGATATGATACCAATACAAGTTTAATAATTAATATACAGCTATATCATGAAAAGGGTATAAAAACACGTCCATCTCAAATTCACGTTGGAGTCAGATTTGGGTTTATACCCCGGCTCCCCAAGCTCTTCAATGAAACCACCTGCATATAATCATCCTGTGATTATGCGTTTCCACGCTAACATTTTGGCGACCCAGATGGGACCTTGTGAGCGCTGCTGAGGACCCCGCGACCCGATCACGCCCCAGCCGGCACCGAGGGATTCTCGGGAAGCCCGTCGGCACCGGGACCCCCCGCCGCTCACAACGTCCCCTGGAGAAAGGTAAGGTGCTTTTACTCTGGCCTGGTTGCCTGCCAGTTAGGCGCAGCGAAAGGCGCGTGTGGTTGGGCTGAGGAATTCCTGGTATTGCCGCGGTGCCGTCCGTCAGTCAATCGCGAAAGCGTTGCAGGTTCAGCATCAGTGGTTTATTGTAGCTGTAACACGGAGAAGATTAAACGGATTTTGGGCGGCAGTGCCCCCACACCACACACTTCTCCTTTGGGCTGCTCATTAGCACATTGGAAGGAAGGTAATTTTGGGCAAGAGTTACATAAGGTTGATTGATTATTATAACACTTGGTGGCCGAAATATGTCTTGCAGCATGGGAAAATGTGTCCGGAAAACTTGTCTTTGCCATCTGATGTGATTTCACAGTTATCGATCTTTTGTAAACAGGAGGGCAGATTGGACAAAGTTCCCTACGTTGATTCATTTTTCTATTTGCAGGAAACACCAGAGTGGCTGGTTGAGTGTGGGTTAATGATTGTTAAAGTACCTGAAAACAATAATTGCATGGGTTGTGTCCAAGGGAAGCGTTGTATAGAACACCTGGCATTGGATGAAAAGTTTATATCGGATCGATGATATGGATGGTGAATTGCTGGTAGCCCCCATGGGATCAAGGGAATCTGACCCTACCTCACCTGGCCCGATTTCACCTGACCCACTTACACACCCCCTGCCAAAGGATACCCTCCTCCCTCACCTACTGGTGCTCAGGGATACCCTCCTCTCCCACCAACGCCTCTTTCGCCTGCTCCTGTCTTCCTGTACCCTCCTCTGCCGTCTTCACCTGCCCCTCCTTCCCCAGAAAATGACTAAGATGGAACCGTGATACAGAGATGTGGGGAGGGTGCCACAGGAGCAGATAGTATGGGGAGGCCAAAACAAAAGTATAACCAGCCGAGTGTCTTCCCAGCATGGATTCCAGGGAATGTGGGTCACCAAGGCTCTGCCCAACGTGGGTCCTCACAGGGCTTCCCTTACTGGTGCCTCCGTTGGTGTATGGTCAACGCTGATCTGCAGGAGAAGCTTTTCCCACATTCAGTACACACATAGGGCCTCTCCCCGGTGTGGATGCGCCGGTGGATGATGAGGTTGGAGTTTTTCCTGAAGACCTTCCCGCAATCAGGACACTCGTAGGGTCTCTCATCCGTGTGTGTCTGGTAGTGCTGCATGAGCAGGGAGCGGGAGTAAAACCTCTTCCCACACTCTGAGCACTCGTAGGGCTTCTCTCCAGTGTGGATACTTTGGTGACGGATTAGGTTGGAACGTTGCCTGAAGTCCTTCCCACAATCCTCACACTTGTAGGGCCTTTTCCCAGTGTGGATGCGCCGGTGTCTCATGAGTGTGGAGTTTTTCCTGAAGCCCTTCCCACAGTCAGGACACTCGTAGGGTCTCTCATCCGTGTGTGTCTGGTAGTGCTGCATGAGCTGGGAGCTGCAGTAAAACCTCTTCCCACACTCTGAGCACTCGTAGGGCCTCTCCCCAGTGTGGATCCTTTGGTGACGGATTAGGTTGGAACGTTGCCTGAAGTCCTTCCCACACTCCTCACACTTGTAGGGCCGGTCCCCAGTGTGGATCCTCCAGTGGAGGATCAGTGAGGAGCTGTTGCTGAAGCTCTTCCCACACACCTCACACTCATAGGGCTTCTCCCCGGTGTGGATGCGCCGGTGAATAACAAGCCTAGAGTTATCCCTGAAGCCCTTCCCGCAGTCAGGACACTTGTAGGGCCTCTCAGCCGTGTGTGTCTGGTAGTGCTGCATGAGCTGGGAGTTGACGGGAAACTTCTTCCCACACTCTGAGCACTCGTAGGGCATCTCCCCAGTGTGGATAAATTGGTGACGGATCAGGGTGCTATGTTGCCTGAAATCCTTCCCACAATCCCCACATTTGTAGGGCCTCTCCCCAGTGTGGATCTTCTGGTGGCGGATCAATTGGCTGCTCAGCCGGAAACTCTTCCCACACTCCTCACACTTGTAGGGCGTCTCCCCAGTGTGGATCCTCCGGTGGTACATCAGCCTGCAGCTGTCGCTGAAGCCTTTCCCACACTCGAGACACTCGTAGGGCCTCTCCCCAGTGTGGATGCGCCGGTGTCTCATGAGTGTGGAGTTTTTCCTGAAGCCCTTCCCACAGTCAGGACACTCGTAGGGTCTCTCATCCGTGTGTGTCTGGTAGTGCTGCATGAGCTGGGAGTTGACGGGAAACCTCATCCCACACTCTGAGCACTCGTAGGGCTTCTCCCCAGTGTGGATCCTTTGGTGACAGATTAGGCTGGAACGTTGCCTGAAGTCCTTCCCACAATCCCCACATTTGTAGGGCCTCTCCCCAGTGTGGATGCTTTGGTGACGGATCAGGTCGGAACGGCGTCTGAAGCCCTTCCCACAATCCCCACACTTGTAGGGCCGTTCCCCGGTGTGGATCCTCTGGTGACAGATAAGTCTGCTCCTCCATCTGAAGCTCATCCCGCACTCCTCACACTTGTGGAGCTTCTCCCCATCATGAAGCTGCTCATGAACCACCAGGTCCGAGCTCCGGCTCCATCTCCGACCCCCTGCCCGGCCCAGGCTGGGTCTTTCCTCCTCAGATCCCCGTGATCTGCGTTTGCAGCCCCTCCTCATGCGGGATCTCCGCGGCTCTTCCTCCCCGCTGGATTCCTGCGACGTGGAGCCGCTCCAAACGACCTCTTCCTCGAGGTTCTGCCGCGGGGATTTGTCCTCCATGGTCTCTGTCCTCAGCTCCTTGTCTGGGGCAGGAAGGACAAGGAGAGGATGGGATTTGCCTCCGTGCCAGAGGGAAGGGGAAGGAGAACCCCCCAGCGCGACCCCGGCACGACGGCGCCGGCAGCGGGGTTGTCCTGCAGCTGGGGGCCCTGCTGGGCTGGGAGATGGAGCAGGACAGAGGGTTAAAAGGGGCAGTGAATTCCTCCTCACCTGCCTGGTTATCCTGGGGCAGCTTCCTCTTCCTCAGAGCCTCCTCCTCCTCCAACGGGCCAAGGTTTGGGAATGGGAAATTCTGCTTTGGGCTAAAACAAGGGATGAGCATGTTGTGTTGCGGGTTCTGCCTGCCCAAGTCCATCTCTAGAAGTCCCCGGGCACTGGCGCCCATAAAAACCTCCCAAACAGCCAACATTCAGGCCTGGAAATGCCTCCCACCAGCTCCTGGGAATGGTCCCTCTCCTCTGGTGTTCAGGGGTTCCCCCCTGTCCCAGCTCTGGGGCTCACGCTTGTATTGGGGGTCCCCCATCTCCTCGGTCCCTGCACTCCCCAGGCTGCTGGGAGTCCCAGGAATCCACAAAGCTCTCCCCTCTTCCATCTCCCTATTTAGGGATGCTGGGGGTTTTTGGGTCCCACGGTCCCTTCTCCCCCTTATTCTCTGTCTGGGGCGCAGGGGATTCATGGACTCCCCCCTGCCCCTCTCCAGGCTCTTGAGGGTCCCACGAATCTCGGCGCTCCCCCCTCTCTGGGCTCCCCACTTTGGGATCCTGGGGCACACAGGGCTCTGCTCCTCCAGGCTGCCTCTGCCGGCAGCTGCCACCAGGACCCCCCAATGTCCCCCAAGGGGCATTTTCGGCTCAGCTTTGGAGTTCTGCATTCTCCAAACGAACCCACTCCCCCCAAAAAATAAATAAACAAACCATGCAGAGAGGCACTGGGACTATTCTAGGGGCAACTGGGATGCAACTGGGGGCAAGTGAGCCACGCTGAGGTAACTGGCAGTGCCTGGGAATGACTAGGAGATTGTTCAGGGCTACTGGGATATACTGGGAGTATCTGAGACCACAGGGGTGCTGACTGGGACCTAGCTAGGAGCAACTGGGAATGTGCTGGGGGAAAACTGGGAGCATGCTGGGGCAACCGGGGGCAAGTGTGAGCGACTGGGGCCCTGGAGGCAGAGACTGGCATCATACTGGAGTCGCACTGGGATCGTACTGGGAGTGACTGGAACTATGGTATGGGCAGCTGGGGGAGCTGGAAACGCACTGGAGCAAAGTGGGAGGAACTGGGAGCAACGGGGACCGTGCTGGGGGCAAATTGCATGAAATCAGGCCATGACTTGGGAGTGACTGGGCTCCTAGTGGGAGTGCCGAGGAAACTGGAACCACACGCGGGGAGCAAGCGGGCTCATACTGGGAGCAGCCGCTTCCGTCCCAAGGACCCCCGATCCCCTTTCCCGGCCATCCCGCCCCTCCAGCCCCAGCACCCCCCGCCGGGATCCCGGGAATCCCAGGGGTCCCCCCCTCTCGGGGTCCCCGCTCTGCCCTTCTGGGGCTCTCCTCTCTCCGGGCTCCCGCTCCAGGAAGCCGCGGCTCTCCCGGGGCTCCCCAAAACCGCTGTCCCCCGCCGATCCCGCCGGTCCCGCGCGGTCCCCACGTGGCCCCGGCAGAGCTCGCAGGGCCCGGCCCGGGAAGCCCAATCCCCACCGCGGGGGGACCCGCATCCCCCCGCCCCCCGCCGGGGCCCTGCCGCCAGCCACCGGGACCCCCAAAAACACCTCCCGGGGACCCCCCGATCGATGTCCCCCCGAGGGGCACCTGCGGCTCCGGAGCCCAGAGAGATCCAAACATCCCCCCCAGGGAACCCCAAACCCAGGGACCCCCCCCCCCCCCCGGGATATTTGGGACGAGCTCCCCCTCCCCGGGCACCTGCGGGATGGGGGGCGATGGTCCCGGGGAGGCTGCGAGTTCAGGGAGCTCCGGAGCCGCGCGCTTGATTCGCTCCTTCTCTGCTCCTGCTTCCTGCTGCCGCTCCGCCTCTTCCTCCCTCCTCCTCCTCCTCCCCCTCCTCATTCCCAGTTCCGAAACCGAACTGGGAGGGGATGGGTCAAGGAAAGGGCGGGAACCGTGAGGGCAAAGGGGCGGGGTCAAGGCAAGGGCGGGAACTGTGAGGGCAAAGGGGCGGGGTCAAGGAAAGGGCGGGAACTGTGAGGGGAAAGGGGCGGGGTCAAGGAAAGGGCGGGAACTGTGAGGGCAAAGGGGCGGGGTCAAGGAAAGGGCGGGAACTGTGAGGGCAAAGGGGCGGGGTCAAGGAAAGGGCGGGAACTGTGAGGGGAAAGGGGCGGGGCCAAGGGGCCCTCTGGTTCTAAAAGGGCCTGGTTTGCCCTAAGATCTTCAGAAAAGGGCCTCAAATGCAGCCTAGATCCACCAGGGTTGGCAGAAAATCAGCCAAAGGCCCCTGAAATCCATACAAAGCGGTGTAAAATCACCCAAATGGGGCTCATGTTCTCCAAAAGTGAGCAGCAGTCCAGCCTAAATCCGCCCAGTTGATCCTAGAATCACCAAAATGGGACGAAAATCTGAGGGACCGTAGACCGCGAGCGGCACCAGAACCGGCAGCAGCACCAAGAATGAGACCGAAATCAGAATGGAGCCCGAGACCAAGAGTGGGAACAGAACCGACACCAGAACTGAGACCATCAACGCTCCAGAAGCGGAACTAGGCCTGGGACTGAGAAGGAGACCGAGAGCGAAACCGGCCCCAGAGCTGGCCCTGGGACCAAGACTGAGACCAACACCGACACTAGAACCTGCACCGGGAGTGCTCCAGCACTGTCCTGGGACCGACACTGGCACCGGCACTGGCAGGACTCCAGGGCTGACACTGGGAGCGGCGCCGGAACCAGCACCAAGACTGGCACCGGCGCCAGAACCGAGACTGAGATTGGCCCTGGGAGAACTCTGGGACCAGCACCGGTACTGCTACCAGCACTGGGATTGGGTCCGCTCCAAAACCAAGAGCGACATTTGAGACCGAGACTGGCACCGCTATAGGACCCAGGCTGAGACCAACACTGTGGAAGCTGACACAGAGAGAGCTGTGGATTTAATCAGCATTTGCAGTTTGATAACCAAGATGCCTTGGCAAGAACAACCAGAGACCCCAGACCCCACAAATGCCCTACAGAGACCCCAGTCCCCCCCAAATCCCCCATAGAGAACCCAGACCTCCCCAAGATCCACTTTAGAGTCCCCAGACCCACAAAATCCCCCACAGAAACCCCAGACCCCCCCAAATCCCCCATAGAGACCCCAGACCCCCCAAATCCCCCATAGAGATCCCAGACCCCCCAAATCCTCCGTAGAGACCCCAGACCCCCCAAATCCCCCATAGAGACCCCAGACTCCCCCCAAAATCCACTTTAGAGACCCCAGACCCCCCAAATCCCCCACAGAGACCCCATACCCCACAAAATCCCATGAACAGACCGCAGACCCCCCCAAATCCCCTATTAATCCTCCAGAGTTCCCCAAATCCCCTACAGAAACCCCAGACCCCCAAATCACCCATAGAGACCCCAGACCCCCCAAGATCCACTTTAGAGTCCCCAGACCCTGAAAATCCCCCATAGAGACCCCAGACCCCCACCCCAAATCACCCACAGACACCCCAGACCCCCAAAATCCCATAGAGACCCCAGATCCCTAAATCCCCCATAGAGACCCCAGACCCCCCCAAATCTCCCATAGAGACCCCAGACCCCCCAAAATCCCCTACAGACCCCCCAGACCCACACAAAAATCCACTTTAGAGACGCCAGACCCCCCTAAATCCCCCATAGAGACCCCAGACCCCCCCCAAATCACCTACAGACACCCCAGACCCCCAAAATCCCATAGAGACCCCAGATCCCCAAAATACCCCATACAGACCCCAGACCCCCCAAAATCCCCTACAGAGCCCCCAGACCCCCCAAATCCCCCAGAGACACCCCCAGACCTCCCCAAACCCCTACAGAGACGCAAGACCCCACAAATCCCCTAAAGATCCCCCATAGACCCCCGGAACCCCCAAATTCCCTATAGCCCCCCCACAAATCTCAAATACACATCTCCGGAAATCCCCTACAGACCCCCCCCAAATCCCCTACAGACACCCCTAGAAATTCCCTAATCCCCTAACGAACTCCCCAAATTCCCTATAGAGAGCCCTCTATAGACACACCCCAGAAAACGAAACCTCCCAAATCCCTACAAACCCCCCAAACCCCTACAAATCCCCTATAAATCCCCTAAAGATGCCCAAGCCCCACCGTAGGTCTCGGACATGCTGCAACCGGCCCGGGAGACCGGGACAAAAGATGGCGGCGCCCGCTGAGGAAACTTCCGGCGTCCTGAGCATGCGCAGGGGAAAGCGCCAATAGATGGGCGGGACATGGATGGGAAAAAGGGAAAAAGCCAATGAAAAGTCCGGATGAAGGAAATGGGCGGGGCCCGGGAAAAGGCGGGAATTCTGAGGCGAAAGGGGCGGGGCCAAAGGGAACTGCGCTCCTAAAAGGGCCTGGTTTGGTTTAAAATCAGCAGAAAAGGGCATCAAGGGCATCCAGAATCCACCAGGGTTGACATAAAATCACCCGAAAGATACGCAGGACGATAGAGACTGGGATGGTGCAAAATGGGATCACATGGACTGGGATTGCACAGACTGGGACCAGATGGATCAGGGCCATCCCGACTGGGATTGCACAAACTGGGATGGCATGGACTGGGACCGTATGGACCACGATGGCTGCATCGGGACGATGCGAACCGAGGCGGTTCTGCCCCACCCAGGGGTCCCTCCCGTCCTGCTCTGTCCTGTGTAGGGCCCTGCCAAACTCCCTGTGTTAGCATAGGGTTAAAATGTTTCAAAAATCATGGGAATTACCAAGGATTCAGGGGATGGGAAGAAAGGTTGGTCTGGTAGGCCTGGGCAAGGGAACTCGGCCTTTGGAATGAATTAGGTCAGGTGAATCTGCACCTACGTAATCATCATATGATACGATTGTTAAATGTAATGATTGTTTGGTAGTTGAATGTAATTATTGCTTAATTGTAATAAAAATCTCGGGAAACGATATTTGGGGGACCTGATGAAAATTGCAAGAATTGATACTTGGATAAGATCAACGTAGATATGATACCAATACAGGTTTAATAATTAATATACAGCTATATCATGAAAAGGGTATAAAAACACGTCCATCTCGAATCCACGTTGGAGTCAGATTTGGGTTTATACCCCGGCTCCCCAAGCTCTTCAATGAAACCACCTGCATATAATCATCCTGTGATTATGCGTTTCCACGCTAACATTTTGGCGACCCAGATGGGACCTTGTGAGCGCTGCTGAGGACCCCGCGACCCGATCACGCCCCAGCCGGCACCGAGGGATTCTCGGGAAGCCCGTCGGCACCGGGACCCCCCGCCGCTCACAACGTCCCCTGGAGAAAGGTAAGGTGCTTTTACTCTGGCCTGGTTGCCTGCCAGTTAGGCGCAGCGAAAGGCGCGTGTGGTTGGGCTGAGGAATTCCTGGTATTGCCGCGGTGCCGTCCGTCAGTCAATCGCGAAAGCGTTGCAGGTTCGGCATCAGTGGTTTATTGTAGCTGTAACACGGAGAAGATTAAACGGATTTTGGGCGGCAGTGCCCCCACACCACACACTTCTCCTTTGGGCTGCTCATTAGCACATTGGAAGGAAGGTAATTTTGGGCAAGAGTTACATAAGGTTGATTGATTATTATAACACTTGGTGGCCGAAATATGTCTTGCAGCATGGGAAAATGTGTCCGGAAAACTTGTCTTTGCCATCTGATGTGATTTCACAGTTACTGATCTTTTGTAAACAGGAGGGCAGATTGGACAAAGTTCCCTACGTTGATTCATTTTTCTATTTGCAGGAAACACCAGAGTGGCTGGTTGAGTGTGGGTTAATGATTGTTAAAGTACCTGAAAACAATAATTGCATGGGTTGTGTCCAAGGGAAGCGTTGTATAGAACACCTGGCATTGGATGAAAAGTTTATATCGGATCGATGATATGGATGGTGAATTGCTGGTAGCCCCCATGGGATCAAGGGAATCTGACCCTACCTCACCTGGCCCGATTTCACCTGACCCACTTACACACCCCCTGCCAAAGGATACCCTCCTCCCTCACCTACTGGTGCTCAGGGATACCCTCCTCTCCCACCAACGCCTCTTTCGCCTGCTCCTGTCTTCCTGTACCCTCCTCTGCCGTCTTCACCTGCCCCTCCTTCCCCAGAAAATGACTAAGATGGAACCGTGATACAGAGATGTGGGGAGGGTGCCACAGGAGCAGATAGTATGGGGAGGCCAAAACAAAAGTATAACCAGCCGAGTGTCTTCCCAGCATGGATTCCAGGGAATGTGGGTCACCAAGGCTCTGCCCAACGTGGGTCCTCACAGGGCTTCCCTTACTGGTGCCTCCGTTGGTGTATGGTCAACGCTGATCTGCAGGAGAAGCTTTTCCCACATTCAGTACACACATAGGGCCTCTCCCCGGTGTGGATGCGCCGGTGGATGATGAGGTTGGAGTTTTTCCTGAAGACCTTCCCGCAATCAGGACACTCGTAGGGTCTCTCATCCGTGTGTGTCTGGTAGTGCTGCATGAGCAGGGAGCGGGAGTAAAACCTCTTCCCACACTCTGAGCACTCGTAGGGCTTCTCTCCAGTGTGGATACTTTGGTGACGGATTAGGTTGGAACGTTGCCTGAAGTCCTTCCCACAATCCTCACACTTGTAGGGCCTTTTCCCAGTGTGGATGCGCCGGTGTCTCATGAGTGTGGAGTTTTTCCTGAAGCCCTTCCCACAGTCAGGACACTCGTAGGGTCTCTCATCCGTGTGTGTCTGGTAGTGCTGCATGAGCTGGGAGCTGCAGTAAAACCTCTTCCCACACTCTGAGCACTCGTAGGGCCTCTCCCCAGTGTGGATCCTTTGGTGACGGATTAGGTTGGAACGTTGCCTGAAGTCCTTCCCACACTCCTCACACTTGTAGGGCCGGTCCCCAGTGTGGATCCTCCAGTGGAGGATCAGTGAGGAGCTGTTGCTGAAGCTCTTCCCACACACCTCACACTCATAGGGCTTCTCCCCGGTGTGGATGCGCCGGTGAATAACAAGCCTAGAGTTATCCCTGAAGCCCTTCCCGCAGTCAGGACACTTGTAGGGCCTCTCAGCCGTGTGTGTCTGGTAGTGCTGCATGAGCTGGGAGTTGACGGGAAACTTCTTCCCACACTCTGAGCACTCGTAGGGCATCTCCCCAGTGTGGATAAATTGGTGACGGATCAGGGTGCTATGTTGCCTGAAATCCTTCCCACAATCCCCACATTTGTAGGGCCTCTCCCCAGTGTGGATCTTCTGGTGGCGGATCAATTGGCTGCTCAGCCGGAAACTCTTCCCACACTCCTCACACTTGTAGGGCGTCTCCCCAGTGTGGATCCTCCGGTGGTACATCAGCCTGCAGCTGTCGCTGAAGCCTTTCCCACACTCGAGACACTCGTAGGGCCTCTCCCCAGTGTGGATGCGCCGGTGTCTCATGAGTGTGGAGTTTTTCCTGAAGCCCTTCCCACAGTCAGGACACTCGTAGGGTCTCTCATCCGTGTGTGTCTGGTAGTGCTGCATGAGCTGGGAGTTGACGGGAAACCTCATCCCACACTCTGAGCACTCGTAGGGCTTCTCCCCAGTGTGGATCCTTTGGTGACAGATTAGGCTGGAACGTTGCCTGAAGTCCTTCCCACAATCCCCACATTTGTAGGGCCTCTCCCCAGTGTGGATGCTTTGGTGACGGATCAGGTTGCAACGGCGTCTGAAGCCCTTCCCACAATCCCCACATATGTAGGGCCTCTCCCCAGTGTGGATCCTTTGGTGCTGGACCAGCTTGGAACGTTCCCTAAAGCCCTTCCCACAATCCTCACATATGCAGGCCCTCTCCCCAGTGTGGATGCGCCGGTGTCTCATGAGTGTGGAGTTTTTCCTGAAGCCCTTCCCACAGTCAGGACACTCGTAGGGTCTCTCATCCGTGTGTGTCTGGTAGTGCTGCATGAGCTGGGAGTTGACGGGAAACCTCATCCCACACTCTGAGCACTCGTAGGGCTTCTCCCCAGTGTGGATCCTTTGGTGACAGATTAGGCTGGAACGTTGCCTGAAGTCCTTCCCACAATCCCCACATTTGTAGGGCCTCTCCCCAGTGTGGATGCTTTGGTGACGGATCAGGTCGGAACGGCGTCTGAAGCCCTTCCCACAATCCCCACACTTGTAGGGCCGTTCCCCGGTGTGGATCCTCTGGTGACAGATAAGTCTGCTCCTCCATCTGAAGCTCATCCCGCACTCCTCACACTTGTGGAGCTTCTCCCCATCATGAAGCTGCTCATGAACCACCAGGTCCGAGCTCCGGCTCCATCTCCGACCCCCTGCCCGGCCCAGGCTGGGTCTTTCCTCCTCAGATCCCCGTGATCTGCGTTTGCAGCCCCTCCTCATGCGGGATCTCCGCGGCTCTTCCTCCCCGCTGGATTCCTGCGACGTGGAGCCGCTCCAAACGACCTCTTCCTCGAGGTTCTGCCGCGGGGATTTGTCCTCCATGGTCTCTGTCCTCAGCTCCTTGTCTGGGGCAGGAAGGACAAGGAGAGGATGGGATTTGCCTCCGTGCCAGAGGGAAGGGGAAGGAGAACCCCCCAGCGCGACCCCGGCACGACGGCGCCGGCAGCGGGGTTGTCCTGCAGCTGGGGGCCCTGCTGGGCTGGGAGATGGAGCAGGACAGAGGGTTAAAAGGGGCAGTGAATTCCTCCTCACCTGCCTGGTTATCCTGGGGCAGCTTCCTCTTCCTCAGAGCCTCCTCCTCCTCCAACGGGCCAAGGTTTGGGAATGGGAAATCCTGCTTTGGGCTAAAACAAGGGATGAGCATGTTGTGTTGCGGGTTCTGCCTGCCCAAGTCCATCTCTAGAAGTCCCCGGGCACTGGCGCCCATAAAAACCTCCCAAACAGCCAACATTCAGGCCTGGAAATGCCTCCCACCAGCTCCTGGGAATGGTCCCTCTCCTCTGGTGTTCAGGGGTTCCCCCCTGTCCCAGCTCTGGGGCTCACGCTTGTATTGGGGGTCCCCCATCTCCTCGGTCCCTGCACTCCCCAGGCTGCTGGGAGTCCCAGGAATCCACAAAGCTCTCCCCTCTTCCATCTCCCTATTTAGGGATGCTGGGGGTTTTTGGGTCCCACGGTCCCTTCTCCCCCTTATTCTCTGTCTGGGGCGCAGGGGATTCATGGACTCCCCCCTGCCCCTCTCCAGGCTCTTGAGGGTCCCACGAATCTCGGCGCTCCCCCCTCTCTGGGCTCCCCACTTTGGGATCCTGGGGCACACAGGGCTCTGCTCCTCCAGGCTGCCTCTGCCGGCAGCTGCCACCAGGACCCCCCAATGTCCCCCAAGGGGCATTTTCGGCTCAGCTTTGGAGTTCTGCATTCTCCAAACGAACCCACTCCCCCCAAAAAATAAATAAACAAACCATGCAGAGAGGCACTGGGACTATTCTAGGGGCAACTGGGATGCAACTGGGGGCAAGTGAGCCACGCTGAGGTAACTGGCAGTGCCTGGGAATGACTAGGAGATTGTTCAGGGCTACTGGGATATACTGGGAGTATCTGAGACCACAGGGGTGCTGACTGGGACCTAGCTAGGAGCAACTGGGAATGTGCTGGGGGAAAACTGGGAGCATGCTGGGGCAACCGGGGGCAAGTGTGAGCGACTGGGGCCCTGGAGGCAGAGACTGGCATCATACTGGAGTCGCACTGGGATCGTACTGGGAGTGACTGGAACTATGGTATGGGCAGCTGGGGGAGCTGGAAACGCACTGGAGCAAAGTGGGAGGAACTGGGAGCAACGGGGACCGTGCTGGGGGCAAATTGCATGAAATCAGGCCATGACTTGGGAGTGACTGGGCTCCTAGTGGGAGTGCCGAGGAAACTGGAACCACACGCGGGGAGCAAGCGGGCTCATACTGGGAGCAGCCGCTTCCGTCCCAAGGACCCCCGATCCCCTTTCCCGGCCATCCCGCCCCTCCAGCCCCAGCACCCCCCGCCGGGATCCCGGGAATCCCAGGGGTCCCCCCCTCTCGGGGTCCCCGCTCTGCCCTTCTGGGGCTCTCCTCTCTCCGGGCTCCCGCTCCAGGAAGCCGCGGCTCTCCCGGGGCTCCCCAAAACCGCTGTCCCCCGCCGATCCCGCCGGTCCCGCGCGGTCCCCACGTGGCCCCGGCAGAGCTCGCAGGGCCCGGCCCGGGAAGCCCAATCCCCACCGCGGGGGGACCCGCATCCCCCCGCCCCCCGCCGGGGCCCTGCCGCCAGCCACCGGGACCCCCAAAAACACCTCCCGGGGACCCCCCGATCGATGTCCCCCCGAGGGGCACCTGCGGCTCCGGAGCCCAGAGAGATCCAAACATCCCCCCCAGGGAACCCCAAACCCAGGGACCCCCCCCCCCCCCGGGATATTTGGGACGAGCTCCCCCTCCCCGGGCACCTGCGGGATGGGGGGCGATGGTCCCGGGGAGGCTGCGAGTTCAGGGAGCTCCGGAGCCGCGCGCTTGATTCGCTCCTTCTCTGCTCCTGCTTCCTGCTGCCGCTCCGCCTCTTCCTCCCTCCTCCTCCTCCTCCCCCTCCTCATTCCCAGTTCCGAAACCGAACTGGGAGGGGATGGGTCAAGGAAAGGGCGGGAACCGTGAGGGCAAAGGGGCGGGGTCAAGGCAAGGGCGGGAACTGTGAGGGCAAAGGGGCGGGGTCAAGGAAAGGGCGGGAACTGTGAGGGGAAAGGGGCGGGGTCAAGGAAAGGGCGGGAACTGTGAGGGCAAAGGGGCGGGGTCAAGGAAAGGGCGGGAACTGTGAGGGCAAAGGGGCGGGGTCAAGGAAAGGGCGGGAACTGTGAGGGGAAAGGGGCGGGGCCAAGGGGCCCTCTGGTTCTAAAAGGGCCTGGTTTGCCCTAAGATCTTCAGAAAAGGGCCTCAAATGCAGCCTAGATCCACCAGGGTTGGCAGAAAATCAGCCAAAGGCCCCTGAAATCCATACAAAGCGGTGTAAAATCACCCAAATGGGGCTCATGTTCTCCAAAAGTGAGCAGCAGTCCAGCCTAAATCCGCCCAGTTGATCCTAGAATCACCAAAATGGGACGAAAATCTGAGGGACCGTAGACCGCGAGCGGCACCAGAACCAGCAGCAGCACCAAGAATGAGACCGAAATCAGAATGGAGACCGAGACCAAGAGTGGGAACAGAACCGACACCAGAACTGAGACCATCAACGCTCCAGAAGCGGAACTAGGCCTGGGACTGAGAAGGAGACCGAGAGCGAAACCGGCCCCAGAGCTGGCCCTGGGACCAAGACTGAGACCAACACCGACACTAGAACCTGCACCGGGAGTGCTCCAGCACTGTCCTGGGACCGACACTGGCACCGGCACTGGCAGGACTCCAGGGCTGACACTGGGAGCGGCACCGGAACCAGCACCAAGACTGGCACCGGCGCCAGAACCGAGACTGAGATTGGCCCTGGAAGAACTCTGGGACCAGCACCGGTACTGCTACCAGCACTGGGATTGGGTCCGCTCCAAAACCAAGAGTGACATTTGAGACCGAGACTGGCACCGCTATAGGACCCAGGCTGAGACCAACACTGTGGAAGCTGACACAGAGAGAGCTGTGGATTTAATCCGCATTTGCAGTTTGATAACCAAGATGCCTTGGCAAGAACAACCAGAGACCCCAGACCCCACAAATGCCCTACAGAGACCCCAGTCCCCCCCAAATCCCCCATAGAGAACCCAGACCTCCCCAAGATCCACTTTAGAGTCCCCAGACCCACAAAATCCCCCACAGAAACCCCAGACCCCCCCAAATCCCCCATAGAGACCCCAGACCCCCCAAATCCCCCATAGAGATCCCAGACCCCCCAAATCCTCCGTAGAGACCCCAGACCCCCCAAATCCCCCATAGAGACCCCAGACTCCCCCCAAAATCCACTTTAGAGACCCCAGACCCCCCAAATCCCCCACAGAGACCCCATACCCCACAAAATCCCATGAACAGACCGCAGACCCCCCCAAATCCCCTATTAATCCTCCAGAGTTCCCCAAATCCCCTACAGAAACCCCAGACCCCCAAATCACCCATAGAGACCCCAGACCCCCCAAGATCCACTTTAGAGTCCCCAGACCCTGAAAATCCCCCATAGAGACCCCAGACCCCCACCCCAAATCACCTACAGACACCCCAGACCCCCAAAATCCCATAGAGACCCCAGATCCCTAAATACCCCATAGAGACCCCAGACCCCCCAAAATCCCCTACAGAGCCCCCAGACCCCCCAAATCCCCCAGAGACACCCCCAGACCTCCCCAAACCCCTACAGAGACGCAAGACCCCCCAAATCCCCTAAAGATCCCCCATAGACCCCCGGAACCCCCAAATTCCCTATAGCCCCCCCACAAATCTCAAATACACATCTCCGGAAATCCCCTACAGACCCCCCCCAAATCCCCTACAGACACCCCTAGAAATTCCCTAATCCCCTAACGAACCCCCCAAATTCCCTATAGAGAGCCCTCTATAGACACACCCCAGAAAACGAAACCTCCCAAATCCCTACAAACCCCCCAAACCCCTACAAATCCCCTATAAATCCCCTAAAGATGCCCAAGCCCCACCGGAGGTCTCGGACATGCTGCAACCGGCCCGGGAGACCGGGACAAAAGATGGCGGCGCCCGCTGAGGAAACTTCCGGCGTCCTGAGCATGCGCAGGGGAAAGCGCCAATAGATGGGCGGGACATGGATGGGAAAAAGCCAATGAAAAGTCCGGATGAAGGAAATGGGCGGGGCCCGGGAAAAGGCGGGAATTCTGAGGCGAAAGGGGCGGGGCCAAAGGGAACTGCGCTCCTAAAAGGGCCTGGTTTGGTTTAAAATCAGCAGAAAAGGGCATCAAGGGCATCCAGAATCCACCAGGGTTGACATAAAATCACCCGAAAGATACGCAGGACGATAGAGACTGGGATGGTGCAAAATGGGATCACATGGACTGGGATTGCACAGACTGGGACCAGATGGATCAGGGCCATCCCGACTGGGATTGCACAAACTGGGATGGCATGGACTGGGACCGTATGGACCGGGATGGCTGCATCGGGACGATGCGAACCGAGGCGGTTCTGCCCCACCCAGGGGTCCCTCCCGTCCTGCCCTGTCCTGTGTAGGGCCCTGCCAAACTCCCTGTGTTAGCATAGGGTTAAAATGTTTCAAAAATCATGGGAATTACCAAGGATTCAGGGGATGGGAAGAAAGGTTGGTCTGGTAGGCCTGGGCAAGGGAACTCGGCCTTTGGAATGAATTAGGTCAGGTGAATCTGCACCTACGTAATCATCATATGATACGATTGTTAAATGTAATGATTGTTTGGTAGTTGAATGTAATTATTGCTTAATTGTAATAAAAATCTTGGGAAACGATATTTGGGGGACCTGATGAAAATTGCAAGAATTGATACTTGGATAAGATCAACGTAGATATGATACCAATACAGGTTTAATAATTAATATACAGCTATATCATGAAAAGGGTATAAAAACACGTCCATCTCGAATCCACGTTGGAGTCAGATTTGGGTTTATACCCCGGCTCCCCAAGCTCTTCAATGAAACCACCTGCATATAATCATCCTGTGATTATGCGTTTCCACGCTAACATTTTGGCGACCCAGATGGGACCTTGTGAGCGCTGCTGAGGACCCCGCGACCCGATCACGCCCCAGCCGGCACCGAGGGATTCTCGGGAAGCCCGTCGGCACCGGGACCCCCCGCCGCTCACAACGTCCCCTGGAGAAAGGTAAGGTGCTTTTACTCTGGCCTGGTTGCCTGCCAGTTAGGCGCAGCGAAAGGCGCGTGTGGTTGGGCTGAGGAATTCCTGGTATTGCCGCGGTGCCGTCCGTCAGTCAATCGCGAAAGCGTTGCAGGTTCGGCATCAGTGGTTTATTGTAGCTGTAACACGGAGAAGATTAAACGGATTTTGGGCGGCAGTGCCCCCACACCACACACTTCTCCTTTGGGCTGCTCATTAGCACATTGGAAGGAAGGTAATTTTGGGCAAGAGTTACATAAGGTTGATTGATTATTATAACACTTGGTGGCCGAAATATGTCTTGCAGCATGGGAAAATGTGTCCGGAAAACTTGTCTTTGCCATCTGATGTGATTTCACAGTTACTGATCTTTTGTAAACAGGAGGGCAGATTGGACAAAGTTCCCTACGTTGATTCATTTTTCTATTTGCAGGAAACACCAGAGTGGCTGGTTGAGTGTGGGTTAATGATTGTTAAAGTACCTGAAAACAATAATTGCATGGGTTGTGTCCAAGGGAAGCGTTGTATAGAACACCTGGCATTGGATGAAAAGTTTATATCGGATCGATGATATGGATGGTGAATTGCTGGTAGCCCCCATGGGATCAAGGGAATCTGACCCTACCTCACCTGGCCCGATTTCACCTGACCCACTTACACACCCCCTGCCAAAGGATACCCTCCTCCCTCACCTACTGGTGCTCAGGGATACCCTCCTCTCCCACCAACGCCTCTTTCGCCTGCTCCTGTCTTCCTGTACCCTCCTCTGCCGTCTTCACCTGCCCCTCCTTCCCCAGAAAATGACTAAGATGGAACCGTGATACAGAGATGTGGGGAGGGTGCCACAGGAGCAGATAGTATGGGGAGGCCAAAACAAAAGTATAACCAGCCGAGTGTCTTCCCAGCATGGATTCCAGGGAATGTGGGTCACCAAGGCTCTGC
This sequence comes from Cinclus cinclus, assembly GCF_963662255.1. NCBI lineage: Eukaryota > Metazoa > Chordata > Aves > Passeriformes > Cinclidae > Cinclus > Cinclus cinclus. Next base: position 202,747 of record NC_085082.1, read on the forward strand.
CCAACGTGGGTCCTCACAGGGCTTCCCTTACTGGTGCCTCCGTTGGTGTATGGTCAACGCTGATCTGCAGGAGAAGCTTTTCCCACATTCAGTACACACATAGGGCCTCTCCCCGGTGTGGATGCGCCGGTGGATGATGAGGTTGGAGTTTTTCCTGAAGACCTTCCCGCAATCAGGACACTCGTAGGGTCTCTCATCCGTGTGTGTCTGGTAGTGCTGCATGAGCTGGGAGCTGCAGTAAAACCTCTTCCCACACTCTGAGCACTCGTAGGGCCTCTCCCCAGTGTGGATCCTTTGGTGACGGATTAGGTTGGAACGGTGCCTGAAGTCCTTCCCACACTCCTCACACTTGTAGGGCCGGTCCCCAGTGTGGATCCTCCAGTGGAGGATCAGTGAGGAGCTGTTGCTGAAGCTCTTCCCACACACCTCACACTCATAGGGCTTCTCCCCGGTGTGGATGCGCCGGTGAATAACAAGCCTAGAGTTATCCCTGAAGCCCTTCCCGCAGTCAGGACACTTGTAGGGCCTCTCAGCCGTGTGTGTCTGGTAGTGCTGCATGAGCTGGGAGTTGACGGGAAACTTCTTCCCACACTCTGAGCACTCGTAGGGCATCTCCCCAGTGTGGATAAATTGGTGACGGATCAGGGTGCTATGTTGCCTGAAATCCTTCCCACAATCCCCACATATGTAGGGCCTCTCCCCAGTGTGGATCCTTTGGTGCTGGACCAGCTTGGAACGTTCCCTAAAGCCCTTCCCACAATCCCCACATATGCAGGGCCTCTCCCCAGTGTGGATCTTCTGGTGGCGGATCAATTGGCTGCTCAGCCGGAAACTCTTCCCACACTCCTCACACTTGTAGGGCGTCTCCCCAGTGTGGATCCTCCGGTGGTACATCAGCCTGCAGCTGTCGCTGAAGCCTTTCCCACACTCGAGACACTCGTAGGGCCTCTCCCCAGTGTGGATGCGCCGGTGTCTCATGAGTGTGGAGTTTTTCCTGAAGCCCTTCCCACAGTCAGGACACTCGTAGGGTCTCTCATCCGTGTGTGTCTGGTAGTGCTGCATGAGCTGGGAGTTGACGGGAAACCTCATCCCACACTCTGAGCACTCGTAGGGCTTCTCCCCAGTGTGGATCCTTTGGTGACAGATTAGGCTGGAACGTTGCCTGAAGTCCTTCCCACAATCCCCACATTTGTAGGGCCTCTCCCCAGTGTGGATGCTTTGGTGACGGATCAGGTTGCAACGGCGTCTGAAGCCCTTCCCACAATCCCCACACTTGTAGGGCCGTTCCCCGGTGTGGATCCTCTGGTGACAGATAAGTCTGCTCCTCCATCTGAAGCTCATCCCGCACTCCTCACACTTGTGGAGCTTCTCCCCATCATGAAGCTGCTCATGAACCACCAGGTCCGAGCTCCGGCTCCATCTCCGACCCCCTGCCCGGCCCAGGCTGGGTCTTTCCTCCTCAGATCCCCGTGATCTGCGTTTGCAGCCCCTCCTCATGCGGGATCTCCGCGGCTCTTCCTCCCCGCTGGATTCCTGCGACGTGGAGCCGCTCCAAACGACCTCTTCCTCGAGGTTCTGCCGCGGGGATTTGTCCTCCATGGTCTCTGTCCTCAGCTCCTTGTCTGGGGCAGGAAGGACAAGGAGAGGATGGGATTTGCCTCCGTGCCAGAGGGAAGGGGAAGGAGAACCCCCCAGCGCGACCCCGGCACGACGGCGCCGGCAGCGGGGTTGTCCTGCAGCTGGGGGCCCTGCTGGGCTGGGAGATGGAGCAGGACAGAGGGTTAAAAGGGGCAGTGAATTCCTCCTCACCTGCCTGGTTATCCTGGGGCAGCTTCCTCTTCCTCAGAGCCTCCTCCTCCTCCAACGGGCCAAGGTTTGGGAATGGGAAATTCTGCTTTGGGCTAAAACAAGGGATGAGCATGTTGTGTTGCGGGTTCTGCCTGCCCAAGTCCATCTCTAGAAGTCCCCGGGCACTGGCGCCCATAAAAACCTCCCAAACAGCCAACATTCAGGCCTGGAAATGCCTCCCACCAGCTCCTGGGAATGGTCCCTCTCCTCTGGTGTTCAGGGGTTCCCCCCTGTCCCAGCTCTGGGGCTCACGCTTGTATTGGGGGTCCCCCATCTCCTCGGTCCCTGCACTCCCCAGGCTGCTGGGAGTCCCAGGAATCCACAAAGCTCTCCCCTCTTCCATCTCCCTATTTAGGGATGCTGGGGGTTTTTGGGTCCCACGGTCCCTTCTCCCCCTTATTCTCTGTCTGGGGCGCAGGGGATTCATGGACTCCCCCCTGCCCCTCTCCAGGCTCTTGAGGGTCCCACGAATCTCGGCGCTCCCCCCTCTCTGGGCTCCCCACTTTGGGATCCTGGGGCACACAGGGCTCTGCTCCTCCAGGCTGCCTCTGCCGGCAGCTGCCACCAGGACCCCCCAATGTCCCCCAAGGGGCATTTTCGGCTCAGCTTTGGAGTTCTGCATTCTCCAAACGAACCCACTCCCCCCAAAAAATAAATAAACAAACCATGCAGAGAGGCACTGGGACTATTCTAGGGGCAACTGGGATGCAACTGGGGGCAAGTGAGCCACGCTGAGGTAACTGGCAGTGCCTGGGAATGACTAGGAGATTGTTCAGGGCTACTGGGATATACTGGGAGTATCTGAGACCACAGGGGTGCTGACTGGGACCTAGCTAGGAGCAACTGGGAATGTGCTGGGGGAAAACTGGGAGCATGCTGGGGCAACCGGGGGCAAGTGTGAGCGACTGGGGCCCTGGAGGCAGAGACTGGCATCATACTGGAGTCGCACTGGGATCGTACTGGGAGTGACTGGAACTATGGTATGGGCAGCTGGGGGAGCTGGAAACGCACTGGAGCAAAGTGGGAGGAACTGGGAGCAACGGGGACCGTGCTGGGGGCAAATTGCATGAAATCAGGCCATGACTTGGGAGTGACTGGGCTCCTAGTGGGAGTGCCGAGGAAACTGGAACCACACGCGGGGAGCAAGCGGGCTCATACTGGGAGCAGCCGCTTCCGTCCCAAGGACCCCCGATCCCCTTTCCCGGCCATCCCGCCCCTCCAGCCCCAGCACCCCCCGCCGGGATCCCGGGAATCCCAGGGGTCCCCCCCTCTCGGGGTCCCCGCTCTGCCCTTCTGGGGCTCTCCTCTCTCCGGGCTCCCGCTCCAGGAAGCCGCGGCTCTCCCGGGGCTCCCCAAAACCGCTGTCCCCCGCCGATCCCGCCGGTCCCGCGCGGTCCCCACGTGGCCCCGGCAGAGCTCGCAGGGCCCGGCCCGGGAAGCCCAATCCCCACCGCGGGGGGACCCGCATCCCCCCGCCCCCCGCCGGGGCCCTGCCGCCAGCCACCGGGACCCCCAAAAACACCTCCCGGGGACCCCCCGATCGATGTCCCCCCGAGGGGCACCTGCGGCTCCGGAGCCCAGAGAGATCCAAACATCCCCCCCAGGGAACCCCAAACCCAGGGACCCCCCCCCCCCCCCGGGATATTTGGGACGAGCTCCCCCTCCCCGGGCACCTGCGGGATGGGGGGCGATGGTCCCGGGGAGGCTGCGAGTTCAGGGAGCTCCGGAGCCGCGCGCTTGATTCGCTCCTTCTCTGCTCCTGCTTCCTGCTGCCGCTCCGCCTCTTCCTCCCTCCTCCTCCTCCTCCCCCTCCTCATTCCCAGTTCCGAAACCGAACTGGGAGGGGATGGGTCAAGGAAAGGGCGGGAACCGTGAGGGCAAAGGGGCGGGGTCAAGGCAAGGGCGGGAACTGTGAGGGCAAAGGGGCGGGGTCAAGGAAAGGGCGGGAACTGTGAGGGGAAAGGGGCGGGGTCAAGGAAAGGGCGGGAACTGTGAGGGCAAAGGGGCGGGGTCAAGGAAAGGGCGGGAACTGTGAGGGCAAAGGGGCGGGGTCAAGGAAAGGGCGGGAACTGTGAGGGGAAAGGGGCGGGGCCAAGGGGCCCTCTGGTTCTAAAAGGGCCTGGTTTGCCCTAAGATCTTCAGAAAAGGGCCTCAAATGCAGCCTAGATCCACCAGGGTTGGCAGAAAATCAGCCAAAGGCCCCTGAAATCCATACAAAGCGGTGTAAAATCACCCAAATGGGGCTCATGTTCTCCAAAAGTGAGCAGCAGTCCAGCCTAAATCCGCCCAGTTGATCCTAGAATCACCAAAATGGGACGAAAATCTGAGGGACCGTAGACCGCGAGCGGCACCAGAACCGGCAGCAGCACCAAGAATGAGACCGAAATCAGAATGGAGCCCGAGACCAAGAGTGGGAACAGAACCGACACCAGAACTGAGACCATCAACGCTCCAGAAGCGGAACTAGGCCTGGGACTGAGAAGGAGACCGAGAGCGAAACCGGCCCCAGAGCTGGCCCTGGGACCAAGACTGAGACCAACACCGACACTAGAACCTGCACCGGGAGTGCTCCAGCACTGTCCTGGGACCGACACTGGCACCGGCACTGGCAGGACTCCAGGGCTGACACTGGGAGCGGCGCCGGAACCAGCACCAAGACTGGCACCGGCGCCAGAACCGAGACTGAGATTGGCCCTGGGAGAACTCTGGGACCAGCACCGGTACTGCTACCAGCACTGGGATTGGGTCCGCTCCAAAACCAAGAGCGACATTTGAGACCGAGACTGGCACCGCTATAGGACCCAGGCTGAGACCAACACTGTGGAAGCTGACACAGAGAGAGCTGTGGATTTAATCAGCATTTGCAGTTTGATAACCAAGATGCCTTGGCAAGAACAACCAGAGACCCCAGACCCCACAAATGCCCTACAGAGACCCCAGTCCCCCCCAAATCCCCCATAGAGAACCCAGACCTCCCCAAGATCCACTTTAGAGTCCCCAGACCCACAAAATCCCCCACAGAAACCCCAGACCCCCCCAAATCCCCCATAGAGACCCCAGACCCCCCAAATCCCCCATAGAGATCCCAGACCCCCCAAATCCTCCGTAGAGACCCCAGACCCCCCAAATCCCCCATAGAGACCCCAGACTCCCCCCAAAATCCACTTTAGAGACCCCAGACCCCCCAAATCCCCCACAGAGACCCCATACCCCACAAAATCCCATGAACCGACCGCAGACCCCCCCAAATCCCCTATTAATCCTCCAGAGTTCCCCAAATCCCCTACAGAAACCCCAGACCCCCAAATCACCCATAGAGACCCCAGACCCCCCAAGATCCACTTTAGAGTCCCCAGACCCTGAAAATCCCCCATAGAGACCCCAGACCCCCACCCCAAATCACCTACAGACACCCCAGACCCCCAAAATCCCATAGAGACCCCAGATCCCTAAATACCCCATAGAGACCCCAGACCCCCCAAAATCCCCTACAGAGCCCCCAGACCCCCCAAATCCCCCAGAGACACCCCCAGACCTCCCCAAACCCCTACAGAGACGCAAGACCCCCCAAATCCCCTAAAGATCCCCCATAGACCCCCGGAACCCCCAAATTCCCTATAGCCCCCCCACAAATCTCAAATACACATCTCCGGAAATCCCCTACAGACCCCCCCCCCAAATCCCCTACAGACACCCCTAGAAATTCCCTAATCCCCTAACGAACCCCCCAAATTCCCTATAGAGAGCCCTCTATAGACACACCCCAGAAAACGAAACCTCCCAAATCCCTACAAACCCCATAAACCCCTACAAATCCCCTATAAATCCCCTAAAGATGCCCAAGCCCCACCGGAGGTCTCGGACATGCTGCAACCGGCCCGGGAGACCGGGACAAAAGATGGCGGCGCCCGCTGAGGAAACTTCCGGCGTCCTGAGCATGCGCAGAAGAAAGCGCCAATAGATGGGCGGGACATGGATGGGAAAAAGCCAATGAAAAGTCCGGATGAAGGAAATGGGCGGGGCCCGGGAAAAGGCGGGAATTCTGAGGCGAAAGGGGCGGGGCCAAAGGGAACTGCGCTCCTAAAAGGGCCTGGTTTGGTTTAAAATCAGCAGAAAAGGGCATCAAGGGCATCCAGAATCCACCAGGGTTGACATAAAATCACCCGAAAGATACGCAGGACGATAGAGACTGGGATGGTGCAAAATGGGATCACATGGACTGGGATTGCACAGACTGGGACCAGATGGATCAGGGCCATCCCGACTGGGATTGCACAAACTGGGATGGCATGGACTGGGACCGTATGGACCAGGATGGCTGCATCGGGACGATGCGAACCGAGGCGGTTCTGCCCCACCCAGGGGTCCCTCCCGTCCTGCCCTGTCCTGTGTAGGGCCCTGCCAAACTCCCTGTGTTAGCATAGGGTTAAAATGTTTCAAAAATCATGGGAATTACCAAGGATTCAGGGGATGGGAAGAAAGGTTGGTCTGGTAGGCCTGGGCAAGGGAACTCGGCCTTTGGAATGAATTAGGTCAGGTGAATCTGCACCTACGTAATCATCATATGATACGATTGTTAAATGTAATGATTGTTTGGTAGTTGAATGTAATTATTGCTTAATTGTAATAAAAATCTTGGGAAACGATATTTGGGGGACCTGATGAAAATTGCAAGAATTGATACTTGGATAAGATCAACGTAGATATGATACCAATACAGGTTTAATAATTAATATACAGCTATATCATGAAAAGGGTATAAAAACACGTCCATCTCGAATCCACGTTGGAGTCAGATTTGGGTTTATACCCCGGCTCCCCAAGCTCTTCAATGAAACCACCTGCATATAATCATCCTGTGATTATGCGTTTCCACGCTAACATTTTGGCGACCCAGATGGGACCTTGTGAGCGCTGCTGAGGACCCCGCGACCCGATCACGCCCCAGCCGGCACCGAGGGATTCTCGGGAAGCCCGTCGGCACCGGGACCCCCCGCCGCTCACAACGTCCCCTGGAGAAAGGTAAGGTGCTTTTACTCTGGCCTGGTTGCCTGCCAGTTAGGCGCAGCGAAAGGCGCGTGTGGTTGGGCTGAGGAATTCCTGGTATTGCCGCGGTGCCGTCCGTCAGTCAATCGCGAAAGCGTTGCAGGTTTGGCATCAGTGGTTTATTGTAGCTGTAACACGGAGAAGATTAAACGGATTTTGGGCGGCAGTGCCCCCACACCACACACTTCTCCTTTGGGCTGCTCATTAGCACATTGGAAGGAAGGTAATTTTGGGCAAGAGTTACATAAGGTTGATTGATTATTATAACACTTGGTGGCCGAAATATGTCTTGCAGCATGGGAAAATGTGTCCGGAAAACTTGTCTTTGCCATCTGATGTGATTTCACAGTTACTGATCTTTTGTAAACAGGAGGGCAGATTGGACAAAGTTCCCTACGTTGATTCATTTTTCTATTTGCAGGAAACACCAGAGTGGCTGGTTGAGTGTGGGTTAATGATTGTTAAAGTACCTGAAAACAATAATTGCATGGGTTGTGTCCAAGGGAAGCGTTGTATAGAACACCTGGCATTGGATGAAAAGTTTATATCGGATCGATGATATGGATGGTGAATTGCTGGTAGCCCCCATGGGATCAAGGGAATCTGACCCTACCTCACCTGGCCCGATTTCACCTGACCCACTTACACACCCCCTGCCAAAGGATACCCTCCTCCCTCACCTACTGGTGCTCAGGGATACCCTCCTCTCCCACCAACGCCTCTTTCGCCTGCTCCTGTCTTCCTGTACCCTCCTCTGCCGTCTTCACCTGCCCCTCCTTCCCCAGAAAATGACTAAGATGGAACCGTGATACAGAGATGTGGGGAGGGTGCCACAGGAGCAGATAGTATGGGGAGGCCAAAACAAAAGTATAACCAGCCGAGTGTCTTCCCAGCATGGATTCCAGGGAATGTGGGTCACCAAGGCTCTGCCCAACGTGGGTCCTCACAGGGCTTCCCTTACTGGTGCCTCCGTTGGTGTATGGTCAACGCTGATCTGCAGGAGAAGCTTTTCCCACATTCAGTACACACATAGGGCCTCTCCCTGGTGTGGATGCGCCGGTGGATGATGAGGTTGGAGTTTTTCCTGAAGACCTTCCCGCAATCAGGACACTCGTAGGGTCTCTCATCCGTGTGTGTCTGGTAGTGCTGCATGAGCTGGGAGCTGCAGTAAAACCTCTTCCCACACTCTGAGCACTCGTAGGGCCTCTCCCCAGTGTGGATCCTTTGGTGACGGATTAGGTTGGAACGGTGCCTGAAGTCCTTCCCACACTCCTCACACTTGTAGGGCCGGTCCCCAGTGTGGATCCTCCAGTGGAGGATCAGTGAGGAGCTGTTGCTGAAGCTCTTCCCACACACCTCACACTCATAGGGCTTCTCCCCGGTGTGGATGCGCCGGTGAATAACAAGCCTAGAGTTATCCCTGAAGCCCTTCCCGCAGTCAGGACACTTGTAGGGCCTCTCAGCCGTGTGTGTCTGGTAGTGCTGCATGAGCTGGGAGTTGACGGGAAACTTCTTCCCACACTCTGAGCACTCGTAGGGCATCTCCCCAGTGTGGATAAATTGGTGACGGATCAGGGTGCTATGTTGCCTGAAATCCTTCCCACAATCCCCACATATGTAGGGCCTCTCCCCAGTGTGGATCCTTTGGTGCTGGACCAGCTTGGAACGTTCCCTAAAGCCCTTCCCACAATCCCCACATATGCAGGGCCTCTCCCCAGTGTGGATCTTCTGGTGGCGGATCAATTGGCTGCTCAGCCGGAAACTCTTCCCACACTCCTCACACTTGTAGGGCGTCTCCCCAGTGTGGATCCTCCGGTGGTACATCAGCCTGCAGCTGTCGCTGAAGCCTTTCCCACACTCGAGACACTCGTAGGGCCTCTCCCCAGTGTGGATGCGCCGGTGTCTCATGAGTGTGGAGTTTTTCCTGAAGCCCTTCCCACAGTCAGGACACTCGTAGGGTCTCTCATCCGTGTGTGTCTGGTAGTGCTGCATGAGCTGGGAGTTGACGGGAAACCTCATCCCACACTCTGAGCACTCGTAGGGCTTCTCCCCAGTGTGGATCCTTTGGTGACAGATTAGGCTGGAACGTTGCCTGAAGTCCTTCCCACAATCCCCACATTTGTAGGGCCTCTCCCCAGTGTGGATGCTTTGGTGACGGATCAGGTTGCAACGGCGTCTGAAGCCCTTCCCACAATCCCCACACTTGTAGGGCCGTTCCCCGGTGTGGATCCTCTGGTGACAGATAAGTCTGCTCCTCCATCTGAAGCTCATCCCGCACTCCTCACACTTGTGGAGCTTCTCCCCATCATGAAGCTGCTCATGAACCACCAGGTCCGAGCTCCGGCTCCATCTCCGACCCCCTGCCCGGCCCAGGCTGGGTCTTTCCTCCTCAGATCCCCGTGATCTGCGTTTGCAGCCCCTCCTCATGCGGGATCTCCGCGGCTCTTCCTCCCCGCTGGATTCCTGCGACGTGGAGCCGCTCCAAACGACCTCTTCCTCGAGGTTCTGCCGCGGGGATTTGTCCTCCATGGTCTCTGTCCTCAGCTCCTTGTCTGGGGCAGGAAGGACAAGGAGAGGATGGGATTTGCCTCCGTGCCAGAGGGAAGGGGAAGGAGAACCCCCCAGCGCGACCCCGGCACGACGGCGCCGGCAGCGGGGTTGTCCTGCAGCTGGGGGCCCTGCTGGGCTGGGAGATGGAGCAGGACAGAGGGTTAAAAGGGGCAGTGAATTCCTCCTCACCTGCCTGGTTATCCTGGGGCAGCTTCCTCTTCCTCAGAGCCTCCTCCTCCTCCAACGGGCCAAGGTTTGGGAATGGGAAATCCTGCTTTGGGCTAAAACAAGGGATGAGCATGTTGTGTTGCGGGTTCTGCCTGCCCAAGTCCATCTCTAGAAGTCCCCGGGCACTGGCGCCCATAAAAACCTCCCAAACAGCCAACATTCAGCCCTGGAAATGCCTCCCACCAGCTCCTGGGAATGGTCCCTCTCCTCTGGTGTTCAAGGGTTCCTCCCTGTCCCAGCTCTGGGGCTCACGCTTGTATTGGGGGTCCCCCATCTCCTCGGTCCCTGCACTCCCCAGGCTGCTGGGAGTCCCAGGAATCCACAAAGCTCTCCCCTCTTCCATCTCCCTATTTAGGGATGCTGGGGGTTTTTGGGTCCCACGGTCCCTTCTCCCCCTTATTCTCTGTCTGGGGCGCAGGGGATTCATGGACTCCCCCCTGCCCCTCTCCAGGCTCTTGAGGGTCCCACGAATCTCGGCGCTCCCCCCTCTCTGGGCTCCCCACTTTGGGATCCTGGGGCACACAGGGCTCTGCTCCTCCAGGCTGCCTCTGCCGGCAGCTGCCACCAGGACCCCCCAATGTCCCCCAAGGGGCATTTTCGGCTCAGCTTTGGAGTTCTGCATTCTCCAAACGAACCCACTCCCCCCAAAAAATAAATAAACAAACCATGCAGAGAGGCACTGGGACTATTCTAGGGGCAACTGGGATGCAACTGGGGGCAAGTGAGCCACGCTGAGGTAACTGGCAGTGCCTGGGAATGACTAGGAGATTGTTCAGGGCTACTGGGATATACTGGGAGTATCTGAGACCACAGGGGTGCTGACTGGGACCTAGCTAGGAGCAACTGGGAATGTGCTGGGGGAAAACTGGGAGCATGCTGGGGCAACCGGGGGCAAGTGTGAGCGACTGGGGCCCTGGAGGCAGAGACTGGCATCATACTGGAGTCGCACTGGGATCGTACTGGGAGTGACTGGAACTATGGTATGGGCAGCTGGGGGAGCTGGAAACGCACTGGAGCAAAGTGGGAGGAACTGGGAGCAACGGGGACCGTGCTGGGGGCAAATTGCATGAAATCAGGCCATGACTTGGGAGTGACTGGGCTCCTAGTGGGAGTGCCGAGGAAACTGGAACCACACGCGGGGAGCAAGCGGGCTCATACTGGGAGCAGCCGCTTCCGTCCCAAGGACCCCCGATCCCCTTTCCCGGCCATCCCGCCCCTCCAGCCCCAGCACCCCCCGCCGGGATCCCGGGAATCCCAGGGGTCCCCCCCTCTCGGGGTCCCCGCTCTGCCCTTCTGGGGCTCTCCTCTCTCCGGGCTCCCGCTCCAGGAAGCCGCGGCTCTCCCGGGGCTCCCCAAAACCGCTGTCCCCCGCCGATCCCGCCGGTCCCGCGCGGTCCCCACGTGGCCCCGGCAGAGCTCGCAGGGCCCGGCCCGGGAAGCCCAATCCCCACCGCGGGGGGACCCGCATCCCCCCGCCCCCCGCCGGGGCCCTGCCGCCAGCCACCGGGACCCCCAAAAACACCTCCCGGGGACCCCCCGATCGATGTCCCCCCGAGGGGCACCTGCGGCTCCGGAGCCCAGAGAGATCCAAACATCCCCCCCAGGGAACCCCAAACCCAGGGACCCCCCCCCCCGGGATATTTGGGACGAGCTCCCCCTCCCCGGGCACCTGCGGGATGGGGGGCGATGGTCCCGGGGAGGCTGCGAGTTCAGGGAGCTCCGGAGCCGCGCGCTTGATTCGCTCCTTCTCTGCTCCTGCTTCCTGCTGCCGCTCCGCCTCTTCCTCCCTCCTCCTCCTCCTCCCCCTCCTCATTCCCAGTTCCGAAACCGAACTGGGAGGGGATGGGTCAAGGAAAGGGCGGGAACCGTGAGGGCAAAGGGGCGGGGTCAAGGCAAGGGCGGGAACTGTGAGGGCAAAGGGGCGGGGTCAAGGAAAGGGCGGGAACTGTGAGGGGAAAGGGGCGGGGTCAAGGAAAGGGCGGGAACTGTGAGGGGAAAGGGGCGGGGTCAAGGAAAGGGCGGGAACTGTGAGGGGAAAGGGGCGGGGCCAAGGGGCCCTCTGGTTCTAAAAGGGCCTGGTTTGCCCTAAGATCTTCAGAAAAGGGCCTCAAATGCAGCCTAGATCCACCAGGGTTGGCAGAAAATCAGCCAAAAGCCCCTGAAATCCATACAAAGCGGTGTAAAATCACCCAAATGGGGCTCATGTTCTCCAAAAGTGAGCAGCAGTCCAGCCTAAATCCGCCCAGTTGATCCTAGAATCACCAAAATGGGACGAAAATCTGAGGGACCGTAGACCGCGAGCGGCACCAGAACCGGCAGCAGCACCAAGAATGAGACCGAAATCAGAATGGAGCCCGAGACCAAGAGTGGGAACAGAACCGACACCAGAACTGAGACCATCAACGCTCCAGAAGCGGAACTAGGCCTGGGACTGAGAAGGAGACCGAGAGCGAAACCGGCCCCAGAGCTGGCCCTGGGACCAAGACTGAGACCAACACCGACACTAGAACCTGCACCGGGAGTGCTCCAGCACTGTCCTGGGACCGACACTGGCACCGGCACTGGCAGGACTCCAGGGCTGACACTGGGAGCGGCGCCGGAACCAGCACCAAGACTGGCACCGGCGCCAGAACCGAGACTGAGATTGGCCCTGGGAGAACTCTGGGACCAGCACCGGTACTGCTACCAGCACTGGGATTGGGTCCGCTCCAAAACCAAGAGCGACATTTGAGACCGAGACTGGCACCGCTATAGGACCCAGGCTGAGACCAACACTGTGGAAGCTGACACAGAGAGAGCTGTGGATTTAATCAGCATTTGCAGTTTGATAACCAAGATGCCTTGGCAAGAACAACCAGAGACCCCAGACCCCACAAATGCCCTACAGAGACCCCAGTCCCCCCCAAATCCCCCATAGAGAACCCAGACCTCCCCAAGATCCACTTTAGAGTCCCCAGACCCACAAAATCCCCCACAGAAACCCCAGACCCCCCCAAATCCCCCATAGAGACCCCAGACCCCCCAAATCCCCCATAGAGATCCCAGACCCCCCAAATCCTCCGTAGAGACCCCAGACCCCCCAAATCCCCCATAGAGACCCCAGACTCCCCCCAAAATCCACTTTAGAGACCCCAGACCCCCCAAATCCCCCACAGAGACCCCATACCCCACAAAATCCCATGAACCGACCGCAGACCCCCCCAAATCCCCTATTAATCCTCCAGAGTTCCCCAAATCCCCTACAGAAACCCCAGACCCCCAAATCACCCATAGAGACCCCAGACCCCCCAAGATCCACTTTAGAGTCCCCAGACCCTGAAAATCCCCCATAGAGACCCCAGACCCCCACCCCAAATCACCTACAGACACCCCAGACCCCCAAAATCCCATAGAGACCCCAGATCCCTAAATACCCCATAGAGACCCCAGACCCCCCAAAATCCCCTACAGAGCCCCCAGACCCCCCAAATCCCCCAGAGACACCCCCAGACCTCCCCAAACCCCTACAGAGACGCAAGACCCCCCAAATCCCCTAAAGATCCCCCATAGACCCCCGGAACCCCCAAATTCCCTATAGCCCCCCCACAAATCTCAAATACACATCTCCGGAAATCCCCTACAGACCCCCCCCCCAAATCCCCTACAGACACCCCTAGAAATTCCCTAATCCCCTAACGAACCCCCCAAATTCCCTATAGAGAGCCCTCTATAGACACACCCCAGAAAACGAAACCTCCCAAATCCCTACAAACCCCATAAACCCCTACAAATCCCCTATAAATCCCCTAAAGATGCCCAAGCCCCACCGGAGGTCTCGGACATGCTGCAACCGGCCCGGGAGACCGGGACAAAAGATGGCGGCGCCCGCTGAGGAAACTTCCGGCGTCCTGAGCATGCGCAGAAGAAAGCGCCAATAGATGGGCGGGACATGGATGGGAAAAAGCCAATGAAAAGTCCGGATGAAGGAAATGGGCGGGGCCCGGGAAAAGGCGGGAATTCTGAGGCGAAAGGGGCGGGGCCAAAGGGAACTGCGCTCCTAAAAGGGCCTGGTTTGGTTTAAAATCAGCAGAAAAGGGCATCAAGGGCATCCAGAATCCACCAGGGTTGACATAAAATCACCCGAAAGATACGCAGGACGATAGAGACTGGGATGGTGCAAAATGGGATCACATGGACTGGGATTGCACAGACTGGGACCAGATGGATCAGGGCCATCCCGACTGGGATTGCACAAACTGGGATGGCATGGACTGGGACCGTATGGACCAGGATGGCTGCATCGGGACGATGCGAACCGAGGCGGTTCTGCCCCACCCAGGGGTCCCTCCCGTCCTGCCCTGTCCTGTGTAGGGCCCTGCCAAACTCCCTGTGTTAGCATAGGGTTAAAATGTTTCAAAAATCATGGGAATTACCAAGGATTCAGGGGATGGGAAGAAAGGTTGGTCTGGTAGGCCTGGGCAAGGGAACTCGGCCTTTGGAATGAATTAGGTCAGGTGAATCTGCACCTACGTAATCATCATATGATACGATTGTTAAATGTAATGATTGTTTGGTAGTTGAATGTAATTATTGCTTAATTGTAATAAAAATCTTGGGAAACGATATTTGGGGGACCTGATGAAAATTGCAAGAATTGATACTTGGATAAGATCAACGTAGATATGATACCAATACAGGTTTAATAATTAATATACAGCTATATCATGAAAAGGGTATAAAAACACGTCCATCTCGAATCCACGTTGGAGTCAGATTTGGGTTTATACCCCGGCTCCCCAAGCTCTTCAATGAAACCACCTGCATATAATCATCCTGTGATTATGCGTTTCCACGCTAACATTTTGGCGACCCAGATGGGACCTTGTGAGCGCTGCTGAGGACCCCGCGACCCGATCACGCCCCAGCCGGCACCGAGGGATTCTCGGGAAGCCCGTCGGCACCGGGACCCCCCGCCGCTCACAACGTCCCCTGGAGAAAGGTAAGGTGCTTTTACTCTGGCCTGGTTGCCTGCCAGTTAGGCGCAGCGAAAGGCGCGTGTGGTTGGGCTGAGGAATTCCTGGTATTGCCGCGGTGCCGTCCGTCAGTCAATCGCGAAAGCGTTGCAGGTTCGGCATCAGTGGTTTATTGTAGCTGTAACACGGAGAAGATTAAACGGATTTTGGGCGGCAGTGCCCCCACACCACACACTTCTCCTTTGGGCTGCTCATTAGCACATTGGAAGGAAGGTAATTTTGGGCAAGAGTTACATAAGGTTGATTGATTATTATAACACTTGGTGGCCGAAATATGTCTTGCAGCATGGGAAAATGTGTCCGGAAAACTTGTCTTTGCCATCTGATGTGATTTCACAGTTACTGATCTTTTGTAAACAGGAGGGCAGATTGGACAAAGTTCCCTACGTTGATTCATTTTTCTATTTGCAGGAAACACCAGAGTGGCTGGTTGAGTGTGGGTTAATGATTGTTAAAGTACCTGAAAACAATAATTGCATGGGTTGTGTCCAAGGGAAGCGTTGTATAGAACACCTGGCATTGGATGAAAAGTTTATATCGGATCGATGATATGGATGGTGAATTGCTGGTAGCCCCCATGGGATCAAGGGAATCTGACCCTACCTCACCTGGCCCGATTTCACCTGACCCACTTACACACCCCCTGCCAAAGGATACCCTCCTCCCTCACCTACTGGTGCTCAGGGATACCCTCCTCTCCCACCAACGCCTCTTTCGCCTGCTCCTGTCTTCCTGTACCCTCCTCTGCCGTCTTCACCTGCCCCTCCTTCCCCAGAAAATGACTAAGATGGAACCGTGATACAGAGATGTGGGGAGGGTGCCACAGGAGCAGATAGTATGGGGAGGCCAAAACAAAAGTATAACCAGCCGAGTGTCTTCCCAGCATGGATTCCAGGGAATGTGGGTCACCAAGGCTCTGCCCAACGTGGGTCCTCACAGGGCTTCCCTTACTGGTGCCTCCGTTGGTGTATGGTCAACGCTGATCTGCAGGAGAAGCTTTTCCCACATTCAGTACACACATAGGGCCTCTCCCCGGTGTGGATGCGCCGGTGGATGATGAGGTTGGAGTTTTTCCTGAAGACCTTCCCGCAATCAGGACACTCGTAGGGTCTCTCATCCGTGTGTGTCTGGTAGTGCTGCATGAGCTGGGAGCTGCAGTAAAACCTCTTCCCACACTCTGAGCACTCGTAGGGCCTCTCCCCAGTGTGGATCCTTTGGTGACGGATTAGGTTGGAACGGTGCCTGAAGTCCTTCCCACACTCCTCACACTTGTAGGGCCGGTCCCCAGTGTGGATCCTCCAGTGGAGGATCAGTGAGGAGCTGTTGCTGAAGCTCTTCCCACACACCTCACACTCATAGGGCTTCTCCCCGGTGTGGATGCGCCGGTGAATAGCAAGCCTAGAGTTATCCCTGAAGCCCTTCCCGCAGTCAGGACACTTGTAGGGCCTCTCAGCCGTGTGTGTCTGGTAGTGCTGCATGAGCTGGGAGTTGACGGGAAACTTCTTCCCACACTCTGAGCACTCGTAGGGCATCTCCCCAGTGTGGATAAATTGGTGACGGATCAGGGTGCTATGTTGCCTGAAATCCTTCCCACAATCCCCACATATGTAGGGCCTCTCCCCAGTGTGGATCCTTTGGTGCTGGACCAGCTTGGAACGTTCCCTAAAGCCCTTCCCACAATCCCCACATATGCAGGGCCTCTCCCCAGTGTGGATCTTCTGGTGGCGGATCAATTGGCTGCTCAGCCGGAAACTCTTCCCACACTCCTCACACTTGTAGGGCGTCTCCCCAGTGTGGATCCTCCGGTGGTACATCAGCCTGCAGCTGTCGCTGAAGCCTTTCCCACACTCGAGACACTCGTAGGGCCTCTCCCCAGTGTGGATGCGCCGGTGTCTCATGAGTGTGGAGTTTTTCCTGAAGCCCTTCCCACAGTCAGGACACTCGTAGGGTCTCTCATCCGTGTGTGTCTGGTAGTGCTGCATGAGCTGGGAGTTGACGGGAAACCTCATCCCACACTCTGAGCACTCGTAGGGCTTCTCCCCAGTGTGGATCCTTTGGTGACAGATTAGGCTGGAACGTTGCCTGAAGTCCTTCCCACAATCCCCACATTTGTAGGGCCTCTCCCCAGTGTGGATGCTTTGGTGACGGATCAGGTTGCAACGGCGTCTGAAGCCCTTCCCACAATCCCCACACTTGTAGGGCCGTTCCCCGGTGTGGATCCTCTGGTGACAGATAAGTCTGCTCCTCCATCTGAAGCTCATCCCGCACTCCTCACACTTGTGGAGCTTCTCCCCATCATGAAGCTGCTCATGAACCACCAGGTCCGAGCTCCGGCTCCATCTCCGACCCCCTGCCCGGCCCAGGCTGGGTCTTTCCTCCTCAGATCCCCGTGATCTGCGTTTGCAGCCCCTCCTCATGCGGGATCTCCGCGGCTCTTCCTCCCCGCTGGATTCCTGCGACGTGGAGCCGCTCCAAACGACCTCTTCCTCGAGGTTCTGCCGCGGGGATTTGTCCTCCATGGTCTCTGTCCTCAGCTCCTTGTCTGGGGCAGGAAGGACAAGGAGAGGATGGGATTTGCCTCCGTGCCAGAGGGAAGGGGAAGGAGAACCCCCCAGCGCGACCCCGGCACGACGGCGCCGGCAGCGGGGTTGTCCTGCAGCTGGGGGCCCTGCTGGGCTGGGAGATGGAGCAGGACAGAGGGTTAAAAGGGGCAGTGAATTCCTCCTCACCTGCCTGGTTATCCTGGGGCAGCTTCCTCTTCCTCAGAGCCTCCTCCTCCTCCAACGGGCCAAGGTTTGGGAATGGGAAATCCTGCTTTGGGCTAAAACAAGGGATGAGCATGTTGTGTTGCGGGTTCTGCCTGCCCAAGTCCATCTCTAGAAGTCCCCGGGCACTGGCGCCCATAAAAACCTCCCAAACAGCCAACATTCAGCCCTGGAAATGCCTCCCACCAGCTCCTGGGAATGGTCCCTCTCCTCTGGTGTTCAAGGGTTCCTCCCTGTCCCAGCTCTGGGGCTCACGCTTGTATTGGGGGTCCCCCATCTCCTCGGTCCCTGCACTCCCCAGGCTGCTGGGAGTCCCAGGAATCCACAAAGCTCTCCCCTCTTCCATCTCCCTATTTAGGGATGCTGGGGGTTTTTGGGTCCCACGGTCCCTTCTCCCCCTTATTCTCTGTCTGGGGCGCAGGGGATTCATGGACTCCCCCCTGCCCCTCTCCAGGCTCTTGAGGGTCCCACGAATCTCGGCGCTCCCCCCTCTCTGGGCTCCCCACTTTGGGATCCTGGGGCACACAGGGCTCTGCTCCTCCAGGCTGCCTCTGCCGGCAGCTGCCACCAGGACCCCCCAATGTCCCCCAAGGGGCATTTTCGGCTCAGCTTTGGAGTTCTGCATTCTCCAAACGAACCCACTCCCCCCAAAAAATAAATAAACAAACCATGCAGAGAGGCACTGGGACTATTCTAGGGGCAACTGGGATGCAACTGGGGGCAAGTGAGCCACGCTGAGGTAACTGGCAGTGCCTGGGAATGACTAGGAGATTGTTCAGGGCTACTGGGATATACTGGGAGTATCTGAGACCACAGGGGTGCTGACTGGGACCTAGCTAGGAGCAACTGGGAATGTGCTGGGGGAAAACTGGGAGCATGCTGGGGCAACCGGGGGCAAGTGTGAGCGACTGGGGCCCTGGAGGCAGAGACTGGCATCATACTGGAGTCGCACTGGGATCGTACTGGGAGTGACTGGAACTATGGTATGGGCAGCTGGGGGAGCTGGAAACGCACTGGAGCAAAGTGGGAGGAACTGGGAGCAACGGGGACCGTGCTGGGGGCAAATTGCATGAAATCAGGCCATGACTTGGGAGTGACTGGGCTCCTAGTGGGAGTGCCGAGGAAACTGGAACCACACGCGGGGAGCAAGCGGGCTCATACTGGGAGCAGCCGCTTCCGTCCCAAGGACCCCCGATCCCCTTTCCCGGCCATCCCGCCCCTCCAGCCCCAGCACCCCCCGCCGGGATCCCGGGAATCCCAGGGGTCCCCCCCTCTCGGGGTCCCCGCTCTGCCCTTCTGGGGCTCTCCTCTCTCCGGGCTCCCGCTCCAGGAAGCCGCGGCTCTCCCGGGGCTCCCCAAAACCGCTGTCCCCCGCCGATCCCGCCGGTCCCGCGCGGTCCCCACGTGGCCCCGGCAGAGCTCGCAGGGCCCGGCCCGGGAAGCCCAATCCCCACCGCGGGGGGACCCGCATCCCCCCGCCCCCCGCCGGGGCCCTGCCGCCAGCCACCGGGACCCCCAAAAACACCTCCCGGGGACCCCCCGATCGATGTCCCCCCGAGGGGCACCTGCGGCTCCGGAGCCCAGAGAGATCCAAACATCCCCCCCAGGGAACCCCAAACCCAGGGACCCCCCCCCCCGGGATATTTGGGACGAGCTCCCCCTCCCCGGGCACCTGCGGGATGGGGGGCGATGGTCCCGGGGAGGCTGCGAGTTCAGGGAGCTCCGGAGCCGCGCGCTTGATTCGCTCCTTCTCTGCTCCTGCTTCCTGCTGCCGCTCCGCCTCTTCCTCCCTCCTCCTCCTCCTCCCCCTCCTCATTCCCAGTTCCGAAACCGAACTGGGAGGGGATGGGTCAAGGAAAGGGCGGGAACCGTGAGGGCAAAGGGGCGGGGTCAAGGCAAGGGCGGGAACTGTGAGGGCAAAGGGGCGGGGTCAAGGAAAGGGCGGGAACTGTGAGGGGAAAGGGGCGGGGTCAAGGAAAGGGCGGGAACTGTGAGGGGAAAGGGGCGGGGTCAAGGAAAGGGCGGGAACTGTGAGGGGAAAGGGGCGGGGCCAAGGGGCCCTCTGGTTCTAAAAGGGCCTGGTTTGCCCTAAGATCTTCAGAAAAGGGCCTCAAATGCAGCCTAGATCCACCAGGGTTGGCAGAAAATCAGCCAAAAGCCCCTGAAATCCATACAAAGCGGTGTAAAATCACCCAAATGGGGCTCATGTTCTCCAAAAGTGAGCAGCAGTCCAGCCTAAATCCGCCCAGTTGATCCTAGAATCACCAAAATGGGACGAAAATCTGAGGGACCGTAGACCGCGAGCGGCACCAGAACCGGCAGCAGCACCAAGAATGAGACCGAAATCAGAATGGAGCCCGAGACCAAGAGTGGGAACAGAACCGACACCAGAACTGAGACCATCAACGCTCCAGAAGCGGAACTAGGCCTGGGACTGAGAAGGAGACCGAGAGCGAAACCGGCCCCAGAGCTGGCCCTGGGACCAAGACTGAGACCAACACCGACACTAGAACCTGCACCGGGAGTGCTCCAGCACTGTCCTGGGACCGACACTGGCACCGGCACTGGCAGGACTCCAGGGCTGACACTGGGAGCGGCGCCGGAACCAGCACCAAGACTGGCACCGGCGCCAGAACCGAGACTGAGATTGGCCCTGGGAGAACTCTGGGACCAGCACCGGTACTGCTACCAGCACTGGGATTGGGTCCGCTCCAAAACCAAGAGCGACATTTGAGACCGAGACTGGCACCGCTATAGGACCCAGGCTGAGACCAACACTGTGGAAGCTGACACAGAGAGAGCTGTGGATTTAATCAGCATTTGCAGTTTGATAACCAAGATGCCTTGGCAAGAACAACCAGAGACCCCAGACCCCACAAATGCCCTACAGAGACCCCAGTCCCCCCCAAATCCCCCATAGAGAACCCAGACCTCCCCAAGATCCACTTTAGAGTCCCCAGACCCACAAAATCCCCCACAGAAACCCCAGACCCCCCCAAATCCCCCATAGAGACCCCAGACCCCCCAAATCCCCCATAGAGATCCCAGACCCCCCAAATCCTCCGTAGAGACCCCAGACCCCCCAAATCCCCCATAGAGACCCCAGACTCCCCCCAAAATCCACTTTAGAGACCCCAGACCCCCCAAATCCCCCACAGAGACCCCATACCCCACAAAATCCCATGAACCGACCGCAGACCCCCCCAAATCCCCTATTAATCCTCCAGAGTTCCCCAAATCCCCTACAGAAACCCCAGACCCCCAAATCACCCATAGAGACCCCAGACCCCCCAAGATCCACTTTAGAGTCCCCAGACCCTGAAAATCCCCCATAGAGACCCCAGACCCCCACCCCAAATCACCTACAGACACCCCAGACCCCCAAAATCCCATAGAGACCCCAGATCCCTAAATACCCCATAGAGACCCCAGACCCCCCAAAATCCCCTACAGAGCCCCCAGACCCCCCAAATCCCCCAGAGACACCCCCAGACCTCCCCAAACCCCTACAGAGACGCAAGACCCCCCAAATCCCCTAAAGATCCCCCATAGACCCCCGGAACCCCCAAATTCCCTATAGCCCCCCCACAAATCTCAAATACACATCTCCGGAAATCCCCTACAGACCCCCCCCCCAAATCCCCTACAGACACCCCTAGAAATTCCCTAATCCCCTAACGAACCCCCCAAATTCCCTATAGAGAGCCCTCTATAGACACACCCCAGAAAACGAAACCTCCCAAATCCCTACAAACCCCATAAACCCCTACAAATCCCCTATAAATCCCCTAAAGATGCCCAAGCCCCACCGGAGGTCTCGGACATGCTGCAACCGGCCCGGGAGACCGGGACAAAAGATGGCGGCGCCCGCTGAGGAAACTTCCGGCGTCCTGAGCATGCGCAGAAGAAAGCGCCAATAGATGGGCGGGACATGGATGGGAAAAAGCCAATGAAAATTCCGGATGAAGGAAATGGGCGGGGCCCGGGAAAAGGCGGGAATTCTGAGGCGAAAGGGGCGGGGCCAAAGGGAACTGCGCTCCTAAAAGGGCCTGGTTTGGTTTAAAATCAGCAGAAAAGGGCATCAAGGGCATCCAGAATCCACCAGGGTTGACATAAAATCACCCGAAAGATACGCAGGACGATAGAGACTGGGATGGTGCAAAATGGGATCACATGGACTGGGATTGCACAGACTGGGACCAGATGGATCAGGGCCATCCCGACTGGGATTGCACAAACTGGGATGGCATGGACTGGGACCGTATGGACCAGGATGGCTGCATCGGGACGATGCGAACCGAGGCGGTTCTGCCCCACCCAGGGGTCCCTCCCGTCCTGCCCTGTCCTGTGTAGGGCCCTGCCAAACTCCCTGTGTTAGCATAGGGTTAAAATGTTTCAAAAATCATGGGAATTACCAAGGATTCAGGGGATGGGAAGAAAGGTTGGTCTGGTAGGCCTGGGCAAGGGAACTCGGCCTTTGGAATGAATTAGGTCAGGTGAATCTGCACCTACGTAATCATCATATGATACGATTGTTAAATGTAATGATTGTTTGGTAGTTGAATGTAATTATTGCTTAATTGTAATAAAAATCTTGGGAAACGATATTTGGGGGACCTGATGAAAATTGCAAGAATTGATACTTGGATAAGATCAACGTAGATATGATACCAATACAGGTTTAATAATTAATATACAGCTATATCATGAAAAGGGTATAAAAACACGTCCATCTCGAATCCACGTTGGAGTCAGATTTGGGTTTATACCCCGGCTCCCCAAGCTCTTCAATGAAACCACCTGCATATAATCATCCTGTGATTATGCGTTTCCACGCTAACATTTTGGCGACCCAGATGGGACCTTGTGAGCGCTGCTGAGGACCCCGCGACCCGATCACGCCCCAGCCGGCACCGAGGGATTCTCGGGAAGCCCGTCGGCACCGGGACCCCCCGCCGCTCACAACGTCCCCTGGAGAAAGGTAAGGTGCTTTTACTCTGGCCTGGTTGCCTGCCAGTTAGGCGCAGCGAAAGGCGCGTGTGGTTGGGCTGAGGAATTCCTGGTATTGCCGCGGTGCCGTCCGTCAGTCAATCGCGAAAGCGTTGCAGGTTCGGCATCAGTGGTTTATTGTAGCTGTAACACGGAGAAGATTAAACGGATTTTGGGCGGCAGTGCCCCCACACCACACACTTCTCCTTTGGGCTGCTCATTAGCACATTGGAAGGAAGGTAATTTTGGGCAAGAGTTACATAAGGTTGATTGATTATTATAACACTTGGTGGCCGAAATATGTCTTGCAGCATGGGAAAATGTGTCCGGAAAACTTGTCTTTGCCATCTGATGTGATTTCACAGTTACTGATCTTTTGTAAACAGGAGGGCAGATTGGACAAAGTTCCCTACGTTGATTCATTTTTCTATTTGCAGGAAACACCAGAGTGGCTGGTTGAGTGTGGGTTAATGATTGTTAAAGTACCTGAAAACAATAATTGCATGGGTTGTGTCCAAGGGAAGCGTTGTATAGAACACCTGGCATTGGATGAAAAGTTTATATCGGATCGATGATATGGATGGTGAATTGCTGGTAGCCCCCATGGGATCAAGGGAATCTGACCCTACCTCACCTGGCCCGATTTCACCTGACCCACTTACACACCCCCTGCCAAAGGATACCCTCCTCCCTCACCTACTGGTGCTCAGGGATACCCTCCTCTCCCACCAACGCCTCTTTCGCCTGCTCCTGTCTTCCTGTACCCTCCTCTGCCGTCTTCACCTGCCCCTCCTTCCCCAGAAAATGACTAAGATGGAACCGTGATACAGAGATGTGGGGAGGGTGCCACAGGAGCAGATAGTATGGGGAGGCCAAAACAAAAGTATAACCAGCCGAGTGTCTTCCCAGCATGGATTCCAGGGAATGTGGGTCACCAAGGCTCTGCCCAACGTGGGTCCTCACAGGGCTTCCCTTACTGGTGCCTCCGTTGGTGTATGGTCAACGCTGATCTGCAGGAGAAGCTTTTCCCACATTCAGTACACACATAGGGCCTCTCCCCGGTGTGGATGCGCCGGTGGATGATGAGGTTGGAGTTTTTCCTGAAGACCTTCCCGCAATCAGGACACTCGTAGGGTCTCTCATCCGTGTGTGTCTGGTAGTGCTGCATGAGCTGGGAGCTGCAGTAAAACCTCTTCCCACACTCTGAGCACTCGTAGGGCCTCTCCCCAGTGTGGATCCTTTGGTGACGGATTAGGTTGGAACGGTGCCTGAAGTCCTTCCCACACTCCTCACACTTGTAGGGCCGGTCCCCAGTGTGGATCCTCCAGTGGAGGATCAGTGAGGAGCTGTTGCTGAAGCTCTTCCCACACACCTCACACTCATAGGGCTTCTCCCCGGTGTGGATGCGCCGGTGAATAACAAGCCTAGAGTTATCCCTGAAGCCCTTCCCGCAGTCAGGACACTTGTAGGGCCTCTCAGCCGTGTGTGTCTGGTAGTGCTGCATGAGCTGGGAGTTGACGGGAAACTTCTTCCCACACTCTGAGCACTCGTAGGGCATCTCCCCAGTGTGGATAAATTGGTGACGGATCAGGGTGCTATGTTGCCTGAAATCCTTCCCACAATCCCCACATATGTAGGGCCTCTCCCCAGTGTGGATCCTTTGGTGCTGGACCAGCTTGGAACGTTCCCTAAAGCCCTTCCCACAATCCCCACATATGCAGGGCCTCTCCCCAGTGTGGATCTTCTGGTGGCGGATCAATTGGCTGCTCAGCCGGAAACTCTTCCCACACTCCTCACACTTGTAGGGCGTCTCCCCAGTGTGGATCCTCCGGTGGTACATCAGCCTGCAGCTGTCGCTGAAGCCTTTCCCACACTCGAGACACTCGTAGGGCCTCTCCCCAGTGTGGATGCGCCGGTGTCTCATGAGTGTGGAGTTTTTCCTGAAGCCCTTCCCACAGTCAGGACACTCGTAGGGTCTCTCATCCGTGTGTGTCTGGTAGTGCTGCATGAGCTGGGAGTTGACGGGAAACCTCATCCCACACTCTGAGCACTCGTAGGGCTTCTCCCCAGTGTGGATCCTTTGGTGACAGATTAGGCTGGAACGTTGCCTGAAGTCCTTCCCACAATCCCCACATTTGTAGGGCCTCTCCCCAGTGTGGATGCTTTGGTGACGGATCAGGTTGCAACGGCGTCTGAAGCCCTTCCCACAATCCCCACACTTGTAGGGCCGTTCCCCGGTGTGGATCCTCTGGTGACAGATAAGTCTGCTCCTCCATCTGAAGCTCATCCCGCACTCCTCACACTTGTGGAGCTTCTCCCCATCATGAAGCTGCTCATGAACCACCAGGTCCGAGCTCCGGCTCCATCTCCGACCCCCTGCCCGGCCCAGGCTGGGTCTTTCCTCCTCAGATCCCCGTGATCTGCGTTTGCAGCCCCTCCTCATGCGGGATCTCCGCGGCTCTTCCTCCCCGCTGGATTCCTGCGACGTGGAGCCGCTCCAAACGACCTCTTCCTCGAGGTTCTGCCGCGGGGATTTGTCCTCCATGGTCTCTGTCCTCAGCTCCTTGTCTGGGGCAGGAAGGACAAGGAGAGGATGGGATTTGCCTCCGTGCCAGAGGGAAGGGGAAGGAGAACCCCCCAGCGCGACCCCGGCACGACGGCGCCGGCAGCGGGGTTGTCCTGCAGCTGGGGGCCCTGCTGGGCTGGGAGATGGAGCAGGACA
Source organism: Cinclus cinclus (assembly GCF_963662255.1). Taxonomy (NCBI): domain Eukaryota; kingdom Metazoa; phylum Chordata; class Aves; order Passeriformes; family Cinclidae; genus Cinclus; species Cinclus cinclus. The sequence continues at coordinate 227,907 of NC_085082.1, forward strand.
GAGGGTTAAAAGGGGCAGTGAATTCCTCCTCACCTGCCTGGTTATCCTGGGGCAGCTTCCTCTTCCTCAGAGCCTCCTCCTCCTCCATCGGGCCAAGGGTTGGGAATGGGAAATCCTGCTTTGGGCTAAAACAAGGGATGAGCATGTTGTGTTGCGGGTTCTGCCTGCCCAAGTCCATCTCTAGAAGTCCCCGGGCACTGGGGCCCATAAAAACCTCCCAAACAGCCAACATTCAGGCCTGGAAATGCCTCCCACCAGCTCCTGGGAATGGTCCCTCTCCTCTGGTGTTCAAGGGTTCCCCCCTGTCCCAGCTCTGGGGCTCACGCTTGTATTGGGGGTCCCCCATCTCCTCGGTCCCTGCACTCCCCAGGCTGCTGGGAGTCCCAGGAATCCACAAAGCTCTCCCCTCTTCCATCTCCCTATTTAGGGATGCTGGGGGTTTTTGGGTCCCACGGTCCCTTCTCCCCCTTATTCTCTGTCTGGGGCGCAGGGGATTCATGGACTCCCCCCTGCCCCTCTCCAGGCTCTTGAGGGTCCCACGAATCTCGGCGCTCCCCCCTCTCTGGGCTCCCCACTTTGGGATCCTGGGGCACACAGGGCTCTGCTCCTCCAGGCTGCCTCTGCCGGCAGCTGCCACCAGGACCCCCCAATGTCCCCCAAGGGGCATTTTCGGCTCAGCTTTGGAGTTCTGCATTCTCCAAACGAACCCACTCCCCCCAAAAAATAAATAAACAAACCATGCAGAGAGGCACTGGGACTATTCTAGGGGCAACTGGGATGCAACTGGGGGCAAGTGAGCCACGCTGAGGTAACTGGCAGTGCCTGGGAATGACTAGGAGATTGTTCAGGGCTACTGGGATATACTGGGAGTATCTGAGACCACAGGGGTGCTGACTGGGACCTAGCTAGGAGCAACTGGGAATGTGCTGGGGGAAAACTGGGAGCATGCTGGGGCAACCGGGGGCAAGTGTGAGCGACTGGGGCCCTGGAGGCAGAGACTGGCATCATACTGGAGTCGCACTGGGATCGTACTGGGAGTGACTGGAACTATGGTATGGGCAGCTGGGGGAGCTGGAAACGCACTGGAGCAAAGTGGGAGGAACTGGGAGCAACGGGGACCGTGCTGGGGGCAAATTGCATGAAATCAGGCCATGACTTGGGAGTGACTGGGCTCCTAGTGGGAGTGCCGAGGAAACTGGAACCACACGCGGGGAGCAAGCGGGCTCATACTGGGAGCAGCCGCTTCCGTCCCAAGGACCCCCGATCCCCTTTCCCGGCCATCCCGCCCCTCCAGCCCCAGCACCCCCCGCCGGGATCCCGGGAATCCCAGGGGTCCCCCCCTCTCGGGGTCCCCGCTCTGCCCTTCTGGGGCTCTCCTCTCTCCGGGCTCCCGCTCCAGGAAGCCGCGGCTCTCCCGGGGCTCCCCAAAACCGCTGTCCCCCGCCGATCCCGCCGGTCCCGCGCGGTCCCCACGTGGCCCCGGCAGAGCTCGCAGGGCCCGGCCCGGGAAGCCCAATCCCCACCGCGGGGGGACCCGCATCCCCCCGCCCCCCGCCGGGGCCCTGCCGCCAGCCACCGGGACCCCCAAAAACACCTCCCGGGGACCCCCCGATCGATGTCCCCCCGAGGGGCACCTGCGGCTCCGGAGCCCAGAGAGATCCAAACATCCCCCCCAGGGAACCCCAAACCCAGGGACCCCCCCCCGGGATATTTGGGACGAGCTCCCCCTCCCCGGGCACCTGCGGGATGGGGGGCGATGGTCCCGGGGAGGCTGCGAGTTCAGGGAGCTCCGGAGCCGCGCGCTTGATTCGCTCCTTCTCTGCTCCTGCTTCCTGCTGCCGCTCCGCCTCTTCCTCCCTCCTCCTCCTCCTCCCCCTCCTCATTCCCAGTTCCGAAACCGAACTGGGAGGGGATGGGTCAAGGAAAGGGCGGGAACCGTGAGGGCAAAGGGGCGGGGTCAAGGCAAGGGCGGGAACTGTGAGGGCAAAGGGGCGGGGTCAAGGAAAGGGCGGGAACTGTGAGGGGAAAGGGGCGGGGTCAAGGAAAGGGCGGGAACTGTGAGGGCAAAGGGGCGGGGTCAAGGAAAGGGCGGGAACTGTGAGGGGAAAGGGGCGGGGTCAAGGAAAGGGCGGGAACTGTGAGGGGAAAGGGGCGGGGCCAAGGGGCCCTCTGGTTCTAAAAGGGCCTGGTTTGCCCTAAGATCTTCAGAAAAGGGCCTCAAATGCAGCCTAGATCCACCAGGGTTGGCAGAAAATCAGCCAAAGGCCCCTGAAATCCATACAAAGCGGTGTAAAATCACCCAAATGGGGCTCATGTTCTCCAAAAGTGAGCAGCAGTCCAGCCTAAATCCGCCCAGTTGATCCTAGAATCACCAAAATGGGACGAAAATCTGAGGGACCGTAGACCGCGAGCGGCACCAGAACCGGCAGCAGCACCAAGAATGAGACCGAAATCAGAATGGAGCCCGAGACCAAGAGTGGGAACAGAACCGACACCAGAACTGAGACCATCAACGCTCCAGAAGCGGAACTAGGCCTGGGACTGAGAAGGAGACCGAGAGCGAAACCGGCCCCAGAGCTGGCCCTGGGACCAAGACTGAGACCAACACCGACACTAGAACCTGCACCGGGAGTGCTCCAGCACTGTCCTGGGACCGACACTGGCACCGGCACTGGCAGGACTCCAGGGCTGACACTGGGAGCGGCGCCGGAACCAGCACCAAGACTGGCACCGGCGCCAGAACCGAGACTGAGATTGGCCCTGGGAGAACTCTGGGACCAGCACCGGTACTGCTACCAGCACTGGGATTGGGTCCGCTCCAAAACCAAGAGCGACATTTGAGACCGAGACTGGCACCGCTATAGGACCCAGGCTGAGACCAACACTGTGGAAGCTGACACAGAGAGAGCTGTGGATTTAATCAGCATTTGCAGTTTGATAACCAAGATGCCTTGGCAAGAACAACCAGAGACCCCAGACCCCACAAATGCCCTACACAAATGCCCAGTCCCCCCCAAATCCCCCATAGAGAACCCAGACCTCCCCAAGATCCACTTTAGAGTCCCCAGACCCACAAAATCCCCCACAGAAACCCCAGACCCCCCCAAATCCCCCATAGAGACCCCAGACCCCCCAAATCCCCCATAGAGATCCCAGACCCCCCAAATCCTCCGTAGAGACCCCAGACCCCCCAAATCCCCCATAGAGACCCCAGACTCCCCCCAAAATCCACTTTAGAGACCCCAGACCCCCCAAATCCCCCACAGAGACCCCATACCCCACAAAATCCCATGAACCGACCGCAGACCCCCCCAAATCCCCTATTAATCCTCCAGAGTTCCCCAAATCCCCTACAGAAACCCCAGACCCCCAAATCACCCATAGAGACCCCAGACCCCCCAAGATCCACTTTAGAGTCCCCAGACCCTGAAAATCCCCCATAGAGACCCCAGACCCCCACCCCAAATCACCTACAGACACCCCAGACCCCCAAAATCCCATAGAGACCCCAGATCCCTAAATACCCCATAGAGACCCCAGACCCCCCAAAATCCCCTACAGAGCCCCCAGACCCCCCAAATCCCCCAGAGACACCCCCAGACCTCCCCAAACCCCTACAGAGACGCAAGACCCCCCAAATCCCCTAAAGATCCCCCATAGACCCCCGGAACCCCCAAATTCCCTATAGCCCCCCCACAAATCTCAAATACACATCTCCGGAAATCCCCTACAGACCCCCCCCCCAAATCCCCTACAGACACCCCTAGAAATTCCCTAATCCCCTAACGAACCCCCCAAATTCCCTATAGAGAGCCCTCTATAGACACACCCCAGAAAACGAAACCTCCCAAATCCCTACAAACCCCCCAAACCCCTACAAATCCCCTATAAATCCCCTAAAGATGCCCAAGCCCCACCGGAGGTCTCGGACATGCTGCAACCGGCCCGGGAGACCGGGACAAAAGATGGCGGCGCCCGCTGAGGAAACTTCCGGCGTCCTGAGCATGCGCAGGGGAAAGCGCCAATAGATGGGCGGGACATGGATGGGAAAAAGCCAATGAAAAGTCCGGATGAAGGAAATGGGCGGGGCCCGGGAAAAGGCGGGAATTCTGAGGCGAAAGGGGCGGGGCCAAAGGGAACTGCGCTCCTAAAAGGGCCTGGTTTGGTTTAAAATCAGCAGAAAAGGGCATCAAGGGCATCCAGAATCCACCAGGGTTGACATAAAATCACCCGAAAGATACGCAGGACGATAGAGACTGGGATGGTGCAAAATGGGATCACATGGACTGGGATTGCACAGACTGGGACCAGATGGATCAGGGCCATCCCGACTGGGATTGCACAAACTGGGATGGCATGGACTGGGACCGTATGGACCGGGATGGCTGCATCGGGACGATGCGAACCGAGGCGGTTCTGCCCCACCCAGGGGTCCCTCCCGTCCTGCCCTGTCCTGTGTAGGGCCCTGCCAAACTCCCTGTGTTAGCATAGGGTTAAAATGTTTCAAAAATCATGGGAATTACCAAGGATTCAGGGGATGGGAAGAAAGGTTGGTCTGGTAGGCCTGGGCAAGGGAACTCGGCCTTTGGAATGAATTAGGTCAGGTGAATCTGCACCTACGTAATCATCATATGATACGATTGTCAAATGTAATGATTGTTTGGTAGTTGAATGTAATTATTGCTTAATTGTAATAAAAATCTTGGGAAACGATATTTGGGGGACCTGATGAAAATTGCAAGAATTGATACTTGGATAAGATCAACGTAGATATGATACCAATACAGGTTTAATAATTAATATACAGCTATATCATGAAAAGGGTATAAAAACACGTCCATCTCGAATCCACGTTGGAGTCAGATTTGGGTTTATACCCCGGCTCCCCAAGCTCTTCAATGAAACCACCTGCATATAATCATCCTGTGATTATGCGTTTCCACGCTAACATTTTGGCGACCCAGATGGGACCTTGTGAGCGCTGCTGAGGACCCCGCGACCCGATCACGCCCCAGCCGGCACCGAGGGATTCTCGGGAAGCCCGTCGGCACCGGGACCCCCCGCCGCTCACAACGTCCCCTGGAGAAAGGTAAGGTGCTTTTACTCTGGCCTGGTTGCCTGCCAGTTAGGCGCAGCGAAAGGCGCGTGTGGTTGGGCTGAGGAATTCCTGGTATTGCCGCGGTGCCGTCCGTCAGTCAATCGCGAAAGCGTTGCAGGTTCGGCATCAGTGGTTTATTGTAGCTGTAACACGGAGAAGATTAAACGGATTTTGGGCGGCAGTGCCCCCACACCACACACTTCTCCTTTGGGCTGCTCATTAGCACATTGGAAGGAAGGTAATTTTGGGCAAGAGTTACATAAGGTTGATTGATTATTATAACACTTGGTGGCCGAAATATGTCTTGCAGCATGGGAAAATGTGTCCGGAAAACTTGTCTTTGCCATCTGATGTGATTTCACAGTTACTGATCTTTTGTAAACAGGAGGGCAGATTGGACAAAGTTCCCTACGTTGATTCATTTTTCTATTTGCAGGAAACACCAGAGTGGCTGGTTGAGTGTGGGTTAATGATTGTTAAAGTACCTGAAAACAATAATTGCATGGGTTGTGTCCAAGGGAAGCGTTGTATAGAACACCTGGCATTGGATGAAAAGTTTATATCGGATCGATGATATGGATGGTGAATTGCTGGTAGCCCCCATGGGATCAAGGGAATCTGACCCTACCTCACCTGGCCCGATTTCACCTGACCCACTTACACACCCCCTGCCAAAGGATACCCTCCTCCCTCACCTACTGGTGCTCAGGGATACCCTCCTCTCCCACCAACGCCTCTTTCGCCTGCTCCTGTCTTCCTGTACCCTCCTCTGCCGTCTTCACCTGCCCCTCCTTCCCCAGAAAATGACTAAGATGGAACCGTGATACAGAGATGTGGGGAGGGTGCCACAGGAGCAGATAGTATGGGGAGGCCAAAACAAAAGTATAACCAGCCGAGTGTCTTCCCAGCATGGATTCCAGGGAATGTGGGTCACCAAGGCTCTGCCCAACGTGGGTCCTCACAGGGCTTCCCTTACTGGTGCCTCCGTTGGTGTATGGTCAACGCTGATCTGCAGGAGAAGCTTTTCCCACATTCAGTACACACATAGGGCCTCTCCCCGGTGTGGATGCGCCGGTGGATGATGAGGTTGGAGTTTTTCCTGAAGACCTTCCCGCAATCAGGACACTCGTAGGGTCTCTCATCCGTGTGTGTCTGGTAGTGCTGCATGAGCTGGGAGCTGCAGTAAAACCTCTTCCCACACTCTGAGCACTCGTAGGGCCTCTCCCCAGTGTGGATCCTTTGGTGACGGATTAGGTTGGAACGGTGCCTGAAGTCCTTCCCACACTCCTCACACTTGTAGGGCCGGTCCCCAGTGTGGATCCTCCAGTGGAGGATCAGTGAGGAGCTGTTGCTGAAGCTCTTCCCACACACCTCGCACTCATAGGGCTTCTCCCCGGTGTGGATGCGCCGGTGAATAACAAGCCTAGAGTTATCCCTGAAGCCCTTCCCGCAGTCAGGACACTTGTAGGGCCTCTCAGCCGTGTGTGTCTGGTAGTGCTGCATGAGCTGGGAGTTGACGGGAAACTTCTTCCCACACTCTGAGCACTCGTAGGGCATCTCCCCAGTGTGGATAAATTGGTGACGGATCAGGGTGCTATGTTGCCTGAAATCCTTCCCACAATCCCCACATATGTAGGGCCTCTCCCCAGTGTGGATCCTTTGGTGCTGGACCAGCTTGGAACGTTCCCTAAAGCCCTTCCCACAATCCCCACATATGCAGGGCCTCTCCCCAGTGTGGATCTTCTGGTGGCGGATCAATTGGCTGCTCAGCCGGAAACTCTTCCCACACTCCTCACACTTGTAGGGCGTCTCCCCAGTGTGGATCCTCCGGTGGTACATCAGCCTGCAGCTGTCGCTGAAGCCTTTCCCACACTCGAGACACTCGTAGGGCCTCTCCCCAGTGTGGATGCGCCGGTGTCTCATGAGTGTGGAGTTTTTCCTGAAGCCCTTCCCACAGTCAGGACACTCGTAGGGTCTCTCATCCGTGTGTGTCTGGTAGTGCTGCATGAGCTGGGAGTTGACGGGAAACCTCATCCCACACTCTGAGCACTCGTAGGGCTTCTCCCCAGTGTGGATCCTTTGGTGACAGATTAGGCTGGAACGTTGCCTGAAGTCCTTCCCACAATCCCCACATTTGTAGGGCCTCTCCCCAGTGTGGATGCTTTGGTGACGGATCAGGTTGCAACGGCGTCTGAAGCCCTTCCCACAATCCCCACACTTGTAGGGCCGTTCCCCGGTGTGGATCCTCTGGTGACAGATAAGTCTGCTCCTCCATCTGAAGCTCATCCCGCACTCCAAGCACTTGTGGAGCTTCTCCCCATCATGAAGCTGCTCATGAACCACCAGGTCCGAGCTCCGGCTCCATCTCCGACCCCCTGCCCGGCCCAGGCTGGGTCTTTCCTCCTCAGATCCCCGTGATCTGCGTTTGCAGCCCCTCCTCATGCGGGATCTCCGCGGCTCTTCCTCCCCGCTGGATTCCTGCGACGTGGAGCCGCTCCAAACGACCTCTTCCTCGAGGTTCTGCCGCGGGGATTTGTCCTCCATGGTCTCTGTCCTCAGCTCCTTGTCTGGGGCAGGAAGGACAAGGAGAGGATGGGATTTGCCTCCGTGCCAGAGGGAAGGGGAAGGAGAACCCCCCAGCGCGACCCCGGCACGACGGCGCCGGCAGCGGGGTTGTCCTGCAGCTGGGGGCCCTGCTGGGCTGGGAGATGGAGCAGGACAGAGGGTTAAAAGGGGCAGTGAATTCCTCCTCACCTGCCTGGTTATCCTGGGGCAGCTTCCTCTTCCTCAGAGCCTCCTCCTCCTCCAACGGGCCAAGGTTTGGGAATGGGAAATCCTGCTTTGGGCTAAAACAAGGGATGAGCATGTTGTGTTGCGGGTTCTGCCTGCCCAAGTCCATCTCTAGAAGTCCCCGGGCACTGGCGCCCATAAAAACCTCCCAAACAGCCAACATTCAGGCCTGGAAATGCCTCCCACCAGCTCCTGGGAATGGTCCCTCTCCTCTGGTGTTCAGGGGTTCCCCCCTGTCCCAGCTCTGGGGCTCACGCTTGTATTGGGGGTCCCCCATCTCCTCGGTCCCTGCACTCCCCAGGCTGCTGGGAGTCCCAGGAATCCACAAAGCTCTCCCCTCTTCCATCTCCCTATTTAGGGATGCTGGGGGTTTTTGGGTCCCACGGTCCCTTCTCCCCCTTATTCTCTGTCTGGGGCGCAGGGGATTCATGGACTCCCCCCTGCCCCTCTCCAGGCTCTTGAGGGTCCCACGAATCTCGGCGCTCCCCCCTCTCTGGGCTCCCCACTTTGGGATCCTGGGGCACACAGGGCTCTGCTCCTCCAGGCTGCCTCTGCCGGCAGCTGCCACCAGGACCCCCCAATGTCCCCCAAGGGGCATTTTCGGCTCAGCTTTGGAGTTCTGCATTCTCCAAACGAACCCACTCCCCCCAAAAAATAAATAAACAAACCATGCAGAGAGGCACTGGGACTATTCTAGGGGCAACTGGGATGCAACTGGGGGCAAGTGAGCCACGCTGAGGTAACTGGCAGTGCCTGGGAATGACTAGGAGATTGTTCAGGGCTACTGGGATATACTGGGAGTATCTGAGACCACAGGGGTGCTGACTGGGACCTAGCTAGGAGCAACTGGGAATGTGCTGGGGGAAAACTGGGAGCATGCTGGGGCAACCGGGGGCAAGTGTGAGCGACTGGGGCCCTGGAGGCAGAGACTGGCATCATACTGGAGTCGCACTGGGATCGTACTGGGAGTGACTGGAACTATGGTATGGGCAGCTGGGGGAGCTGGAAACGCACTGGAGCAAAGTGGGAGGAACTGGGAGCAACGGGGACCGTGCTGGGGGCAAATTGCATGAAATCAGGCCATGACTTGGGAATGACTGGGCTCCTAGTGGGAGTGCCGAGGAAACTGGAACCACACGCGGGGAGCAAGCGGGCTCATACTGGGAGCAGCCGCTTCCGTCCCAAGGACCCCCGATCCCCTTTCCCGGCCATCCCGCCCCTCCAGCCCCAGCACCCCCCGCCGGGATCCCGGGAATCCCAGGGGTCCCCCCCTCTCGGGGTCCCCGCTCTGCCCTTCTGGGGCTCTCCTCTCTCCGGGCTCCCGCTCCAGGAAGCCGCGGCTCTCCCGGGGCTCCCCAAAACCGCTGTCCCCCGCCGATCCCGCCGGTCCCGCGCGGTCCCCACGTGGCCCCGGCAGAGCTCGCAGGGCCCGGCCCGGGAAGCCCAATCCCCACCGCGGGGGGACCCGCATCCCCCCGCCCCCCGCCGGGGCCCTGCCGCCAGCCACCGGGACCCCCAAAAACACCTCCCGGGGACCCCCCGATCGATGTCCCCCCGAGGGGCACCTGCGGCTCCGGAGCCCAGAGAGATCCAAACATCCCCCCCAGGGAACCCCAAACCCAGGGACCCCGCCCCGGGATATTTGGGACGAGCTCCCCCTCCCCGGGCACCTGCGGGATGGGGGGCGATGGTCCCGGGGAGGCTGCGAGTTCAGGGAGCTCCGGAGCCGCGCGCTTGATTCGCTCCTTCTCTGCTCCTGCTTCCTGCTGCCGCTCCGCCTCTTCCTCCCTCCTCCTCCTCCTCCCCCTCCTCATTCCCAGTTCCGAAACCGAACTGGGAGGGGATGGGTCAAGGAAAGGGCGGGAACCGTGAGGGCAAAGGGGCGGGGTCAAGGCAAGGGCGGGAACTGTGAGGGGAAAGGGGCGGGGTCAAGGCAAGGGCGGGAACTGTGAGGGCAAAGGGGCGGGGTCAAGGAAAGGGCGGGAACTGTGAGGGGAAAGGGGCGGGGTCAAGGAAAGGGCGGGAACTGTGAGGGCAAAGGGGCGGGGTCAAGGAAAGGGCAGGAACTGTGAGGGGAAAGGGGCGGGGCCAAGGGGCCCTCTGGTTCTAAAAGGGCCTGGTTTGCCCTAAGATCTTCAGAAAAGGGCCTCAAATGCAGCCTAGATCCACCAGGGTTGGCAGAAAATCAGCCAAAGGCCCCTGAAATCCATACAAAGCGGTGTAAAATCACCCAAATGGGGCTCATGTTCTCCAAAAGTGAGCAGCAGTCCAGCCTAAATCCGCCCAGTTGATCCTAGAATCACCAAAATCGGATGAAAATCTGAGGGACCGTAGACCGCGAGCGGCACCAGAACCGGCAGCAGCACCAAGAATGAGACCGAAATCAGAATGGAGCCCGAGACCAAGAGTGGGAACAGAACCGACACCAGAACTGAGACCATCAACGCTCCAGAAGCGGAACTAGGCCTGGGACTGAGAAGGAGACCGAGAGCGAAACCGGCCCCAGAGCTGGCCCTGGGACCAAGACTGAGACCAACACCGACACTAGAACCTGCACCGGGAGTGCTCCAGCACTGTCCTGGGACCGACACTGGCACCGGCACTGGCAGGACTCCAGGGCTGACACTGGGAGCGGCGCCGGAACCAGCACCAAGACTGGCACCGGCGCCAGAACCGAGACTGAGATTGGCCCTGGGAGAACTCTGGGACCAGCACCGGTACTGCTACCAGCACTGGGATTGGGTCCGCTCCAAAACCAAGAGCGACATTTGAGACCGAGACTGGCACCGCTATAGGACCCAGGCTGAGACCAACACTGTGGAAGCTGACACAGAGAGAGCTGTGGATTTAATCAGCATTTGCAGTTTGATAACCAAGATGCCTTGGCAAGAACAACCAGAGACCCCAGACCCCACAAATGCCCTACAGAGACCCCAGTCCCCCCCAAATCCCCCATAGAGAACCCAGACCTCCCCAAGATCCACTTTAGAGTCCCCAGACCCACAAAATCCCCCACAGAAACCCCAGACCCCCCCAAATCCCCCATAGAGACCCCAGACCCCCCAAATCCCCCATAGAGATCCCAGACCCCCCAAATCCTCCGTAGAGACCCCAGACCCCCCAAATCCCCCATAGAGACCCCAGACTCCCCCCAAAATCCACTTTAGAGACCCCAGACCCCCCAAATCCCCCACAGAGACCCCATACCCCACAAAATCCCATGAACAGACCGCAGACCCCCCCAAATCCCCTATTAATCCTCCAGAGTTCCCCAAATCCCCTACAGAAACCCCAGACCCCCAAATCACCCATAGAGACCCCAGACCCCCCAAGATCCACTTTAGAGTCCCCAGACCCTGAAAATCCCCCATAGAGACCCCAGACCCCCACCCCAAATCACCTACAGACACCCCAGACCCCCAAAATCCCATAGAGACCCCAGATCCCTAAATACCCCATAGAGACCCCAGACCCCCCAAAATCCCCTACAGAGCCCCCAGACCCCCCAAATCCCCCAGAGACACCCCCAGACCTCCCCAAACCCCTACAGAGACGCAAGACCCCCCAAATCCCCTAAAGATCCCCCATAGACCCCCGGAACCCCCAAATTCCCTATAGCCCCCCCACAAATCTCAAATACACATCTCCGGAAATCCCCTACAGACCCCCCCCCCAAATCCCCTACAGACACCCCTAGAAATTCCCTAATCCCCTAACGAACCCCCCAAATTCCCTATAGAGAGCCCTCTATAGACACACCCCAGAAAACGAAACCTCCCAAATCCCTACAAACCCCCCAAACCCCTACAAATCCCCTATAAATCCCCTAAAGATGCCCAAGCCCCACCGGAGGTCTCGGACATGCTGCAACCGGCCCGGGAGACCGGGACAAAAGATGGCGGCGCCCGCTGAGGAAACTTCCGGCGTCCTGAGCATGCGCAGGGGAAAGCGCCAATAGATGGGCGGGACATGGATGGGAAAAAGCCAATGAAAAGTCCGGATGAAGGAAATGGGCGGGGCCCGGGAAAAGGCGGGAATTCTGAGGCGAAAGGGGCGGGGCCAAAGGGAACTGCGCTCCTAAAAGGGCCTGGTTTGGTTTAAAATCAGCAGAAAAGGGCATCAAGGGCATCCAGAATCCACCAGGGTTGACTTAAATCACCCGAAAGATACGCAGGACGATAGAGACTGGGATGGTGCAAAATGGGATCACATGGACTGGGATTGCACAGACTGGGACCAGATGGATCAGGGCCATCCCGACTGGGATTGCACAAACTGGGATGGCATGGACTGGGACCGTATGGACCGGGATGGCTGCATCGGGACGATGCGAACCGAGGCGGTTCTGCCCCACCCAGGGGTCCCTCCCGTCCTGCCCTGTCCTGTGTAGGGCCCTGCCAAACTCCCTGTGTTAGCATAGGGTTAAAATGTTTCAAAAATCATGGGAATTACCAAGGATTCAGGGGATGGGAAGAAAGGTTGGTCTGGTAGGCCTGGGCAAGGGAACTCGGCCTTTGGAATGAATTAGGTCAGGTGAATCTGCACCTACGTAATCATCATATGATACGATTGTTAAATGTAATGATTGTTTGGTAGTTGAATGTAATTATTGCTTAATTGTAATAAAAATCTTGGGAAACGATATTTGGGGGACCTGATGAAAATTGCAAGAATTGATACTTGGATAAGATCAACGTAGATATGATACCAATACAGGCTTAATAATTAATATACAGCTATATCATGAAAAGGGTATAAAAACACGTCCATCTCGAATCCACGTTGGAGTCAGATTTGGGTTTATACCCCGGCTCCCCAAGCTCTTCAATGAAACCACCTGCATATAATCATCCTGTGATTATGCGTTTCCACGCTAACATTTTGGCGACCCAGATGGGACCTTGTGAGCGCTGCTGAGGACCCCGCGACCCGATCACGCCCCAGCCGGCACCGAGGGATTCTCGGGAAGCCCGTCGGCACCGGGACCCCCCGCCGCTCACAACGTCCCCTGGAGAAAGGTAAGGTGCTTTTACTCTGGCCTGGTTGCCTGCCAGTTAGGCGCAGCGAAAGGCGCGTGTGGTTGGGCTGAGGAATTCCTGGTATTGCCGCGGTGCCGTCCGTCAGTCAATCGCGAAAGCGTTGCAGGTTCGGCATCAGTGGTTTATTGTAGCTGTAACACGGAGAAGATTAAACGGATTTTGGGCGGCAGTGCCCCCACACCACACACTTCTCCTTTGGGCTGCTCATTAGCACATTGGAAGGAAGGTAATTTTGGGCAAGAGTTACATAAGGTTGATTGATTATTATAACACTTGGTGGCCGAAATATGTCTTGCAGCATGGGAAAATGTGTCCGGAAAACTTGTCTTTGCCATCTGATGTGATTTCACAGTTACTGATCTTTTGTAAACAGGAGGGCAGATTGGACAAAGTTCCCTACGTTGATTCATTTTTCTATTTGCAGGAAACACCAGAGTGGCTGGTTGAGTGTGGGTTAATGATTGTTAAAGTACCTGAAAACAATAATTGCATGGGTTGTGTCCAAGGGAAGCGTTGTATAGAACACCTGGCATTGGATGAAAAGTTTATATCGGATCGATGATATGGATGGTGAATTGCTGGTAGCCCCCATGGGATCAAGGGAATCTGACCCTACCTCACCTGGCCCGATTTCACCTGACCCACTGACACACCCCCTGCCAAAGGATACCCTCCTCCCTCACCTACTGGTGCTCAGGGATACCCTCCTCTCCCACCAACGCCTCTTTCGCCTGCTCCTGTCTTCCTGTACCCTCCTCTGCCGTCTTCACCTGCCCCTCCTTCCCCAGAAAATGACTAAGATGGAACCGTGATACAGAGATGTGGGGAGGGTGCCACAGGAGCAGATAGTATGGGGAGGCCAAAACAAAAGTATAACCAGCCGAGTGTCTTCCCAGCATGGATTCCAGGGAATGTGGGTCACCAAGGCTCTGCCCAACGTGGGTCCTCACAGGGCTTCCCTTACTGGTGCCTCCGTTGGTGTATGGTCAACGCTGATCTGCAGGAGAAGCTTTTCCCACATTCAGTACACACATAGGGCCTCTCCCCGGTGTGGATGCGCCGGTGGATGATGAGGTTGGAGTTTTTCCTGAAGACCTTCCCGCAATCAGGACACTCGTAGGGTCTCTCATCCGTGTGTGTCTGGTAGTGCTGCATGAGCTGGGAGCTGCAGTAAAACCTCTTCCCACACTCTGAGCACTCGTAGGGCCTCTCCCCAGTGTGGATCCTTTGGTGACGGATTAGGTTGGAACGGTGCCTGAAGTCCTTCCCACACTCCTCACACTTGTAGGGCCGGTCCCCAGTGTGGATCCTCCAGTGGAGGATCAGTGAGGAGCTGTTGCTGAAGCTCTTCCCACACACCTCGCACTCATAGGGCTTCTCCCCGGTGTGGATGCGCCGGTGAATAACAAGCCTAGAGTTATCCCTGAAGCCCTTCCCGCAGTCAGGACACTTGTAGGGCCTCTCAGCCGTGTGTGTCTGGTAGTGCTGCATGAGCTGGGAGTTGACGGGAAACTTCTTCCCACACTCTGAGCACTCGTAGGGCATCTCCCCAGTGTGGATAAATTGGTGACGGATCAGGGTGCTATGTTGCCTGAAATCCTTCCCACAATCCCCACATATGTAGGGCCTCTCCCCAGTGTGGATCCTTTGGTGCTGGACCAGCTTGGAACGTTCCCTAAAGCCCTTCCCACAATCCCCACATATGCAGGGCCTCTCCCCAGTGTGGATCTTCTGGTGGCGGATCAATTGGCTGCTCAGCCGGAAACTCTTCCCACACTCCTCACACTTGTAGGGCGTCTCCCCAGTGTGGATCCTCCGGTGGTACATCAGCCTGCAGCTGTCGCTGAAGCCTTTCCCACACTCGAGACACTCGTAGGGCCTCTCCCCAGTGTGGATGCGCCGGTGTCTCATGAGTGTGGAGTTTTTCCTGAAGCCCTTCCCACAGTCAGGACACTCGTAGGGTCTCTCATCCGTGTGTGTCTGGTAGTGCTGCATGAGCTGGGAGTTGACGGGAAACCTCATCCCACACTCTGAGCACTCGTAGGGCTTCTCCCCAGTGTGGATCCTTTGGTGACAGATTAGGCTGGAACGTTGCCTGAAGTCCTTCCCACAATCCCCACATTTGTAGGGCCTCTCCCCAGTGTGGATGCTTTGGTGACGGATCAGGTTGCAACGGCGTCTGAAGCCCTTCCCACAATCCCCACACTTGTAGGGCCGTTCCCCGGTGTGGATCCTCTGGTGACAGATAAGTCTGCTCCTCCATCTGAAGCTCATCCCGCACTCCTCACACTTGTGGAGCTTCTCCCCATCATGAAGCTGCTCATGAACCACCAGGTCCGAGCTCCGGCTCCATCTCCGACCCCCTGCCCGGCCCAGGCTGGGTCTTTCCTCCTCAGATCCCCGTGATCTGCGTTTGCAGCCCCTCCTCATGCGGGATCTCCGCGGCTCTTCCTCCCCGCTGGATTCCTGCGACGTGGAGCCGCTCCAAACGACCTCTTCCTCGAGGTTCTGCCGCGGGGATTTGTCCTCCATGGTCTCTGTCCTCAGCTCCTTGTCTGGGGCAGGAAGGACAAGGAGAGGATGGGATTTGCCTCCGTGCCAGAGGGAAGGGGAAGGAGAACCCCCCAGCGCGACCCCGGCACGACGGCGCCGGCAGCGGGGTTGTCCTGCAGCTGGGGGCCCTGCTGGGCTGGGAGATGGAGCAGGACAGAGGGTTAAAAGGGGCAGTGAATTCCTCCTCACCTGCCTGGTTATCCTGGGGCAGCTTCCTCTTCCTCAGAGCCTCCTCCTCCTCCAACGGGCCAAGGTTTGGGAATGGGAAATCCTGCTTTGGGCTAAAACAAGGGATGAGCATGTTGTGTTGCGGGTTCTGCCTGCCCAAGTCCATCTCTAGAAGTCCCCGGGCACTGGCGCCCATAAAAACCTCCCAAACAGCCAACATTCAGCCCTGGAAATGCCTCCCACCAGCTCCTGGGAATGGTCCCTCTCCTCTGGTGTTCAAGGGTTCCCCCCTGTCCCAGCTCTGGGGCTCACGCTTGTATTGGGGGTCCCCCATCTCCTCGGTCCCTGCACTCCCCAGGCTGCTGGGAGTCCCAGGAATCCACAAAGCTCTCCCCTCTTCCATCTCCCTATTTAGGGATGCTGGGGGTTTTTGGGTCCCACGGTCCCTTCTCCCCCTTATTCTCTGTCTGGGGCGCAGGGGATTCATGGACTCCCCCCTGCCCCTCTCCAGGCTCTTGAGGGTCCCACGAATCTCGGCGCTCCCCCCTCTCTGGGCTCCCCACTTTGGGATCCTGGGGCACACAGGGCTCTGCTCCTCCAGGCTGCCTCTGCCGGCAGCTGCCACCAGGACCCCCCAATGTCCCCCAAGGGGCATTTTCGGCTCAGCTTTGGAGTTCTGCATTCTCCAAACGAACCCACTCCCCCCAAAAAATAAATAAACAAACCATGCAGAGAGGCACTGGGACTATTCTAGGGGCAACTGGGATGCAACTGGGGGCAAGTGAGCCACGCTGAGGTAACTGGCAGTGCCTGGGAATGACTAGGAGATTGTTCAGGGCTACTGGGATATACTGGGAGTATCTGAGACCACAGGGGTGCTGACTGGGACCTAGCTAGGAGCAACTGGGAATGTGCTGGGGGAAAACTGGGAGCATGCTGGGGCAACCGGGGGCAAGTGTGAGCGACTGGGGCCCTGGAGGCAGAGACTGGCATCATACTGGAGTCGCACTGGGATCGTACTGGGAGTGACTGGAACTATGGTATGGGCAGCTGGGGGAGCTGGAAACGCACTGGAGCAAAGTGGGAGGAACTGGGAGCAACGGGGACCGTGCTGGGGGCAAATTGCATGAAATCAGGCCATGACTTGGGAATGACTGGGCTCCTAGTGGGAGTGCCGAGGAAACTGGAACCACACGCGGGGAGCAAGCGGGCTCATACTGGGAGCAGCCGCTTCCGTCCCAAGGACCCCCGATCCCCTTTCCCGGCCATCCCGCCCCTCCAGCCCCAGCACCCCCCGCCGGGATCCCGGGAATCCCAGGGGTCCCCCCCTCTCGGGGTCCCCGCTCTGCCCTTCTGGGGCTCTCCTCTCTCCGGGCTCCCGCTCCAGGAAGCCGCGGCTCTCCCGGGGCTCCCCAAAACCGCTGTCCCCCGCCGATCCCGCCGGTCCCGCGCGGTCCCCACGTGGCCCCGGCAGAGCTCGCAGGGCCCGGCCCGGGAAGCCCAATCCCCACCGCGGGGGGACCCGCATCCCCCCGCCCCCCGCCGGGGCCCTGCCGCCAGCCACCGGGACCCCCAAAAACACCTCCCGGGGACCCCCCGATCGATGTCCCCCCGAGGGGCACCTGCGGCTCCGGAGCCCAGAGAGATCCAAACATCCCCCCCAGGGAACCCCAAACCCAGGGACCCCCCCCCCCGGGATATTTGGGACGAGCTCCCCCTCCCCGGGCACCTGCGGGATGGGGGGCGATGGTCCCGGGGAGGCTGCGAGTTCAGGGAGCTCCGGAGCCGCGCGCTTGATTCGCTCCTTCTCTGCTCCTGCTTCCTGCTGCCGCTCCGCCTCTTCCTCCCTCCTCCTCCTCCTCCCCCTCCTCATTCCCAGTTCCGAAACCGAACTGGGAGGGGATGGGTCAAGGAAAGGGCGGGAACCGTGAGGGCAAAGGGGCGGGGTCAAGGCAAGGGCGGGAACTGTGAGGGCAAAGGGGCGGGGTCAAGGCAAGGGCGGGAACTGTGAGGGCAAAGGGGCGGGGTCAAGGAAAGGGCGGGAACTGTGAGGGCAAAGGGGCGGGGTCAAGGAAAGGGCGGGAACTGTGAGGGGAAAGGGGCGGGGTCAAGGAAAGGGCGGGAACTGTGAGGGGAAAGGGGCGGGGCCAAGGGGCCCTCTGGTTCTAAAAGGGCCTGGTTTGCCCTAAGATCTTCAGAAAAGGGCCTCAAATGCAGCCTAGATCCACCAGGGTTGGCATAAAATCAGCCAAAGGCCCCTGAAATCCATACAAAGCGGTGTAAAATCACCCAAATGGGGCTCATGTTCTCCAAAAGTGAGCAGCAGTCCAGCCTAAATCCGCCCAGTTGATCCTAGAATCACCAAAATGGGACGAAAATCTGAGGGACCGTAGACCGCGAGCGGCACCAGAACCGGCAGCAGCACCAAGAATGAGACCGAAATCAGAATGGAGCCCGAGACCAAGAGTGGGAACAGAACCGACACCAGAACTGAGACCATCAACGCTCCAGAAGCGGAACTAGGCCTGGGACTGAGAAGGAGACCGAGAGCGAAACCGGCCCCAGAGCTGGCCCTGGGACCAAGACTGAGACCAACACCGACACTAGAACCTGCACCGGGAGTGCTCCAGCACTGTCCTGGGACCGACACTGGCACCGGCACTGGCAGGACTCCAGGGCTGACACTGGGAGCGGCGCCGGAACCAGCACCAAGACTGGCACCGGCGCCAGAACCGAGACTGAGATTGGCCCTGGGAGAACTCTGGGACCAGCACCGGTACTGCTACCAGCACTGGGATTGGGTCCGCTCCAAAACCAAGAGCGACATTTGAGACCGAGACTGGCACCGCTATAGGACCCAGGCTGAGACCAACACTGTGGAAGCTGACACAGAGAGAGCTGTGGATTTAATCAGCATTTGCAGTTTGATAACCAAGATGCCTTGGCAAGAACAACCAGAGACCCCAGACCCCACAAATGCCCTACAGAGACCCCAGTCCCCCCCAAATCCCCCATAGAGAACCCAGACCTCCCCAAGATCCACTTTAGAGTCCCCAGACCCACAAAATCCCCCACAGAAACCCCAGACCCCCCCAAATCCCCCATAGAGACCCCAGACCCCCCAAATCCCCCATAGAGATCCCAGACCCCCCAAATCCTCCGTAGAGACCCCAGACCCCCCAAATCCCCCATAGAGACCCCAGACTCCCCCCAAAATCCACTTTAGAGACCCCAGACCCCCCAAATCCCCCACAGAGACCCCATACCCCACAAAATCCCATGAACAGACCGCAGACCCCCCCAAATCCCCTATTAATCCTCCAGAGTTCCCCAAATCCCCTACAGAAACCCCAGACCCCCAAATCACCCATAGAGACCCCAGACCCCCCAAGATCCACTTTAGAGTCCCCAGACCCTGAAAATCCCCCATAGAGACCCCAGACCCCCACCCCAAATCACCTACAGACACCCCAGACCCCCAAAATCCCATAGAGACCCCAGATCCCTAAATACCCCATAGAGACCCCAGACCCCCCAAAATCCCCTACAGAGCCCCCAGACCCCCCAAATCCCCCAGAGACACCCCCAGACCTCCCCAAACCCCTACAGAGACGCAAGACCCCCCAAATCCCCTAAAGATCCCCCACAGAGCCCCGGAACCCCCAAATTCCCTATAGCCCCCCCACAAATCTCAAATACACATCTCCGGAAATCCCCTACAGACCCCCCCCAAATCCCCTACAGACACCCCTAGAAATTCCCTAATCCCCTAACGAACCCCCCAAATTCCCTATAGAGAGCCCTCTATAGACACACCCCAGAAAACGAAACCTCCCAAATCCCTACAAACCCCCCAAACCCCTACAAATCCCCTATAAATCCCCTAAAGATGCCCAAGCCCCACCGGAGGTCTCGGACATGCTGCAACCGGCCCGGGAGACCGGGACAAAAGATGGCGGCGCCCGCTGAGGAAACTTCCGGCGTCCTGAGCATGCGCAGGGGAAAGCGCCAATAGATGGGCGGGACATGGATGGGAAAAAGCCAATGAAAAGTCCGGATGAAGGAAATGGGCGGGGCCCGGGAAAAGGCGGGAATTCTGAGGCGAAAGGGGCGGGGCCAAAGGGAACTGCGCTCCTAAAAGGGCCTGGTTTGGTTTAAAATCAGCAGAAAAGGGCATCAAGGGCATCCAGAATCCACCAGGGTTGACATAAAATCACCCGAAAGATACGCAGGACGATAGAGACTGGGATGGTGCAAAATGGGATCACATGGACTGGGATTGCACAGACTGGGACCAGATGGATCAGGGCCATCCCGACTGGGATTGCACAAACTGGGATGGCATGGACTGGGACCGTATGGACCGGGATGGCTGCATCGGGACGATGCGAACCGAGGCGGTTCTGCCCCACCCAGGGGTCCCTCCCGTCCTGCTCTGTCCTGTGTAGGGCCCTGCCAAACTCCCTGTGTTAGCATAGGGTTAAAATGTTTCAAAAATCATGGGAATTACCAAGGATTCAGGGGATGGGAAGAAAGGTTGGTCTGGTAGGCCTGGGCAAGGGAACTCGGCCTTTGGAATGAATTAGGTCAGGTGAATCTGCACCTACGTAATCATCATATGATACGATTGTTAAATGTAATGATTGTTTGGTAGTTGAATGTAATTATTGCTTAATTGTAATAAAAATCTTGGGAAACGATATTTGGGGGACCTGATGAAAATTGCAAGAATTGATACTTGGATAAGATCAACGTAGATATGATACCAATACAGGTTTAATAATTAATATACAGCTATATCATGAAAAGGGTATAAAAACACGTCCATCTCGAATCCACGTTGGAGTCAGATTTGGGTTTATACCCCGGCTCCCCAAGCTCTTCAATGAAACCACCTGCATATAATCATCCTGTGATTATGCGTTTCCACGCTAACATTTTGGCGACCCAGATGGGACCTTGTGAGCGCTGCTGAGGACCCCGCGACCCGATCACGCCCCAGCCGGCACCGAGGGATTCTCGGGAAGCCCGTCGGCACCGGGACCCCCCGCCGCTCACAACGTCCCCTGGAGAAAGGTAAGGTGCTTTTACTCTGGCCTGGTTGCCTGCCAGTTAGGCGCAGCGAAAGGCGCGTGTGGTTGGGCTGAGGAATTCCTGGTATTGCCGCGGTGCCGTCCGTCAGTCAATCGCGAAAGCGTTGCAGGTTCGGCATCAGTGGTTTATTGTAGCTGTAACACGGAGAAGATTAAACGGATTTTGGGCGGCAGTGCCCCCACACCACACACTTCTCCTTTGGGCTGCTCATTAGCACATTGGAAGGAAGGTAATTTTGGGCAAGAGTTACATAAGGTTGATTGATTATTATAACACTTGGTGGCCGAAATATGTCTTGCAGCATGGGAAAATGTGTCCGGAAAACTTGTCTTTGCCATCTGATGTGATTTCACAGTTACTGATCTTTTGTAAACAGGAGGGCAGATTGGACAAAGTTCCCTACGTTGATTCATTTTTCTATTTGCAGGAAACACCAGAGTGGCTGGTTGAGTGTGGGTTAATGATTGTTAAAGTACCTGAAAACAATAATTGCATGGGTTGTGTCCAAGGGAAGCGTTGTATAGAACACCTGGCATTGGATGAAAAGTTTATATCGGATCGATGATATGGATGGTGAATTGCTGGTAGCCCCCATGGGATCAAGGGAATCTGACCCTACCTCACCTGGCCCGATTTCACCTGACCCACTGACACACCCCCTGCCAAAGGATACCCTCCTCCCTCACCTACTGGTGCTCAGGGATACCCTCCTCTCCCACCAACGCCTCTTTCGCCTGCTCCTGTCTTCCTGTACCCTCCTCTGCCGTCTTCACCTGCCCCTCCTTCCCCAGAAAATGACTAAGATGGAACCGTGATACAGAGATGTGGGGAGGGTGCCACAGGAGCAGATAGTATGGGGAGGCCAAAACAAAAGTATAACCAGCCGAGTGTCTTCCCAGCATGGATTCCAGGGAATGTGGGTCACCAAGGCTCTGCCCAACGTGGGTCCTCACAGGGCTTCCCTTACTGGTGCCTCCGTTGGTGTATGGTCAACGCTGATCTGCAGGAGAAGCTTTTCCCACATTCAGTACACACATAGGGCCTCTCCCCGGTGTGGATGCGCCGGTGGATGATGAGGTTGGAGTTTTTCCTGAAGACCTTCCCGCAATCAGGACACTCGTAGGGTCTCTCATCCGTGTGTGTCTGGTAGTGCTGCATGAGCTGGGAGCTGCAGTAAAACCTCTTCCCACACTCTGAGCACTCGTAGGGCCTCTCCCCAGTGTGGATCCTTTGGTGACGGATTAGGTTGGAACGGTGCCTGAAGTCCTTCCCACACTCCTCACACTTGTAGGGCCGGTCCCCAGTGTGGATCCTCCAGTGGAGGATCAGTGAGGAGCTGTTGCTGAAGCTCTTCCCACACACCTCGCACTCATAGGGCTTCTCCCCGGTGTGGATGCGCCGGTGAATAACAAGCCTAGAGTTATCCCTGAAGCCCTTCCCGCAGTCAGGACACTTGTAGGGCCTCTCAGCCGTGTGTGTCTGGTAGTGCTGCATGAGCTGGGAGTTGACGGGAAACTTCTTCCCACACTCTGAGCACTCGTAGGGCATCTCCCCAGTGTGGATAAATTGGTGACGGATCAGGGTGCTATGTTGCCTGAAATCCTTCCCACAATCCCCACATATGTAGGGCCTCTCCCCAGTGTGGATCCTTTGGTGCTGGACCAGCTTGGAACGTTCCCTAAAGCCCTTCCCACAATCCCCACATATGCAGGGCCTCTCCCCAGTGTGGATCTTCTGGTGGCGGATCAATTGGCTGCTCAGCCGGAAACTCTTCCCACACTCCTCACACTTGTAGGGCGTCTCCCCAGTGTGGATCCTCCGGTGGTACATCAGCCTGCAGCTGTCGCTGAAGCCTTTCCCACACTCGAGACACTCGTAGGGCCTCTCCCCAGTGTGGATGCGCCGGTGTCTCATGAGTGTGGAGTTTTTCCTGAAGCCCTTCCCACAGTCAGGACACTCGTAGGGTCTCTCATCCGTGTGTGTCTGGTAGTGCTGCATGAGCTGGGAGTTGACGGGAAACCTCATCCCACACTCTGAGCACTCGTAGGGCTTCTCCCCAGTGTGGATCCTTTGGTGACAGATTAGGCTGGAACGTTGCCTGAAGTCCTTCCCACAATCCCCACATTTGTAGGGCCTCTCCCCAGTGTGGATGCTTTGGTGACGGATCAGGTTGCAACGGCGTCTGAAGCCCTTCCCACAATCCCCACACTTGTAGGGCCGTTCCCCGGTGTGGATCCTCTGGTGACAGATAAGTCTGCTCCTCCATCTGAAGCTCATCCCGCACTCCTCACACTTGTGGAGCTTCTCCCCATCATGAAGCTGCTCATGAACCACCAGGTCCGAGCTCCGGCTCCATCTCCGACCCCCTGCCCGGCCCAGGCTGGGTCTTTCCTCCTCAGATCCCCGTGATCTGCGTTTGCAGCCCCTCCTCATGCGGGATCTCCGCGGCTCTTCCTCCCCGCTGGATTCCTGCGACGTGGAGCCGCTCCAAACGACCTCTTCCTCGAGGTTCTGCCGCGGGGATTTGTCCTCCATGGTCTCTGTCCTCAGCTCCTTGTCTGGGGCAGGAAGGACAAGGAGAGGATGGGATTTGCCTCCGTGCCAGAGGGAAGGGGAAGGAGAACCCCCCAGCGCGACCCCGGCACGACGGCGCCGGCAGCGGGGTTGTCCTGCAGCTGGGGGCCCTGCTGGGCTGGGAGATGGAGCAGGACAGAGGGTTAAAAGGGGCAGTGAATTCCTCCTCACCTGCCTGGTTATCCTGGGGCAGCTTCCTCTTCCTCAGAGCCTCCTCCTCCTCCAACGGGCCAAGGTTTGGGAATGGGAAATCCTGCTTTGGGCTAAAACAAGGGATGAGCATGTTGTGTTGCGGGTTCTGCCTGCCCAAGTCCATCTCTAGAAGTCCCCGGGCACTGGCGCCCATAAAAACCTCCCAAACAGCCAACATTCAGCCCTGGAAATGCCTCCCACCAGCTCCTGGGAATGGTCCCTCTCCTCTGGTGTTCAAGGGTTCCCCCCTGTCCCAGCTCTGGGGCTCACGCTTGTATTGGGGGTCCCCCATCTCCTCGGTCCCTGCACTCCCCAGGCTGCTGGGAGTCCCAGGAATCCACAAAGCTCTCCCCTCTTCCATCTCCCTATTTAGGGATGCTGGGGGTTTTTGGGTCCCACGGTCCCTTCTCCCCCTTATTCTCTGTCTGGGGCGCAGGGGATTCATGGACTCCCCCCTGCCCCTCTCCAGGCTCTTGAGGGTCCCACGAATCTCGGCGCTCCCCCCTCTCTGGGCTCCCCACTTTGGGATCCTGGGGCACACAGGGCTCTGCTCCTCCAGGCTGCCTCTGCCGGCAGCTGCCACCAGGACCCCCCAATGTCCCCCAAGGGGCATTTTCGGCTCAGCTTTGGAGTTCTGCATTCTCCAAACGAACCCACTCCCCCCAAAAAATAAATAAACAAACCATGCAGAGAGGCACTGGGACTATTCTAGGGGCAACTGGGATGCAACTGGGGGCAAGTGAGCCACGCTGAGGTAACTGGCAGTGCCTGGGAATGACTAGGAGATTGTTCAGGGCTACTGGGATATACTGGGAGTATCTGAGACCACAGGGGTGCTGACTGGGACCTAGCTAGGAGCAACTGGGAATGTGCTGGGGGAAAACTGGGAGCATGCTGGGGCAACCGGGGGCAAGTGTGAGCGACTGGGGCCCTGGAGGCAGAGACTGGCATCATACTGGAGTCGCACTGGGATCGTACTGGGAGTGACTGGAACTATGGTATGGGCAGCTGGGGGAGCTGGAAACGCACTGGAGCAAAGTGGGAGGAACTGGGAGCAACGGGGACCGTGCTGGGGGCAAATTGCATGAAATCAGGCCATGACTTGGGAATGACTGGGCTCCTAGTGGGAGTGCCGAGGAAACTGGAACCACACGCGGGGAGCAAGCGGGCTCATACTGGGAGCAGCCGCTTCCGTCCCAAGGACCCCCGATCCCCTTTCCCGGCCATCCCGCCCCTCCAGCCCCAGCACCCCCCGCCGGGATCCCGGGAATCCCAGGGGTCCCCCCCTCTCGGGGTCCCCGCTCTGCCCTTCTGGGGCTCTCCTCTCTCCGGGCTCCCGCTCCAGGAAGCCGCGGCTCTCCCGGGGCTCCCCAAAACCGCTGTCCCCCGCCGATCCCGCCGGTCCCGCGCGGTCCCCACGTGGCCCCGGCAGAGCTCGCAGGGCCCGGCCCGGGAAGCCCAATCCCCACCGCGGGGGGACCCGCATCCCCCCGCCCCCCGCCGGGGCCCTGCCGCCAGCCACCGGGACCCCCAAAAACACCTCCCGGGGACCCCCCGATCGATGTCCCCCCGAGGGGCACCTGCGGCTCCGGAGCCCAGAGAGATCCAAACATCCCCCCCAGGGAACCCCAAACCCAGGGACCCCCCCCCCCGGGATATTTGGGACGAGCTCCCCCTCCCCGGGCACCTGCGGGATGGGGGGCGATGGTCCCGGGGAGGCTGCGAGTTCAGGGAGCTCCGGAGCCGCGCGCTTGATTCGCTCCTTCTCTGCTCCTGCTTCCTGCTGCCGCTCCGCCTCTTCCTCCCTCCTCCTCCTCCTCCCCCTCCTCATTCCCAGTTCCGAAACCGAACTGGGAGGGGATGGGTCAAGGAAAGGGCGGGAACCGTGAGGGCAAAGGGGCGGGGTCAAGGCAAGGGCGGGAACTGTGAGGGCAAAGGGGCGGGGTCAAGGCAAGGGCGGGAACTGTGAGGGGAAAGGGGCGGGGTCAAGGAAAGGGCGGGAACTGTGAGGGCAAAGGGGCGGGGTCAAGGAAAGGGCGGGAACTGTGAGGGGAAAGGGGCGGGGTCAAGGAAAGGGCGGGAACTGTGAGGGGAAAGGGGCGGGGCCAAGGGGCCCTCTGGTTCTAAAAGGGCCTGGTTTGCCCTAAGATCTTCAGAAAAGGGCCTCAAATGCAGCCTAGATCCACCAGGGTTGGCATAAAATCAGCCAAAGGCCCCTGAAATCCATACAAAGCGGTGTAAAATCACCCAAATGGGGCTCATGTTCTCCAAAAGTGAGCAGCAGTCCAGCCTAAATCCGCCCAGTTGATCCTAGAATCACCAAAATGGGACGAAAATCTGAGGGACCGTAGACCGCGAGCGGCACCAGAACCGGCAGCAGCACCAAGAATGAGACCGAAATCAGAATGGAGCCCGAGACCAAGAGTGGGAACAGAACCGACACCAGAACTGAGACCATCAACGCTCCAGAAGCGGAACTAGGCCTGGGACTGAGAAGGAGACCGAGAGCGAAACCGGCCCCAGAGCTGGCCCTGGGACCAAGACTGAGACCAACACCGACACTAGAACCTGCACCGGGAGTGCTCCAGCACTGTCCTGGGACCGACACTGGCACCGGCACTGGCAGGACTCCAGGGCTGACACTGGGAGCGGCGCCGGAACCAGCACCAAGACTGGCACCGGCGCCAGAACCGAGACTGAGATTGGCCCTGGGAGAACTCTGGGACCAGCACCGGTACTGCTACCAGCACTGGGATTGGGTCCGCTCCAAAACCAAGAGCGACATTTGAGACCGAGACTGGCACCGCTATAGGACCCAGGCTGAGACCAACACTGTGGAAGCTGACACAGAGAGAGCTGTGGATTTAATCAGCATTTGCAGTTTGATAACCAAGATGCCTTGGCAAGAACAACCAGAGACCCCAGACCCCACAAATGCCCTACAGAGACCCCAGTCCCCCCCAAATCCCCCATAGAGAACCCAGACCTCCCCAAGATCCACTTTAGAGTCCCCAGACCCACAAAATCCCCCACAGAAACCCCAGACCCCCCCAAATCCCCCATAGAGACCCCAGACCCCCCAAATCCCCCATAGAGATCCCAGACCCCCCAAATCCTCCGTAGAGACCCCAGACCCCCCAAATCCCCCATAGAGACCCCAGACTCCCCCCAAAATCCACTTTAGAGACCCCAGACCCCCCAAATCCCCCACAGAGACCCCATACCCCACAAAATCCCATGAACAGACCGCAGACCCCCCCAAATCCCCTATTAATCCTCCAGAGTTCCCCAAATCCCCTACAGAAACCCCAGACCCCCAAATCACCCATAGAGACCCCAGACCCCCCAAGATCCACTTTAGAGTCCCCAGACCCTGAAAATCCCCCATAGAGACCCCAGACCCCCACCCCAAATCACCTACAGACACCCCAGACCCCCAAAATCCCATAGAGACCCCAGATCCCTAAATACCCCATAGAGACCCCAGACCCCCCAAAATCCCCTACAGAGCCCCCAGACCCCCCAAATCCCCCAGAGACACCCCCAGACCTCCCCAAACCCCTACAGAGACGCAAGACCCCCCAAATCCCCTAAAGATCCCCCACAGAGCCCCGGAACCCCCAAATTCCCTATAGCCCCCCCACAAATCTCAAATACACATCTCCGGAAATCCCCTACAGACCCCCCCCAAATCCCCTACAGACACCCCTAGAAATTCCCTAATCCCCTAACGAACCCCCCAAATTCCCTATAGAGAGCCCTCTATAGACACACCCCAGAAAACGAAACCTCCCAAATCCCTACAAACCCCCCAAACCCCTACAAATCCCCTATAAATCCCCTAAAGATGCCCAAGCCCCACCGGAGGTCTCGGACATGCTGCAACCGGCCCGGGAGACCGGGACAAAAGATGGCGGCGCCCGCTGAGGAAACTTCCGGCGTCCTGAGCATGCGCAGGGGAAAGCGCCAATAGATGGGCGGGACATGGATGGGAAAAAGCCAATGAAAAGTCCGGATGAAGGAAATGGGCGGGGCCCGGGAAAAGGCGGGAATTCTGAGGCGAAAGGGGCGGGGCCAAAGGGAACTGCGCTCCTAAAAGGGCCTGGTTTGGTTTAAAATCAGCAGAAAAGGGCATCAAGGGCATCCAGAATCCACCAGGGTTGACATAAAATCACCCGAAAGATACGCAGGACGATAGAGACTGGGATGGTGCAAAATGGGATCACATGGACTGGGATTGCACAGACTGGGACCAGATGGATCAGGGCCATCCCGACTGGGATTGCACAAACTGGGATGGCATGGACTGGGACCGTATGGACCGGGATGGCTGCATCGGGACGATGCGAACCGAGGCGGTTCTGCCCCACCCAGGGGTCCCTCCCGTCCTGCTCTGTCCTGTGTAGGGCCCTGCCAAACTCCCTGTGTTAGCATAGGGTTAAAATGTTTCAAAAATCATGGGAATTACCAAGGATTCAGGGGATGGGAAGAAAGGTTGGTCTGGTAGGCCTGGGCAAGGGAACTCGGCCTTTGGAATGAATTAGGTCAGGTGAATCTGCACCTACGTAATCATCATATGATACGATTGTTAAATGTAATGATTGTTTGGTAGTTGAATGTAATTATTGCTTAATTGTAATAAAAATCTTGGGAAACGATATTTGGGGGACCTGATGAAAATTGCAAGAATTGATACTTGGATAAGATCAACGTAGATATGATACCAATACAGGTTTAATAATTAATATACAGCTATATCATGAAAAGGGTATAAAAACACGTCCATCTCGAATCCACGTTGGAGTCAGATTTGGGTTTATACCCCGGCTCCCCAAGCTCTTCAATGAAACCACCTGCATATAATCATCCTGTGATTATGCGTTTCCACGCTAACATTTTGGCGACCCAGATGGGACCTTGTGAGCGCTGCTGAGGACCCCGCGACCCGATCACGCCCCAGCCGGCACCGAGGGATTCTCGGGAAGCCCGTCGGCACCGGGACCCCCCGCCGCTCACAACGTCCCCTGGAGAAAGGTAAGGTGCTTTTACTCTGGCCTGGTTGCCTGCCAGTTAGGCGCAGCGAAAGGCGCGTGTGGTTGGGCTGAGGAATTCCTGGTATTGCCGCGGTGCCGTCCGTCAGTCAATCGCGAAAGCGTTGCAGGTTCGGCATCAGTGGTTTATTGTAGCTGTAACACGGAGAAGATTAAACGGATTTTGGGCGGCAGTGCCCCCACACCACACACTTCTCCTTTGGGCTGCTCATTAGCACATTGGAAGGAAGGTAATTTTGGGCAAGAGTTACATAAGGTTGATTGATTATTATAACACTTGGTGGCCGAAATATGTCTTGCAGCATGGGAAAATGTGTCCGGAAAACTTGTCTTTGCCATCTGATGTGATTTCACAGTTACTGATCTTTTGTAAACAGGAGGGCAGATTGGACAAAGTTCCCTACGTTGATTCATTTTTCTATTTGCAGGAAACACCAGAGTGGCTGGTTGAGTGTGGGTTAATGATTGTTAAAGTACCTGAAAACAATAATTGCATGGGTTGTGTCCAAGGGAAGCGTTGTATAGAACACCTGGCATTGGATGAAAAGTTTATATCGGATCGATGATATGGATGGTGAATTGCTGGTAGCCCCCATGGGATCAAGGGAATCTGACCCTACCTCACCTGGCCTGATTTCACCTGACCCACTTACACACCCCCTGCCAAAGGATACCCTCCTCCCTCACCTACTGGTGCTCAGGGATACCCTCCTCTCCCACCAACGCCTCTTTCGCCTGCTCCTGTCTTCCTGTACCCTCCTCTGCCGTCTTCACCTGCCCCTCCTTCCCCAGAAAATGACTAAGATGGAACCGTGATACAGAGATGTGGGGAGGGTGCCACAGGAGCAGATAGTATTGGGAGGCCAAAACAAAAGTATAACCAGCCGAGTGTCTTCCCAGCATGGATTCCAGGGAATGTGGGTCACCAAGGCTCTGCCCAACGTGGGTCCTCACAGGGCTTCCCTTACTGGTGCCTCCGTTGGTGTATGGTCAACGCTGATCTGCAGGAGAAGCTTTTCCCACATTCAGTACACACATAGGGCCTCTCCCCGGTGTGGATGCGCCGGTGGATGATGAGGTTGGAGTTTTTCCTGAAGACCTTCCCGCAATCAGGACACTCGTAGGGTCTCTCATCCGTGTGTGTCTGGTAGTGCTGCATGAGCTGGGAGCTGCAGTAAAACCTCTTCCCACACTCTGAGCACTCGTAGGGCCTCTCCCCAGTGTGGATCCTTTGGTGACGGATTAGGTTGGAACGGTGCCTGAAGTCCTTCCCACACTCCTCACACTTGTAGGGCCGGTCCCCAGTGTGGATCCTCCAGTGGAGGATCAGTGAGGAGCTGTTGCTGAAGCTCTTCCCACACACCTCACACTCATAGGGCTTCTCCCTGGTGTGGATGCGCCGGTGAATAACAAGCCTAGAGTTATCCCTGAAGCCCTTCCCGCAGTCAGGACACTTGTAGGGCCTCTCAGCCGTGTGTGTCTGGTAGTGCTGCATGAGCTGGGAGTTGACGGGAAACTTCTTCCCACACTCTGAGCACTCGTAGGGCATCTCCCCAGTGTGGATAAATTGGTGACGGATCAGGGTGCTATGTTGCCTGAAATCCTTCCCACAATCCCCACATATGTAGGGCCTCTCCCCAGTGTGGATCCTTTGGTGCTGGACCAGCTTGGAACGTTCCCTAAAGCCCTTCCCACAATCCCCACATATGCAGGGCCTCTCCCCAGTGTGGATCTTCTGGTGGCGGATCAATTGGCTGCTCAGCCGGAAACTCTTCCCACACTCCTCACACTTGTAGGGCGTCTCCCCAGTGTGGATCCTCCGGTGGTACATCAGCCTGCAGCTGTCGCTGAAGCCTTTCCCACACTCGAGACACTCGTAGGGCCTCTCCCCAGTGTGGATGCGCCGGTGTCTCATGAGTGTGGAGTTTTTCCTGAAGCCCTTCCCACAGTCAGGACACTCGTAGGGTCTCTCATCCGTGTGTGTCTGGTAGTGCTGCATGAGCTGGGAGTTGACGGGAAACCTCATCCCACACTCTGAGCACTCGTAGGGCTTCTCCCCAGTGTGGATCCTTTGGTGACAGATTAGGCTGGAACGTTGCCTGAAGTCCTTCCCACAATCCCCACATTTGTAGGGCCTCTCCCCAGTGTGGATGCTTTGGTGACGGATCAGGTTGCAACGGCGTCTGAAGCCCTTCCCACAATCCCCACACTTGTAGGGCCGTTCCCCGGTGTGGATCCTCTGGTGACAGATAAGGCTGCTCCTCCATCTGAAGCTCATCCCGCACTCCAAGCACTTGTGGAGCTTCTCCCCATCATGAAGCTGCTCATGAACCACCAGGTCCGAGCTCCGGCTCCATCTCCGACCCCCTGCCCGGCCCAGGCTGGGTCTTTCCTCCTCAGATCCCCGTGATCTGCGTTTGCAGCCCCTCCTCATGCGGGATCTCCGCGGCTCTTCCTCCCCGCTGGATTCCTGCGACGTGGAGCCGCTCCAAACGACCTCTTCCTCGAGGTTCTGCCGCGGGGATTTGTCCTCCATGGTCTCTGTCCTCAGCTCCTTGTCTGGGGCAGGAAGGACAAGGAGAGGATGGGATTTGCCTCCGTGCCAGAGGGAAGGGGAAGGAGAACCCCCCAGCGCGACCCCGGCACGACGGCGCCGGCAGCGGGGTTGTCCTGCAGCTGGGGGCCCTGCTGGGCTGGGAGATGGAGCAGGACAGAGGGTTAAAAGGGGCAGTGAATTCCTCCTCACCTGCCTGGTTATCCTGGGGCAGCTTCCTCTTCCTCAGAGCCTCCTCCTCCTCCAACGGGCCAAGGTTTGGGAATGGGAAATCCTGCTTTGGGCTAAAACAAGGGATGAGCATGTTGTGTTGCGGGTTCTGCCTGCCCAAGTCCATCTCTAGAAGTCCCCGGGCACTGGGGCCCATAAAAACCTCCCAAACAGCCAACATTCAGGCCTGGAAATGCCTCCCACCAGCTCCTGGGAATGGTCCCTCTCCTCTGGTGTTCAGGGGTTCCCCCCTGTCCCAGCTCTGGGGCTCACGCTTGTATTGGGGGTCCCCCATCTCCTCGGTCCCTGCACTCCCCAGGCTGCTGGGAGTCCCAGGAATCCACAAAGCTCTCCCCTCTTCCATCTCCCTATTTAGGGATGCTGGGGGTTTTTGGGTCCCACGGTCCCTTCTCCCCCTTATTCTCTGTCTGGGGCGCAGGGGATTCATGGACTCCCCCCTGCCCCTCTCCAGGCTCTTGAGGGTCCCACGAATCTCGGCGCTCCCCCCTCTCTGGGCTCCCCACTTTGGGATCCTGGGGCACACAGGGCTCTGCTCCTCCAGGCTGCCTCTGCCGGCAGCTGCCACCAGGACCCCCCAATGTCCCCCAAGGGGCATTTTCGGCTCAGCTTTGGAGTTCTGCATTCTCCAAACGAACCCACTCCCCCCAAAAAATAAATAAACAAACCATGCAGAGAGGCACTGGGACTATTCTAGGGGCAACTGGGATGCAACTGGGGGCAAGTGAGCCACACTGAGGTAACTGGCAGTGCCTGGGAATGACTAGGAGATTGTTCAGGGCTACTGGGATATACTGGGAGTATCTGAGACCACAGGGGTGCTGACTGGGACCTAGCTAGGAGCAACTGGGAATGTGCTGGGGGAAAACTGGGAGCATGCTGGGGCAACCGGGGGCAAGTGTGAGCGACTGGGGCCCTGGAGGCAGAGACTGGCATCATACTGGAGTCGCACTGGGATCGTACTGGGAGTGACTGGAACTATGGTATGGGCAGCTGGGGGAGCTGGAAACGCACTGGAGCAAAGTGGGAGGAACTGGGAGCAACGGGGACCGTGCTGGGGGCAAATTGCATGAAATCAGGCCATGACTTGGGAGTGACTGGGCTCCTAGTGGGAGTGCCGAGGAAACTGGAACCACACGCGGGGAGCAAGCGGGCTCATACTGGGAGCAGCCGCTTCCGTCCCAAGGACCCCCGATCCCCTTTCCCGGCCATCCCGCCCCTCCAGCCCCAGCACCCCCCGCCGGGATCCCGGGAATCCCAGGGGTCCCCCCCTCTCGGGGTCCCCGCTCTGCCCTTCTGGGGCTCTCCTCTCTCCGGGCTCCCGCTCCAGGAAGCCGCGGCTCTCCCGGGGCTCCCCAAAACCGCTGTCCCCCGCCGATCCCGCCGGTCCCGCGCGGTCCCCACGTGGCCCCGGCAGAGCTCGCAGGGCCCGGCCCGGGAAGCCCAATCCCCACCGCGGGGGGACCCGCATCCCCCCGCCCCCCGCCGGGGCCCTGCCGCCAGCCACCGGGACCCCCAAAAACACCTCCCGGGGACCCCCCGATCGATGTCCCCCCGAGGGGCACCTGCGGCTCCGGAGCCCAGAGAGATCCAAACATCCCCCCCAGGGAACCCCAAACCCAGGGACCCCGCCCCGGGATATTTGGGACGAGCTCCCCCTCCCCGGGCACCTGCGGGATGGGGGGCGATGGTCCCGGGGAGGCTGCGAGTTCAGGGAGCTCCGGAGCCGCGCGCTTGATTCGCTCCTTCTCTGCTCCTGCTTCCTGCTGCCGCTCCGCCTCTTCCTCCCTCCTCCTCCTCCTCCCCCTCCTCATTCCCAGTTCCGAAACCGAACTGGGAGGGGATGGGTCAAGGAAAGGGCGGGAACCGTGAGGGCAAAGGGGCGGGGTCAAGGCAAGGGCGGGAACTGTGAGGGGAAAGGGGCGGGGTCAAGGCAAGGGCAGGAACTGTGAGGGGAAAGGGGCGGGGTCAAGGAAAGGGCGGGAACTGTGAGGGCAAAGGGGCGGGGTCAAGGAAAGGGCGGGAACTGTGAGGGGAAAGGGGCGTGGTCAAGGAAAGGGCGGGAACTGTGAGGGGAAAGGGGCGGGGCCAAGGGGCCCTCTGGTTCTAAAAGGGCCTGGTTTGCCCTAAGATCTTCAGAAAAGGGCCTCAAATGCAGCCTAGATCCACCAGGGTTGGCAGAAAATCAGCCAAAGGCCCCTGAAATCCATACAAAGCGGTGTAAAATCACCCAAATGGGGCTCATGTTCTCCAAAAGTGAGCAGCAGTCCAGCCTAAATCCGCCCGGTTGATCCTAGAATCACCAAAATGGGACGAAAATCTGAGGGACCGTAGACCGCGAGCGGCACCAGAACCGGCAGCAGCACCTAGAATGAGACCGAAATCAGAATGGAGCCCGAGACCAAGAGTGGGAACAGAACCGACACCAGAACTGAGACCATCAACGCTCCAGAAGCGGAACTAGGCCTGGGACTGAGAAGGAGACCGAGAGCGAAACCGGCCCCAGAGCTGGCCCTGGGACCAAGACTGAGACCAACACCGACACTAGAACCTGCACCGGGAGTGCTCCAGCACTGTCCTGGGACCGACACTGGCACCGGCACTGGCAGGACTCCAGGGCTGACACTGGGAGCGGCGCCGGAACCAGCACCAAGACTGGCACCGGCGCCAGAACCGAGACTGAGATTGGCCCTGGGAGAACTCTGGGACCAGCACCGGTACTGCTACCAGCACTGGGATTGGGTCCGCTCCAAAACCAAGAGCGACATTTGAGACCGAGACTGGCACCGCTATAGGACCCAGGCTGAGACCAACACTGTGGAAGCTGACACAGAGAGAGCTGTGGATTTAATCAGCATTTGCAGTTTGATAACCAAGATGCCTTGGCAAGAACAACCAGAGACCCCAGACCCCACAAATGCCCTACAGAGACCCCAGTCCCCCCCAAATCCCCCATAGAGAACCCAGACCTCCCCAAGATCCACTTTAGAGTCCCCAGACCCACAAAATCCCCCACAGAAACCCCAGACCCCCCCAAATCCCCCATAGAGACCCCAGACCCCCCAAATCCCCCATAGAGATCCCAGACCCCCCAAATCCTCCGTAGAGACCCCAGACCCCCCAAATCCCCCATAGAGACCCCAGACTCCCCCCAAAATCCACTTTAGAGACCCCAGACCCCCCAAATCCCCCACAGAGACCCCATACCCCACAAAATCCCATGAACAGACCGCAGACCCCCCCAAATCCCCTATTAATCCTCCAGAGTTCCCCAAATCCCCTACAGAAACCCCAGACCCCCAAATCACCCATAGAGACCCCAGACCCCCCAAGATCCACTTTAGAGTCCCCAGACCCTGAAAATCCCCCATAGAGACCCCAGACCCCCACCCCAAATCACCTACAGACACCCCAGACCCCCAAAATCCCATAGAGACCCCAGATCCCTAAATACCCCATAGAGACCCCAGACCCCCCAAAATCCCCTACAGAGCCCCCAGACCCCCCAAATCCCCCAGAGACACCCCCAGACCTCCCCAAACCCCTACAGAGACGCAAGACCCCCCAAATCCCCTAAAGATCCCCCACAGAGCCCCGGAACCCCCAAATTCCCTATAGCCCCCCCACAAATCTCAAATACACATCTCCGGAAATCCCCTACAGACCCCCCCCAAATCCCCTACAGACACCCCTAGAAATTCCCTAATCCCCTAACGAACCCCCCAAATTCCCTATAGAGAGCCCTCTATAGACACACCCCAGAAAACGAAACCTCCCAAATCCCTACAAACCCCCCAAACCCCTACAAATCCCCTATAAATCCCCTAAAGATGCCCAAGCCCCACCGGAGGTCTCGGACATGCTGCAACCGGGCCGGGAGACCGGGACAAAAGATGGCGGCGCCCGCTGAGGAAACTTCCGGCGTCCTGAGCATGCGCAGGGGAAAGCGCCAATAGATGGGCGGGACATGGATGGGAAAAAGGGAAAAAGCCAATGAAAAGTCCGGATGAAGGAAATGGGCGGGGCCCGGGAAAAGGCGGGAATTCTGAGGCGAAAGGGGCGGGGCCAAAGGGAACTGCGCTCCTAAAAGGGCCTGGTTTGGTTTAAGATCAGCAGAAAAGGGCATCAAGGGCATCCAGAATCCACCAGGGTTGACATAAAATCACCCGAAAGATACGCAGGACGATAGAGACTGGGATGGTGCAAAATGGGATCACATGGACTGGGATTGCACAGACTGGGACCAGATGGATCAGGGCCATCCCGACTGGGATTGCACAAACTGGGATGGCATGGACTGGGACCGTATGGACCGGGATGGCTGCATCGGGACGATGCGAACCGAGGCGGTTCTGCCCCACCCAGGGGTCCCTCCCGTCCTGCTCTGTCCTGTGTAGGGCCCTGCCAAACTCCCTGTGTTAGCATAGGGTTAAAATGTTTCAAAAATCATGGGAATTACCAAGGATTCAGGGGATGGGAAGAAAGGTTGGTCTGGTAGGCCTGGGCAAGGGAACTCGGCCTTTGGAATGAATTAGGTCAGGTGAATCTGCACCTACGTAATCATCATATGATACGATTGTTAAATGTAATGATTGTTTGGTAGTTGAATGTAATTATTGCTTAATTGTAATAAAAATCTCGGGAAACGATATTTGGGGGACCTGATGAAAATTGCAAGAATTGATACTTGGATAAGATCAACGTAGATATGATACCAATACAGGTTTAATAATTAATATACAGCTATATCATGAAAAGGGTATAAAAACACATCCATCTCGAATCCACGTTGGAGTCAGATTTGGGTTTATACCGCGGCTCCCCAAGCTCTTCAATGAAACCACCTGCATATAATCATCCTGTGATTATGCGTTTCCACGCTAACATTTTGGCGACCCAGATGGGACCTTGTGAGCGCTGCTGAGGACCCCGCGACCCGATCACGCCCCAGCCGGCACCGAGGGATTCTCGGGAAGCCCGTCGGCACCGGGACCCCCCGCCGCTCACAACGTCCCCTGGAGAAAGGTAAGGTGCTTTTACTCTGGCCTGGTTGCCTGCCAGTTAGGCGCAGCGAAAGGCGCGTGTGGTTGGGCTGAGGAATTCCTGGTATTGCCGCGGTGCCGTCCGTCAGTCAATCGCGAAAGCGTTGCAGGTTCGGCATCAGTGGTTTATTGTAGCTGTAACACGGAGAAGATTAAACGGATTTTGGGCGGCAGTGCCCCCACACCACACACTTCTCCTTTGGGCTGCTCATTAGCACATTGGAAGGAAGGTAATTTTGGGCAAGAGTTACATAAGGTTGATTGATTATTATAACACTTGGTGGCCGAAATATGTCTTGCAGCATGGGAAAATGTGTCCGGAAAACTTGTCTTTGCCATCTGATGTGATTTCACAGTTACTGATCTTTTGTAAACAGGAGGGCAGATTGGACAAAGTTCCCTACGTTGATTCATTTTTCTATTTGCAGGAAACACCAGAGTGGCTGGTTGAGTGTGGGTTAATGATTGTTAAAGTACCTGAAAACAATAATTGCATGGGTTGTGTCCAAGGGAAGCGTTGTATAGAACACCTGGCATTGGATGAAAAGTTTATATCGGATCGATGATATGGATGGTGAATTGCTGGTAGCCCCCATGGGATCAAGGGAATCTGACCCTACCTCACCTGGCCCGATTTCACCTGACCCACTTACACACCCCCTGCCAAAGGATACCCTCCTCCCTCACCTACTGGTGCTCAGGGATACCCTCCTCTCCCACCAACGCCTCTTTCGCCTGCTCCTGTCTTCCTGTACCCTCCTCTGCCGTCTTCACCTGCCCCTCCTTCCCCAGAAAATGACTAAGATGGAACCGTGATACAGAGATGTGGGGAGGGTGCCACAGGAGCAGATAGTATGGGGAGGCCAAAACAAAAGTATAACCAGCCGAGTGTCTTCCCAGCATGGATTCCAGGGAATGTGGGTCACCAAGGCTCTGCCCAACGTGGGTCCTCACAGGGCTTCCCTTACTGGTGCCTCCGTTGGTGTATGGTCAACGCTGATCTGCAGGAGAAGCTTTTCCCACATTCAGTACACACATAGGGCCTCTCCCCGGTGTGGAGGCGCCGGTGGATGATGAGGTTGGAGTTTTTCCTGAAGACCTTCCCGCAATCAGGACACTCGTAGGGTCTCTCATCCGTGTGTGTCTGGTAGTGCTGCATGAGCTGGGAGCTGCAGTAAAACCTCTTCCCACACTCTGAGCACTCGTAGGGCCTCTCCCCAGTGTGGATCCTTTGGTGACGGATTAGGTTGGAACGGTGCCTGAAGTCCTTCCCACACTCCTCACACTTGTAGGGCCGGTCCCCAGTGTGGATCCTCCAGTGGAGGATCAGTGAGGAGCTGTTGCTGAAGCTCTTCCCACACACCTCACACTCATAGGGCTTCTCCCCGGTGTGGATGCGCCGGTGAATAACAAGCCTAGAGTTATCCCTGAAGCCCTTCCCGCAGTCAGGACACTTGTAGGGCCTCTCAGCCGTGTGTGTCTGGTAGTGCTGCATGAGCTGGGAGTTGACGGGAAACTTCTTCCCACACTCTGAGCACTCGTAGGGCATCTCCCCAGTGTGGATAAATTGGTGACGGATCAGGGTGCTATGTTGCCTGAAATCCTTCCCACAATCCCCACATATGTAGGGCCTCTCCCCAGTGTGGATCCTTTGGTGCTGGACCAGCTTGGAACGTTCCCTAAAGCCCTTCCCACAATCCCCACATATGCAGGGCCTCTCCCCAGTGTGGATCTTCTGGTGGCGGATCAATTGGCTGCTCAGCCGGAAACTCTTCCCACACTCCTCACACTTGTAGGGCGTCTCCCCAGTGTGGATCCTCCGGTGGTACATCAGCCTGCAGCTGTCGCTGAAGCCTTTCCCACACTCGAGACACTCGTAGGGCCTCTCCCCAGTGTGGATGCGCCGGTGTCTCATGAGTGTGGAGTTTTTCCTGAAGCCCTTCCCACAGTCAGGACACTCGTAGGGTCTCTCATCCGTGTGTGTCTGGTAGTGCTGCATGAGCTGGGAGTTGACGGGAAACCTCATCCCACACTCTGAGCACTCGTAGGGCTTCTCCCCAGTGTGGATCCTTTGGTGACAGATTAGGCTGGAACGTTGCCTGAAGTCCTTCCCACAATCCCCACATTTGTAGGGCCTCTCCCCAGTGTGGATGCTTTGGTGACGGATCAGGTTGCAACGGCGTCTGAAGCCCTTCCCACAATCCCCACACTTGTAGGGCCGTTCCCCGGTGTGGATCCTCTGGTGACAGATAAGTCTGCTCCTCCATCTGAAGCTCATCCCGCACTCCAAGCACTTGTGGAGCTTCTCCCCATCATGAAGCTGCTCATGAACCACCAGGTCCGAGCTCCGGCTCCATCTCCGACCCCCTGCCCGGCCCAGGCTGGGTCTTTCCTCCTCAGATCCCCGTGATCTGCGTTTGCAGCCCCTCCTCATGCGGGATCTCCGCGGCTCTTCCTCCCCGCTGGATTCCTGCGACGTGGAGCCGCTCCAAACGACCTCTTCCTCGAGGTTCTGCCGCGGGGATTTGTCCTCCATGGTCTCTGTCCTCAGCTCCTTGTCTGGGGCAGGAAGGACAAGGAGAGGATGGGATTTGCCTCCGTGCCAGAGGGAAGGGGAAGGAGAACCCCCCAGCGCGACCCCGGCACGACGGCGCCGGCAGCGGGGTTGTCCTGCAGCTGGGGGCCCTGCTGGGCTGGGAGATGGAGCAGGACAGAGGGTTAAAAGGGGCAGTGAATTCCTCCTCACCTGCCTGGTTATCCTGGGGCAGCTTCCTCTTCCTCAGAGCCTCCTCCTCCTCCAACGGGCCAAGGTTTGGGAATGGGAAATCCTGCTTTGGGCTAAAACAAGGGATGAGCATGTTGTGTTGCGGGTTCTGCCTGCCCAAGTCCATCTCTAGAAGTCCCCGGGCACTGGGGCCCATAAAAACCTCCCAAACAGCCAACATTCAGCCCTGGAAATGCCTCCCACCAGCTCCTGGGAATGGTCCCTCTCCTCTGGTGTTCAGGGGTTCCCCCCTGTCCCAGCTCTGGGGCTCACGCTTGTATTGGGGGTCCCCCATCTCCTCGGTCCCTGCACTCCCCAGGCTGCTGGGAGTCCCAGGAATCCACAAAGCTCTCCCCTCTTCCATCTCCCTATTTAGGGATGCTGGGGGTTTTTGGGTCCCACGGTCCCTTCTCCCCCTTATTCTCTGTCTGGGGCGCAGGGGATTCATGGACTCCCCCCTGCCCCTCTCCAGGCTCTTGAGGGTCCCACGAATCTCGGCGCTCCCCCCTCTCTGGGCTCCCCACTTTGGGATCCTGGGGCACACAGGGCTCTGCTCCTCCAGGCTGCCTCTGCCGGCAGCTGCCACCAGGACCCCCCAATGTCCCCCAAGGGGCATTTTCGGCTCAGCTTTGGAGTTCTGCATTCTCCAAACGAACCCACTCCCCCCAAAAAATAAATAAACAAACCATGCAGAGAGGCACTGGGACTATTCTAGGGGCAACTGGGATGCAACTGGGGGCAAGTGAGCCACGCTGAGGTAACTGGCAGTGCCTGGGAATGACTAGGAGATTGTTCAGGGCTACTGGGATATACTGGGAGTATCTGAGACCACAGGGGTGCTGACTGGGACCTAGCTAGGAGCAACTGGGAATGTGCTGGGGGAAAACTGGGAGCATGCTGGGGCAACCGGGGGCAAGTGTGAGCGACTGGGGCCCTGGAGGCAGAGACTGGCATCATACTGGAGTCGCACTGGGATCGTACTGGGAGTGACTGGAACTATGGTATGGGCAGCTGGGGGAGCTGGAAACGCACTGGAGCAAAGTGGGAGGAACTGGGAGCAACGGGGACCGTGCTGGGGGCAAATTGCATGAAATCAGGCCATGACTTGGGAGTGACTGGGCTCCTAGTGGGAGTGCCGAGGAAACTGGAACCACACGCGGGGAGCAAGCGGGCTCATACTGGGAGCAGCCGCTTCCGTCCCAAGGACCCCCGATCCCCTTTCCCGGCCATCCCGCCCCTCCAGCCCCAGCACCCCCCGCCGGGATCCCGGGAATCCCAGGGGTCCCCCCCTCTCGGGGTCCCCGCTCTGCCCTTCTGGGGCTCTCCTCTCTCCGGGCTCCCGCTCCAGGAAGCCGCGGCTCTCCCGGGGCTCCCCAAAACCGCTGTCCCCCGCCGATCCCGCCGGTCCCGCGCGGTCCCCACGTGGCCCCGGCAGAGCTCGCAGGGCCCGGCCCGGGAAGCCCAATCCCCACCGCGGGGGGACCCGCATCCCCCCGCCCCCCGCCGGGGCCCTGCCGCCAGCCACCGGGACCCCCAAAAACACCTCCCGGGGACCCCCCGATCGATGTCCCCCCGAGGGGCACCTGCGGCTCCGGAGCCCAGAGAGATCCAAACATCCCCCCCAGGGAACCCCAAACCCAGGGACCCCCCCCCCCCCGGGATATTTGGGACGAGCTCCCCCTCCCCGGGCACCTGCGGGATGGGGGGCGATGGTCCCGGGGAGGCTGCGAGTTCAGGGAGCTCCGGAGCCGCGCGCTTGATTCGCTCCTTCTCTGCTCCTGCTTCCTGCTGCCGCTCCGCCTCTTCCTCCCTCCTCCTCCTCCTCCCCCTCCTCATTCCCAGTTCCGAAACCGAACTGGGAGGGGATGGGTCAAGGAAAGGGCGGGAACGCTGAGGGCAAAGGGGCGGGGTCAAGGAAAGGGCGGGAACTGTGAAGGGAAAGGGGCGGGGTCAAGGCAAGGGCGGGAACTGTGAGGGCAAAGGGGCGGGGTCAAGGAAAGGGCGGGAACTGTGAGGGCAATGGGGCGGGGTCAAGGAAAGGGCGGGAACTGTGAGGGGAAAGGGGCCGGGTCAAGGAAAGGGCGGGAACTGTGAGGGGAAACGGGCGGGGCCAAGGAAAGGGCGGGAACTGTGAGGGGAAAGGGGCGGGGCCAAGGGGCCCTCTGGTTCTAAAAGGGCCTGGTTTGCCCTAAGATCTTCAGAAAAGGGCCTCAAATGCAGCCTAGATCCACCAGGGTTGGCATAAAATCAGCCAAAGGCCCCTGAAATCCATACAAAGGGGTGTAAAATCACCCAAATGGGGCTCATGTTCTCCAAAAGTGAGCAGCAGTCCAGCCTAAATCTGCCCGGTTGATCCTAGAATCACCAAAATCGGACGAAAATCTGTGGGACCGTAGACCGCGAGCGGCACCAGAACCGGCAGCAGCACCAAGAATGAGACCGACATCAGAATGGAGCCCGAGACCAAGAGTGGGAACAGAACCGACACCAGAACTGAGACCATCAACGCTCCAGAAGCGGAACTAGGCCTGGGACTGAGAAGGAGACCGAGAGCGAAACCGGCCCCAGAGCTGGCCCTGGGACCAAGACTGAGACCAACACCGACACTAGAACCTGCACCGGGAGTGCTCCAGCACTGTCCTGGGACCGACACTGGCACCGGCACTGGCAGGACTCCAGGGCTGACACTGGGAGCGGCACCGGAACCAGCACCAAGACTGGCACCGGCGCCAGAACCGAGACTGAGATTGGCCCTGGGAGAACTCTGGGACCAGCACCGGTACTGCTACCAGCACTGGGTTTGGGTCCGCTCCAAAACCAAGAGCGACATTGAGACCGAGACTGGCACCGCTATAGGACCCAGGCTGAGACCAACACTGTGGAAGCTGACACAGAGAGAGCTGTGGATTTAATCAGCATTTGCAGTTTGATAACCAAGATGCCTTGGCAAGAACAACCAGAGCTTTGAAGATTACAAAAAGATTGGATCGAGACTGCGACAGGAAAGAAGATTGAACTAAATAAGTAGAAATGTAAAGTTTGTCTGAGTGATGTTTAACCCAATGAATGTAGTAAAAAATTACCGCCTTCCCAAAAAGGGTGTGTAAGCAAATGTAGCTGAGAGTAAATCTGGATTCTGATCACGAGTCAGTCGTCCCTGTCTCTCTCTCAACCTTCGATAAACACGGACACTGGGAGCGGCACCGGGAGCACTCCAGGACTGCTCTGGGACCGGGACCAGCACCGGCACAGGGAGAACTCTGGGACTGAGACTGAGAGCGGGATTGTGCCAGCACAGAGACTGGTACCGGCACCAGAACCGAGACTGGCACAGATCTGAGACCAGGACTGAGACTGAGATTGGCACTGGGAGCACTCCGGGACCAAGAGTGCAGCGGAACCAGCACTGGGACCGGAACCACTGCAAGGCTGTGGCCGAGATCGAGACCAAGACCAAGACCCAAACTATAACTGAGACTGAGATGGAAACCAGAGCCGGCACTTGCATGGAGACTGGCAGCGCTGTAGGACCAAGAATGAGACCGACACCAGCACCGCTCAGGGACTGAGAATCAGACCGGGACCAGAGTCAGCACCAGGATTGCTCCAGGACTGCTCCAGGACAGAGACCGGCACCGGGAGCGCTCTGGGACCTCCTCGTTCACTCCAGGGAGTTTTGTCAGAGCCCCCGCACGGGACAGGGCAGGACTGGGAGGGACCCCTGGGTGGGGCAGAACCGCCTCGGTTCGCATCGTCCCGATGCAGCCATCCCGGTCCATACGGTCCCAGTCCATGCCATCCCAGTTTGTGCAATCCCAGTCGGGATGGCCCTGATCCATCTGGTCCCAGTCTGTGCAATCCCAGTCCATGTGATCCCATTTTGCACCATCCCAGTCTCTATCGTCCTGCGTATCTTTCGGGTGATTTTATGTCAACCCTGGTGGATTCTGGATGCCCTTGATGCCCTTTTCTGCTGATTTTAAACCAAACCAGGCCCTTTTAGGAGCGCAGTTCCCTTTG
Organism: Cinclus cinclus; assembly: GCF_963662255.1. NCBI lineage: Eukaryota > Metazoa > Chordata > Aves > Passeriformes > Cinclidae > Cinclus > Cinclus cinclus. Next base: position 271,074 of record NC_085082.1, read on the forward strand.
GCCCCGCCCCTTTCGCCTCAGAATTCCCGCCTTTTCCCGGGCCCCGCCCATTTCCTTCATCCGGACTTTTCATTGGCTTTTTCCCATCCATGTCCCGCCCATCTATTGGCGCTTTCCCCTGCGCATGCTCAGGACGCCGGAAGTTTCCTCAGCGGGCGCCGCCATCTTTTGTCCCGGTCTCCCGGGCCGGTTGCAGCATGTCCGAGACCTCCGGTGGGGCTTGGGCATCTTTAGGGGATTTATAGGGGATTTGTAGGGGTTTGTGGGGTTTGTAGGGATTTGGGAGGTTTCGTTTTCTGGGGTGTGTCTATAGAGGGCTCTCTATAGGGAATTTGGGGGGTTCGTTAGGGGATTAGGGAATTTCTAGGGGTGTCTGTAGGGGATTTGGGGGGGGTCTGTAGGGGATTTCCGGAGATGTGTATTTGAGATTTGTGGGGGGGCTATAGGGAATTTGGGGGTTCCGGGGGTCTATGGGGGATCTTTAGGGGATTTGTGGGGTCTTGCGTCTCTGTAGGGGTTTGGGGAGGTCTGGGGGTGTCTCTGGGGGATTTGGGGGGTCTGGGGGCTCTGTAGGGGATTTTGGGGGGTCTGGGGTCTGTATGGGGTATTTTGGGGATCTGGGGTCTCTATGGGATTTTGGGGGTCTGGGGTGTCTGTAGGTGATTTGGGGGGGGGTCTGGGGTCTCTATGGGGGATTTAGGGGGGTCTGGCGTCTCTAAAGTGGATTTTTGTGTGGGTCTGGGGACTCTAAAGTGGATCTTGGGGGGTCTGGGGTCTCTATGGTGGATTTGGGGGGGTCTGGGGTCTCTATGGGGGATTTAGGGATCTGGGGTCTCTATGGGATTTTGGGGGTCTGGGGTGTCTGTGGGTGATTTGGGGGGGTCTGGGGTCTCTTTGGGGGATTTTGAGGGTCTGGGGACTCTAAAGTGGATCTTGGGGGGTCTGGGGTCTCTATGGGGGATTTTGGGGGGTCTGGGGTCTCTATGGGGGATTTGGGGGTCTGGGGTCTCTGTAGGGGATTTGGGGAAGTGTGGGGGATTAATAGGGGATTTGGGGGGGTCTGCGGTCTGTTCATGGGATTTTGTGGGGTCTGGGGTCTCTGTGGGGGATTTGGGGGGTCTGGGGTCTCTAAAGTGGATTTTGGGGGGAGTCTGGGGTCTCTATGGGGGATTTGGGGGGTCTGGGGTCTCTATGGGGGATTTGGGGGGGTCTGCGGTTTCTGTGGGGATTTGGGGGGGTCTGGGGTCTCTATGGGGGATTTGGGGGTCTGGGGTCTCTATGGGGAATTTTTGGGGATCTGGGGTCTCTGTAGGGGACTTGTGGGGTCTGGGGTCTCTATGGGGGTTTTGGGGGTCTGGGGTCTCCATGGGGGATTTTGGGGGGTCTGGGGTCTGTGTAGGGGATTTGGGGGGTCTGGGGTCTCTATGGGGTATTTTGAGGGGTCTGGGGTCTCTATGGGGGATTTTGGGGCGTCTGGGGTCTCTATGGGGGATTTAGGAGGTCTGGGGTCTCTATGGGGAATTTGGGGGTCTGGGGTCTCTATGGGGAATTTTTGGGGATCTGGGGTCTCTGTAGGGGACTTGTGGGGTCTGGGGTCTCTATGGGGGATTTAGGGATCTGGGGTCTCTATGGGATTTTGGGGGTCTGGGGTGTCTGTATGTGATTTGGGGTGGTCTGGGGTCTCTATGGGGGATTTTGTGGGTCTGGGGACTCTAAAGTGGATCTTGGGGGGTCTGGGGTCTCTATGGTGGATTTGGGGGGGTCTGGGGTCTCTATGGGGGATTTAGGGATCTGGGGTCTCTATGGGATTTTGGGGGTCTGGGGTGTCTGTAGGTGATTTGGGGAGGTCTGGGGTCTCTATGGGGGATTTGGGGGGGTCTGGGGTCTCTGTAGGGCATTTGTGGGGTCTGGGGTCTCTGGTTGTTCTTGCCAAGGCATCTTGGTTATCAAACTGCAAATGCTGATTAAATCCACAGCTCTCTCTGTGTCAGCTTCCACAGTGTTGGTCTCAGCCTGGGTCCTATAGCGGTGCCAGTCTCGGTCTCAAATGTCGCTCTTGGTTTTGGAGCGGACCCAATCCCAGTGCTGGTAGCAGTACCGGTGCTGGTCCCAGAGTTCTCCCAGGGCCAATCTCAGTCTCGGTTCTGGCGCCGGTGCCAGTCTTGGTGCTGGTTCCGGCGCCGCTCCCAGTGTCAGCCCTGGAGTCCTGCCAGTGCCGGTGCCAGTGTCGGTCCCAGGACAGTGCTGGAGCACTCCCGGTGCAGGTTCTAGTGTCGGTGTTGGTCTCAGTCTTGGTCCCAGGGCCAGCTCTGGGGCCGGTTTCGCTCTCGGTCTCCTTCTCAGTCCCAGGCCTAGTTCCGCTTCTGGAGCGTTGATGGTCCCAGTTCTGGTGTCGGTTCTGTTCCCACTCTTGGTCTCGGTCTCCATTCTGATGTCGGTCTCATTCTTGGTGCTGCTGCCGGTTCTGGTGCCGCTCGCGGTCTACGGTCCCACAGATTTTCGTCCGATTTTGGTGATTCTAGGATCAACCGGGCAGATTTAGGCTGGACTGCTGCTCACTTTTGGAGAACATGAGCCCCATTTGGGTGATTTTACACCCCTTTGTATGGATTTCAGGGGCCTTTGGCTGATTTTATGCCAACCCTGGTGGATTTAGGCTGCATTTGAGGCCCTTTTCTGAAGATCTTAGGGCAAACCAGGCCCTTTTAGAACCAGAGGGCCCCTTGGCCCCGCCCCTTTCCCCTCACAGTTCCCGCCCTTTCCTTGACCCCGCCCCTTTCCCCTCACGATTCCCGCCCTTTCCTTGACCCCGCCCCTTTCCCCTCACAGTTCCCGCCCTTTCCTTGACCCCGCCCCTTTCCCCTCACAGTTCCCGCCCTTGCCTTGACCCCGCCCCTTTCCCCTCACAGTTCCCGCCCTTTCCTTGACCCGGCCCCTTTCCCCTCACAGTTCCCGCCCTTTCCTTGACCCATCCCCTCCCAGTTCGGTTTCGGAACTGGGAATGAGGAGGGGGAGGAGGAGGAGGAGGGAGGAAGAGGCGGAGCGGCAGCAGGAAGCAGGAGCAGAGAAGGAGCGAATCAAGCGCGCGGCTCCGGAGCTCCCTGAACTCGCAGCCTCCCCGGGACCATCGCCCCCCATCCCGCAGGTGCCCGGGGAGGGGGAGCTCGTCCCAAATATCCCGGGGGGGGGGGGGGGGTCCCTGGGTTTGGGGTTCCCTGGGGGGGATGTTTGGATCTCTCTGGGCTCCGGAGCCGCAGGTGCCCCTCGGGGGGACATCGATCGGGGGGTCCCCGGGAGGTGTTTTTGGGGGTCCCGTTGGCTGGCGGCAGGGCCCCGGCGGGGGGCGGGGGGATGCGGGTCCCCCCGCGGTGGGGATTGGGCTTCCCGGGCCGGGCCCTGCGAGCTCTGCCGGGGCCACGTGGGGACCGCGCGGGACCGGCGGGATCGGCGGGGGACAGCGGTTTTGGGGAGCCCCGGGAGAGCCGCGGCTTCCTGGAGCGGGAGCCCGGAGAGAGGAGAGCCCCAGAAGGGCAGAGCGGGGACCCCGAGAGGGGGGGACCCCTGGGATTCCCGGGATCCCGGCGGGGGGTGCTGGGGCTGGAGGGGCGGGATGGCCGGGAAAGGGGATCGGGGGTCCTTGGGACGGAAGCGGCTGCTCCCAGTATGAGCCCGCTTGCTCCCCGCGTGTGGTTCCAGTTTCCTCGGCACTCCCACTAGGAGCCCAGTCACTCCCAAGTCATGGCCTGATTTCATGCAATTTGCCCCCAGCACGGTCCCCGTTGCTCCCAGTTCCTCCCACTTTGCTCCAGTGCGTTTCCAGCTCCCCCAGCTGCCCATAGCATAGTTCCAGTCACTCCCAGTACGATCCCAGTGCGACTCCAGTATGATGCCAGTCTCTGCCTCCAGGGCCCCAGTTGCTCACACTTGCCCCCGGTTGCCCCAGCATGCTCCCAGTTTTCCCCCAGCACATTCCCAGTTGCTCCTAGCTAGGTCCCAGTCAGCACCCCTGTGGTCTCAGATACTCCCAGTATATCCCAGTAGCCCTGAACAATCTCCTAGTCATTCCCAGGCACTGCCAGTTACCTCAGCGTGGCTCACTTGCCCCCAGTTGCATCCCAGTTGCCCCTAGAATAGTCCCAGTGCCTCTCTGCATGGTTTGTTTATTTTTTGGGGGGAGTGGGTTCGTTTGGAGAATGCAGAACTCCAAAGCTGAGCCGAAAATGCCCCTTGGGGGACATTGGGGGGTCCTGGCGGCGGCTGCCGGCAGAGGCAGCCTGGAGGAGCAGAGCCCTGTGTGCCCCAGGATCCCAAAGTGGGGAGCCCAGAGAGGGGGGAGCGCCGAGATTCGTGGGACCCTCAAGAGCCTGGAGAGGGGCAGGGGGGAGTCCATGAATCCCCTGCGCCCCAGACAGAGAATAAGGGGGAGAAGGGACCGTGGGACCCAAAAACCCCCAGCATCCCTAAATAGGGAGATGGAAGAGGGGAGAGCTTTGTGGATTCCTGGGACTCCCAGCAGCCTGGGGAGTGCAGGGACCGAGGAGATGGGGGACCCCCAATACAAGCGTGAGCCCCAGAGCTGGGACAGGGGGGAACCCCTGAACACCAGAGGAGAGGGACCATTCCCAGGAGCTGGTGGGAGGCATTTCCAGGCCTGAATGTTGGCTGTTTGGGAGGTTTTTATGGGCCCCAGTGCCCGGGGACTTCTAGAGATGGACTTGGGCAGGCAGAACCCGCAACACAACATGCTCATCCCTTGTTTTAGCCCAAAGCAGGATTTCCCATTCCCAACCCTTGGCCCGATGGAGGAGGAGGAGGCTCTGAGGAACAGGAAGATGCCCCAGGATAACCAGGCAGGTGAGGAGGAATTCACTGCCCCTTTTAACCCTCTGTCCTGCTCCATCTCTCAGCCCAGCAGGGTCCCCAGCTACAGGACAACCCCGCTGCTGACGCCGTCGTGCCGGGGTCGCGCTGGGGGGTTCTCCTTCCCCTTCCCTCTGGCACGGAGGCAAATCCCATCCTCTCCTTGTCCTTCCTCCCCCAGACAAGGAGCTGAGGACAGAGACCATGGAGGACAAATCCCCGCGGCAGAACCTCGAGGAAGAGGTCGTTTGGAGCGGCTCCACGTCGCAGGAATCCAGCGGGGAGGAAGAGCCGCGGAGATCCCGCACGAGGAGGGGCTGCAAACGCAGATCACGGGGATCTGAGGAGGAAAGACCCAGCCTGGGCCGGGCAGGGGGTCGGAGATGGAGCCGGAGCTCGGACCTGGTGGTTCATGAGCAGCTTCATGATGGGGAGAAGCTCCACAAGTGTGAGGAGTGCGGGATGAGCTTCAGATGGAGGAGCAGCCTTACCTGTCACCAGAGGATCCACACCGGGGAACGGCCCTACAAGTGTGGGGATTGTGGGATGGACTTCAGGCGCCGTTCCAATCTGGTCCAACACCAAAGTATCCACACTGGGGAGAGGCCCTACAAATGTGGGGATTGTGGGAAGGACTTCAGGCAACGTTCCAACCTGACCCGTCACCGAAGTATCCACACTGGGGAGAGGCCCTACGAGTGCTCAGAGTGTGGGAAGGACTTCAGGCGCCATTTCAGCCTGATCCGTCACCAAAGTATCCACACTGGGGACAGGCCCTATGAGTGCTCAGAGTGCGGGAAGAGGTTTTACTCCTGCTCCCATCTCATGCAGCATTACCAGTCACACACTGATGAGATACCCTACGAGTGTCCTGACTGCGGGAAGGCCTTCAGGAGAATCTCCAGTCTCATGAAACACCGGCACATCCACACGGGGGAGAAACCCTATGAGTGTGGGGTGTGTGGGAAGAGCTTCAGTGACAGGAGCACGCTGAAGCAGCACCGGAGGATCCACACTGGGGAACGGCCCTACAAGTGTCAGGAGTGTGGGAAGAGTTTCCGGCTGCGCAGCCAATTGATCAGCCACCAAAACATCCACACGGGGGAAAGGCTCTACAAGTGTCAGGAGTGTGGGAAGGACTTCAGGCACTGTTCCAACCTCATCCGTCACCGAAGTATCCACACTGGGGAGAGGCCCTACGAGTGCTCAGAGTGTGGGAAGAGGTTTTACTCCAGCTCCCAGCTCATGCAGCACTACCAGACACACACGGATGAGAGACCCTACGAGTGTCCTGATTGCGGGAAGGGCTTCAGGGAGAACTCCACCCTCATCACCCACCGGCGCATCCACACCGGGGAGAGGCCCTACGAGTGTCCCGAGTGTGGGAAGAGCTTCTCCTGCAGATCAACCTTGGTCAGTCACCAACGGAGGCACCAGTAAGAGAAGCCATGTGAGTGCCCTGAGCGCAGGAAGAGCTTCGTGCGCTGCTCCAACTCCATCCCCCACTGGATGACCCACAATCTTCAGAGCCCTGGTGACCCACATTCCCTGGGATGCAGTTTGGGAAGGCACCTGGCTGGTTATCCTTTTGTTTTGGCCTTATTTTTTGTCTGTCCTCCATCTCTTTGTGCTCCAAAGCCAAGAGGGATGGGCCTGTCCCCTCTAAACCACTCAAATTCCCATGAACACACCTCAACTTCAACCCAGAAGGGCTCCATCCCACCTCCAAGTGGATTGTTCCCGCCTCAAAACAACTCAGTCCCACACGAACCTTGCTGGATTCCACAGTCACCAGGGGGAGAAGGGGTTGGAAGGAGATTGGGAGGAGTGGGATCCAAATTTCGAGCAGTGGGATCGGGATTGTGTGGGACTGGCTGGGCAGCTTGTATTTGATAGCAAATAAAATTTTCGCGGTTCCTGATTTCTGTCCCGTTCACTCTCCGTCAGTTCCAGTTCTGTTTTCAGTGGCGCCTTCTCAGCTGATTGTGTTTGTGTCCTCCTTTCTCTCCTGCCTGTCTCTGCCTGCTCCGTTTCTCTCCCAGTGGCTCCCTTGAGCCAGGGCAGCTCCCAGCAAAGACCCTGCCCTGATTTCCTTCCCAATGCTGGAGCTCCAAGAGCCATGGCTGAAGGTATGAAGGCTGGCAGTGAAATGTCCCTGTAAGATCCTGCTCCACTTGGCTTTTGGCCCCTTCTTAAGAGCTTTGCCTTCAGGGGCAGGAACATCTTTTCCTGGCTGGCAACTGGAATTCCAGACCCTGGGAGTGTGGGCCGTGGAGGACCATCCAAACTGGGATCACATAGGTTTGGATCACATGGACTGGGATTGCACAGACTGGGACCAGATGGATCAGGGCCATCCCGACTGGGATTGCACAAACTGGGATGGCATGGACTGGGACCGTATGGACCGGGATGGCTGCATCGGGACGATGCGAACCGAGGCGGTTCTGCCCCACCCAGGGGTCCCTCCCGTCCTGCTCTGTCCTGTGTAGGGCCCTGCCAAACTCCCTGTGTTAGCATAGGGTTAAAATGTTTCAAAAATCATGGGAATTACCAAGGATTCAGGGGATGGGAAGAAAGGTTGGTCTGGTAGGCCTGGGCAAGGGAACTCGGCCTTTGGAATGAATTAGGTCAGGTGAATCTGCACCTACGTAATCATCATATGATACGATTGTTAAATGTAATGATTGTTTGGTAGTTGAATGTAATTATTGCTTAATTGTAATAAAAATCTTGGGAAACGATATTTGGGGGACCTGATGAAAACTGCAAGAATTGATACTTGGATAAGATCAACGTAGATATGATACCAATACAGGTTTAATAATTAATATACAGCTATATCATGAAAAGGGTATAAAAACACGTCCATCTCAAATCCACGTTGGAGTCAGATTTGGGTTTATACCCCGGCTCCCCAAGCTCTTCAATGAAACCACCTGCATATAATCATCCTGTGATTATGCGTTTCCACGCTAACATTTTGGCGACCCAGATGGGACCTTGTGAGCGCTGCTGAGGACCCCGCGACCCGATCACGCCCCAGCCGGCACCGAGGGATTCTCGGGAAGCCCGTCGGCACCGGGACCCCCCGCCGCTCACAACGTCCCCTGGAGAAAGGTAAGGTGCTTTTACTCTGGCCTGGTTGCCTGCCAGTTAGGCGCAGCGAAAGGCGCGTGTGGTTGGGCTGAGGAATTCCTGGTATTGCCGCGGTGCCGTCCGTCAGTCAATCGCGAAAGCGTTGCAGGTTCAGCATCAGTGGTTTATTGTAGCTGTAACACGGAGAAGATTAAACGGATTTTGGGCGGCAGTGCCCCCACACCACACACTTCTCCTTTGGGCTGCTCATTAGCACATTGGAAGGAAGGTAATTTTGGGCAAGAGTTACATAAGGTTGATTGATTATTATAACACTTGGTGGCCGAAATATGTCTTGCAGCATGGGAAAATGTGTCCGGAAAACTTGTCTTTGCCATCTGATGTGATTTCACAGTTACTGATCTTTTGTAAACAGGAGGGCAGATTGGACAAAGTTCCCTACGTTGATTCATTTTTCTATTTGCAGGAAACACCAGAGTGGCTGGTTGAGTGTGGGTTAATGATTGTTAAAGTACCTGAAAACAATAATTGCATGGGTTGTGTCCAAGGGAAGCGTTGTATAGAACACCTGGCATTGGATGAAAAGTTTATATCGGATCGATGATATGGATGGTGAATTGCTGGTAGCCCCCATGGGATCAAGGGAATCTGACCCTACCTCACCTGGCCCGATTTCACCTGACCCACTTACACACCCCCTGCCAAAGGATACCCTCCTCCCTCACCTACTGGTGCTCAGGGATACCCTCCTCTCCCACCAACGCCTCTTTCGCCTGCTCCTGTCTTCCTGTACCCTCCTCTGCCGTCTTCACCTGCCCCTCCTTCCCCAGAAAATGACTAAGATGGAACCGTGATACAGAGATGTGGGGAGGGTGCCACAGGAGCAGATAGTATGGGGAGGCCAAAACAAAAGTATAACCAGCCGAGTGTCTTCCCAGCATGGATTCCAGGGAATGTGGGTCACCAAGGCTCTGCCCAACGTGGGTCCTCACAGGGCTTCCCTTACTGGTGCCTCCGTTGGTGTATGGTCAACGCTGATCTGCAGGAGAAGCTTTTCCCACATTCAGTACACACATAGGGCCTCTCCCCGGTGTGGATGCGCTGGTGGATGATGAGGTTGGAGTTTTTCCTGAAGACCTTCCCGCAATCAGGACACTCGTAGGGTCTCTCATCCGTATGTGTCTGGTAGTGCTGCATGAGCTGGGAGCGGGAGTAAAACCTCTTCCCACACTCTGAGCACTCGTAGGGCTTCTCTCCAGTGTGGATACTTTGGTGACAGATTAGGTTGGAACGTTGCCTGAAGTCCTTCCCACAATCCCCACACTTGTAGGGCCTTTCCCCAGTGTGGACCTTTTGGTGGCGGATCAATTCAGTGCTCTGCCGGAAACTCTTCCCACACTCCTCACACTTGTAGGGCCGTTCCCCAGTGTGGATCCTCCAGTGGAGGATCAGTGAGGAGCTGTTGCTGAAGCTCTTCCCACACACCTCACACTCATAGGGCTTCTCCCCGGTGTGGATGCGCCGGTAAATAACAAGCTTGGAGTTATGCCTGAAGCCCTTCCCGCAGTCAGGACACTTGTAGGGCCTCTCAGCCATGTGTGTCTGGTAGTGCTGCATGAGCTGGGAGTTGACGGGAAACTTCTTCCCACACTCTGAGCACTCGTAGGGCATCTCCCCAGTGTGGATAAATTGGTGACGGATCAGGGTGCAATGTTGCCTGAAATCCTTCCCACAATCCCCACATTTGTAGGGCCTCTCCCCAGTGTGGGTCTTCTGGTGGCGGATCAATTGGCTGCTCAGCTGGAAACTCTTCCCACACTCCTCACACTTGTAGGGCGTCTCCCCAGTGTGGATCCTACAGTGGCAAATCAGCGCAGAGCAGACACTGAAGCTCTTCCCACACTCTGAGCACTCGTAGGGCCTCTCCCCAGTGTGGATGCGCTGGTGCCTGATGAGACTAGAGATTGTCCTGAAGTCCTTCCCACAATCCCCACAGTTGTAGGGCCTCTCCCCAGTGTGGATCCTCTGGTGACAGGTCAGGCTGCAACGTAGCCTGAAGTCCTTCCCACAATCCCCACACTTGTAGGGCATCTCCCCAGTGTGGATCCTTTGGTGCTGGACCAGCTTGGAACGTAGCCTGAAGCCCTTCCCACAATCCCCACACTTGTAGGGCCATTCCCCGGTGTGGATCCTCCGGTGGTACTTCAGCGTGCAGCTGTCACTGAAGCTCTTCCCACACACCTCACACTCGTAGGGTTTCTCCCCAGTGTGGATGCGCCGGTGTCTCATGAGATTGCAGTTTTTCCTAAAGCCCATCCAACAGTCAGGACACTTGTAGGGCCTCTCATCCGTGTGTGTCTGGTAGTGCTGCATGAGCTGGGAGTTGACGGGAAACCTCTTCCCACACTCTGAGCACTCGTAAAGCATCTCCCCAGTGTGGATCCTTTGGTGACGGAGCAGGTTGCAACGGCGCCTGAAGTCCTTCCCACAATCCCCACACTTGTTGGGCCGTTCCCCGGTGTGGATCCTCTGGTGACAGGTAAGGCTGCTCCTCCATCTGAAGCTCATCCCGCACTCCTCACACTTGTGGAGCTTCTCCCCATCATGAAGCTGCTCATGAACCACCAGGTCCGAGCTCCGGCTCCATCTCCGACCCCCTGCCCGGCCCAGGCTGGGTCTTTCCTCCTCAGATCCCCGTGATCTGCGTTTGCAGCCCCTCCTCGTGCGGGATCTCCGCGGCTCTTCCTCCCCGCTGGATTCCTGCGACGTGGAGCCGCTCCAAACGACCTCTTCCTCGAGGTTCTGCCGCGGGGATTTGTCCTCCATGGTCTCTGTCCTCAGCTCCTTGTCTGGGGGAGGAAGGACAAGGAGAGGATGGGATTTGCCTCCGTGCCAGAGGGAAGGGGAAGGAGAACCCCCCAGCGCGACCCCGGCAGGACGGCGCCGGCAGCGGGGTTGTCCTGCATCTGGGGACCCTGCTGGGCTGGGAGATGGAGCAGGACAGAGGGGGAAAGGGGCAGTGAATTCCTCCTCACCTGCCTGGTTATCCTGGGGCATCTTCCTGTTCCTCAGAGCCTCCTCCTCCTCCATCGGGCCAAGGGTTGGGAATGGGAAATCCTGCTTTGGGCTAAAACAAGGGATGAGCATGTTGTGTTGCGGGTTCTGCCTGCCCAAGTCCATCTCTAGAAGTCCCCGGGCACTGGGGCCCATAAAAACCTCCCAAACAGCCAACATTCAGGCCTGGAAATGCCTTCCACCAGCTCCTGGGAATGGTCCCTCTCCTCTGGTGTTCAGGGGTTCCCCCCTGTCCCAGCTCTGGGGCTCACGCTTGTATTGGGGGTCCCCCATCTCCTCGGTCCCTGCACTCCCCAGGCTGCTGGGAGTCCCAGGAATCCACAAAGCTCTCCCCTCTTCCATCTCCCTATTTAGGGATGCTGGGGGTTTTTGGGTCCCACGGTCCCTTCTCCCCCTTATTCTCTGTCTGGGGCGCAGGGGATTCATGGACTCCCCCCTGCCCCTCTCCAGGCTCTTGAGGGTCCCACGAATCTCGGCGCTCCCCCCTCTCTGGGCTCCCCACTTTGGGATCCTGGGGCACACAGGGCTCTGCTCCTCCAGGCTGCCTCTGCCGGCAGCTGCCACCAGGACCCCCCAATGTCCCCCAAGGGGCATTTTCGGCTCAGCTTTGGAGTTCTGCATTCTCCAAACGAACCCACTCCCCCCAAAAAATAAATAAACAAACCATGCAGAGAGGCACTGGGACTATTCTAGGGGCAACTGGGATGCAACTGGGGGCAAGTGAGCCACGCTGAGGTAACTGGCAGTGCCTGGGAATGACTAGGAGATTGTTCAGGGCTACTGGGATATACTGGGAGTATCTGAGACCACAGGGGTGCTGACTGGGACCTAGCTAGGAGCAACTGGGAATGTGCTGGGGGAAAACTGGGAGCATGCTGGGGCAACCGGGGGCAAGTGTGAGCGACTGGGGCCCTGGAGGCAGAGACTGGCATGATACTGGAGTCGCACTGGGATCGTACTGGGAGTGACTGGAACTATGCTATGGGCAGCTGGGGGAGCTGGAAACGCACTGGAGCAAAGTGGGAGGAACTGGGAGCAACGGGGACCGTGCTGGGGGCAAATTGCATGAAATCAGGCCATGACTTGGGAGTGACTGGGCTCCTAGTGGGAGTGCCGAGGAAACTGGAACCACACGCGGGGAGCAAGCGGGCTCATACTGGGAGCAGCCGCTTCCGTCCCAAGGACCCCCGATCCCCTTTCCCGGCCATCCCGCCCCTCCAGCCCCAGCACCCCCCGCCGGGATCCCGGGAATCCCAGGGGTCCCCCCCTCTCGGGGTCCCCGCTCTGCCCTTCTGGGGCTCTCCTCTCTCCGGGCTCCCGCTCCAGGAAGCCGCGGCTCTCCCGGGGCTCCCCAAAACCGCTGTCCCCCGCCGATCCCGCCGGTCCCGCGCGGTCCCCACGTGGCCCCGGCAGAGCTCGCAGGGCCCGGCCCGGGAAGCCCAATCCCCACCGCGGGGGGACCCGCATCCCCCCGCCCCCCGCCGGGGCCCTGCCGCCAGCCACCGGGACCCCCAAAAACACCTCCCGGGGACCCCCCGATCGATGTCCCCCCGAGGGGCACCTGCGGCTCCGGAGCCCAGAGAGATCCAAACATCCCCCCCAGGGAACCCCAAACCCAGGGACCCCCCCCCCGGGATATTTGGGACGAGCTCCCCCTCCCCGGGCACCTGCGGGATGGGGGGCGATGGTCCCGGGGAGGCTGCGAGTTCAGGGAGCTCCGGAGCCGCGCGCTTGATTCGCTCCTTCTCTGCTCCTGCTTCCTGCTGCCGCTCCGCCTCTTCCTCCCTCCTCCTCCTCCTCCCCCTCCTCATTCCCAGTTCCGAAACCGAACTGGGAGGGGATGGGTCAAGGAAAGGGCGGGAACGCTGAGGGGAAAGGGGCGGGGTCAAGGAAAGGGCGGGAACTGTGAAGGGAAAGGGGCGGGGTCAAGGAAAGGGCGGGAACTGTGAGGGCAAAGGGGCGGGGTGAAGGCAAGGGCGGGAACTGTGAGGGCAAAGGGGCGGGGTCAAGGAAAGGGCGGGAACTGTGAGGGCAAAGGGGCGGGGTCAAGGAAAGGGCGGGAACTGTGAGGGGAAAGGGGCCGGGTCAAGGAAAGGGCGGGAACTGTGAGGGCAAAGGGGCGGGGTCAAGGAAAGGGCGGGAACCGTGAGGGGAAAGGGGCGGGGTCAAGGAAAGGGCGGGAACTGTGAGGGGAAAGGGGCGGGGCCAAGGGGCCCTCTGGTTCTAAAAGGGCCTGGTTTGCCCTAAGATCTTCAGAAAAGGGCCTCAAATGCAGCCTAAATCCACCAGGGTTGGCAGAAAATCAGCCAAAGGCCCCTGAAATCCATACAAAGCGGTGTAAAATCACCCAAATGGGGCTCATGTTCTCCAAAAGTGAGCAGCAGTCCAGCCTAAATCTGCCCGGTTGATCCTAGAATCACCAAAATGGGACGAAAATCTGAGGGACCGTAGACCGCGAGCGGCACCAGAACCGGCAGCAGCACCAAGAATGAGACCGAAATCAGAATGGAGCCCGAGACCAAGAGTGGGAACAGAACCGACACCAGAACTGAGACCATCAACGCTCCAGAAGCGGAACTAGGCCTGGGACTGAGAAGGAGACCGAGAGCGAAACCGGCCCCAGAGCTGGCCCTGGGACCAAGACTGAGACCAACACCGACACTAGAACCTTCACCAGGAGTGCTCCAGCACTGTCCGGGGACCAACACTGGCACCGGCACTGGCAGGACTCCAGGGCTGACACTGGGAGCGGCACCGGAACCAGCACCAAGACTGGCACCGGCGCCAGAACCGAGACTGAGATTGGCCCTGGGAGAACTCTGGGACCAGCACCGGTACTGCTACCAGCACTGGGATTGGGTCCGCTCCAAAACCAAGAGCGACATTGAGACTGAGACTGGCACCGCTATAGGACCCAGGCTGAGACCAACACTGTGGAAGCTGACACAGAGAGAGCTGTGGATTTAATCAGCATTTGCAGTTTGATAACCAAGATGCCTTGGCAAGAACAACCAGAGCTTTGAAGATTACAAAAAGATTGGATCGAGACTGCGACAGGAAAGAAGATTGAACTAAATAAGTAGAAATGTAAAGTTTGTCTGAGTGATGTTTAACCCAATGAATGTAGTAAAAAATTACCGCCTTCCCAAAAAGGGTGTGTAAGCAAATGTAGCTGAGAGTAAATCTGGATTCTGATCACGAGTCAGTCGTCCCTGTCTCTCTCTCAACCTTCGATAAACACGGACACTGGGAGCGGCACCGGGAGCGCTCCAGGACTGCTCTGGGACCGGGACCAGCACCGGCACAGGGAGAACTCTGGGACTGAGACTGAGAGCGGGATTGTGCCAGCACAGAGACTGGTACCGGCACCAGAACCGAGACTGGCACAGATCTGAGACCAGGACTGAGACTGAGATTGGCACTGGGAGCACTCCGGGACCAAGAGTGCAGCGGAACCAGCACTGGGACCGGAACCACTGCAAGGCTGTGGCCGAGATCGAGACCAAGACCAAGACCCAAACTATAACTGAGACTGAGATGGAAACCAGAGCCGGCACTTGCATGGAGACTGGCAGCGCTGTAGGACCAAGAATGAGACCGACACCAGCACCGCTCAGGGACTGAGAATCAGACCGGGACCAGAGTCAGCACCAGGATTGCTCCAGGACTGCTCCAGGACAGAGACCGGCACCGGGAGCGCTCTGGGACCTCCTCGTTCACTCCAGGGAGTTTTGTCAGAGCCCCCGCACGGGACAGGGCAGGACTGGGAGGGACCCCTGGGTGGGGCAGAACCGCCTCGGTTCGCATCGTCCCGATGCAGCCATCCCGGTCCATACGGTCCCAGTCCATGCCATCCCAGTTTGTGCAATCCCAGTCGGGATGGCCCTGATCCATCTGGTCCCAGTCTGTGCAATCCCAGTCCATGTGATCCCATTGTGCACCATCCCAGTCTCTATCGTCCTGCGTATCTTTCGGGTGATTTTATGTCAACCCTGGTGGATTCTGGATGCCCTTGATGCCCTTTTCTGCTGATTTTAAACCAAACCAGGCCCTTTTAGGAGCGCAGTTCCCTTTGGCCCCGCCCCTTTCGCCTCAGAATTCCCGCCTTTTCCCGGGCCCCGCCCATTTCCTTCATCCGGACTTTTCATTGGCTTTTTCCCTTTTTCCCCATCCATGTCCCGCCCATCTATTGGCGCTTTCCCCTGCGCATGCTCAGGACGCCGGAAGTTTCCTCAGCGGGCGCCGCCATCTTTTGTCCCGGTCTCCCGGCCCGGTTGCAGCATGTCCGAGACCTACGGTGGGGCTTGGGCATCTTTAGGGGATTTATAGGGGATTTGTAGGGGTTTGGGGGGTTTGTAGGGATTTGGGAGGTTTCGTTTTCTGGGGTGTGTCTATAGAGGGCTCTCTATAGGGAATTTGGGGGGTTCGTTAGGGGATTAGGGAATTTCTAGGGGTGTCTGTAGGGGATTTGGGGGGGGTCTGTAGGGGATTTCCGGAGATGTGTATTTGAGATTTGTGGGGGGGCTATAGGGAATTTGGGGGTTCCGGGGGTCTATGGGGGATCTTTAGGGGATTTGTGGGGTCTTGCGTCTCTGTAGGGGTTTGGGGAGGTCTGGGGGTGTCTCTGGGGGATTTGGGGGGTCTGGGGGCTCTGTAGGGGATTTTGGGGGGTCTGGGGTCTCTATGGGGTATTTTCAGGGTCTGGGGACTCTAAAGTGGATCTTGGGGGGTCTGGGGTCTCTATGGGTGATTTGGGGGTCTGGGGTCTCTGTAGGGGATTTGGGGAAGTGTGGGGGATTAATAGGGGATTTGGGGGGGTCTGCAGTCTGTTCATGGGATTTTGTGGGGTCTGGGGTCTCTGTGGGGGATTTGGGGGGTCTGGGGTCTCTAAAGTGGATTTTGGGGGGAGTCTGGGGTCTCTATGGGGAATTTGGGGGGTCTGGGGTCTCTATGGGGGATTTGGGGGGGTCTGCGGTTTCTGTGGGGATTTGGGGGGGTCTGGGGTCTCTATGGGGGATTTGGGGGTCTGGGGTCTCTATGGGGAATTTTTGGGGATCTGGGGTCTCTGTAGGGGACTTGTGGGGTCTGGGGTCTCTATGGGGGATTTTGGGGGTCTGGGGTCTCTATGGGGGTTTTGGGGGTCTGGGGTCTCCATGGGGGATTTTGGGGGGTCTGGGGTCTGTGTAGGTGATTTGGGGGGTCTGGGGTCTCTATGGGGTATTTTGAGGGGTCTGGGGTCTCTATGGGGGATTTTGGGGCGTCTGGGGTCTCTATGGGGGATTTAGGAGGTCTGGGGTCTCTATGGGGAATTTGGGGGTCTGGGGTCTCTATGGGGAATTTTTGGGGATCTGGGGTCTCTGTAGGGGACTTGTGGGGTCTGGGGTCTCTATGGGGGATTTAGGGATCTGGGGTCTCTATGGGATTTTGGGGGTCTGGGGTGTCTGTATGTGATTTGGGGTGGTCTGGGGTCTCTATGGGGGATTTTGTGGGTCTGGGGACTCTAAAGTGGATCTTGGGGGGTCTGGGGTCTCTATGGTGGATTTGGGGGGGTCTGGGGTCTCTATGGGGGATTTAGGGATCTGGGGTCTCTATGGGATTTTGGGGGTCTGGGGTGTCTGTATGTGATTTGGGGTGGTCTGGGGTCTCTATGGGGGATTTTGTGGGTCTGGGGACTCTAAAGTGGATCTTGGGGGGTCTGGGGTCTCTATGGTGGATTTGGGGAGGTCTGGGGTCTCTATGGGGGATTTGGGGGGGTCTGGGGTCTCTGTAGGGCATTTGTGGGGTCTGGGGTCTCTGGTTGTTCTTGTCAAAGCATCTTGGTTATCAAACTGCAAATGCTTATTAAATCCACAGCTCTCTCTGTGTCAGCTTCCACAGTGTTGGTCTCAGCCTGGGTCCTATAGCGGTGCCAGTCTCGGTCTCAATGTCGCTCTTGGTTTTGGAGCGGACCCAATCCCAGTGCTGGTAGCAGTACCGGTGCTGGTCCCAGAGTTCTCCCAGGGCCAATCTCAGTCTCGGTTCTGGCGCCGGTGCCAGTCTTGGTGCTGGTTCCGGTGCCGCTCCCAGTGTCAGCCCTGGAGTCCTGCCAGTGCCGGTGCCAGTGTTGGTCCCCGGACAGTGCTGGAGCACTCCTGGTGAAGGTTCTAGTGTCGGTGTTGGTCTCAGTCTTGGTCCCAGGGCCAGCTCTGGGGCCGGTTTCGCTCTCGGTCTCCTTCTCAGTCCCAGGCCTAGTTCTGCTTCTGGAGCGTTGATGGTCTCAGTTCTGGTGTCGGTTCTGTTCCCACTCTTGGTCTCGGTCTCCATTCTGATTTCGGTCTCATTCTTGGTGCTGCTGCCGGTTCTGGTGCCGCTCGCGGTCTACGGTCCCTCAGATTTTCGTCCCATTTTGGTGATTCTAGGATCAATCGGGCAGATTTAGGCTGGACTGCTGCTCACTTTTGGAGAACATGAGCCCCATTTGGGTGATTTTACACCGCTTTGTATGGATTTCAGGGGCCTTTGGCTGATTTTCTGCCAACCCTGGTGGATTTAGGCTGCATTTGAGGCCCTTTTCTGAAGATCTTAGGGCAAACCAGGCCCTTTTAGAACCAGAGGGCCCCTTGGCCCCGCCCCTTTCCCCTCACAGTTCCCGCCCTTTCCTTGACCCCGCCCCTTTCCCCTCACGGTTCCCGCCCTTTCCTTGACCCCGCCCCTTTGCCCTCACAGTTCCCGCCCTTTCCTTGACCCCGCCCCTTTGCCCTCACAGTTCCCGCCCTTGCCTTGACCCCGCCCCTTTGCCCTCACGGTTCCCGCCCTTTCCTTGACCCATCCCCTCCCAGTTCGGTTTCGGAACTGGGAATGAGGAGGGGGAGGAGGAGGAGGAGGGAGGAAGAGGCGGAGCGGCAGCAGGAAGCAGGAGCAGAGAAGGAGCGAATCAAGCGCGCGGCTCCGGAGCTCCCTGAACTCGCAGCCTCCCCGGGACCATCGCCCCCCATCCCGCAGGTGCCCGGGGAGGGGGAGCTCGTCCCAAATATCCCGGGGGGGGGGTCCCTGGGTTTGGGGTTCCCTGGGGGGGATGTTTGGATCTCTCTGGGCTCCGGAGCCGCAGGTGCCCCTCGGGGGGACATCGATCGGGGGGTCCCCGGGAGGTGTTTTTGGGGGTCCCGGTGGCTGGCGGCAGGGCCCCGGCGGGGGGCGGGGGGATGCGGGTCCCCCCGCGGTGGGGATTGGGCTTCCCGGGCCGGGCCCTGCGAGCTCTGCCGGGGCCACGTGGGGACCGCGCGGGACCGGCGGGATCGGCGGGGGACAGCGGTTTTGGGGAGCCCCGGGAGAGCCGCGGCTTCCTGGAGCGGGAGCCCGGAGAGAGGAGAGCCCCAGAAGGGCAGAGCGGGGACCCCGAGAGGGGGGGACCCCTGGGATTCCCGGGATCCCGGCGGGGGGTGCTGGGGCTGGAGGGGCGGGATGGCCGGGAAAGGGGATCGGGGGTCCTTGGGACGGAAGCGGCTGCTCCCAGTATGAGCCCGCTTGCTCCCCGCGTGTGGTTCCAGTTTCCTCGGCACTCCCACTAGGAGCCCAGTCACTCCCAAGTCATGGCCTGATTTCATGCAATTTGCCCCCAGCACGGTCCCCGTTGCTCCCAGTTCCTCCCACTTTGCTCCAGTGCGTTTCCAGCTCCCCCAGCTGCCCATAGCATAGTTCCAGTCACTCCCAGTACGATCCCAGTGCGACTCCAGTATGATGCCAGTCTCTGCCTCCAGGGCCCCAGTTGCTCACACTTGCCCCCGGTTGCCCCAGCATGCTCCCAGTTTTCCCCCAGCACATTCCCAGTTGCTCCTAGCTAGGTCCCAGTCAGCACCCCTGTGGTCTCAGATACTCCCAGTATATCCCAGTAGCCCTGAACAATCTCCTAGTCATTCCCAGGCACTGCCAGTTACCTCAGCGTGGCTCACTTGCCCCCAGTTGCATCCCAGTTGCCCCTAGAATAGTCCCAGTGCCTCTCTGCATGGTTTATTTATTTTTTGGGGGGAGTGGGTTCGTTTGGAGAATGCAGAACTCCAAAGCTGAGCAGAAAATACCCCTTGGGGGACATTGGGGGGTCCTGGCGGCGGCTGCCGGCAGAGGCAGCCTGGAGGAGCAGAGCCCTGTGTGCCCCAGGATCCCAAAGTGGGGAGCCCAGAGAGGGGGGAGGGCCGAGATTCGTGGGACCCTCAAGAGCCTGGAGAGGGGCAGGGGGGAGTCCATGAATCCCCTGCGCCCCAGACAGAGAATAAGGGGGAGAAGGGACCGTGGGACCCAAAAACCCCCAGCATCCCTAAATAGGGAGATGGAAGAGGGGAGAGCTTTGTGGATTCCTGGGACTCCCAGCAGCCTGGGGAGTGCAGGGACCGAGGAGATGGGGGACCCCCAATACAAGCGTGAGCCCCAGAGCTGGGACAGGGGGGAACCCCTGAACACCAGAGGAGAGGGACCATTCCCAGGAGCTGGTGGAAGGCATTTCCAGGCCTGAATGTTGGCTGTTTGGGAGGTTTTTATGGGCCCCAGTGCCCGGGGACTTCTAGAGATGGACTTGGGCAGGCAGAACCCGCAACACAACATGCTCATCCCTTGTTTCAGCCCAAAGCAGGATTTCCCATTCCCAACCCTTGGCCCGATGGAGGAGGAGGAGGCTCTGAGGAACAGGAAGATGCCCCAGGATAACCAGGCAGGTGAGGAGGAATTCACTGCCCCTTTTAACCCTCTGTCCTGCTCCATCTCTCAGCCCAGCAGGGTCCCCAGCTACAGGACAACCCCACTGCTGACGCCGTCGTGCCGGGGTCGCGCTGGGGGGTTCTCCTTCCCCTTCCCTCTGGCACGGAGGCAAATCCCATCCTCTCCTTGTCCTTCCTCCCCCAGACAAGGAGCTGAGGACAGAGACCATGGAGGACAAATCCCCGCGGCAGAACCTCGAGGAAGAGGTCGTTTGGAGCGGCTCCACGTCGCAGGAATCCAGCGGGGAGGAAGAGCCGCGGAGATCCCGCACGAGGAGGGGCTGCAAACGCAGATCACGGGGATCTGAGGAGGAAAGACCCAGCCTGGGCCGGGCAGGGGGTCGGAGATGGAGCCGGAGCTCGGACCTGGTGGTTCATGAGCAGCTTCATGATGGGGAGAAGCTCCACAAGTGCTTGGAGTGCGGGATGAGCTTCAGATGGAGGAGCAGCCTTACCTGTCACCAGAGGATCCACACCGGGGAACGGCCCTACAAGTGTGGGGATTGTGGGATGGACTTCAGGCGCCGTTCCAATCTGGTCCAACACCAAAGTATCCACACTGGGGAGAGGCCCTACAAATGTGGGGATTGTGGGAAGGACTTCAGGCAACGTTCCAACCTGACCCGTCACCGAAGTATCCACACTGGGGAGAGGCCCTACGAGTGCTCAGAGTGTGGGAAGGACTTCAGGCGCCATTTCAGCCTGATCCGTCACCAAAGTATCCACACTGGGGACAGGCCCTATGAGTGCTCAGAGTGCGGGAAGAGGTTTTACTCCTGCTCCCATCTCATGCAGCATTACCAGTCACACACTGATGAGATACCCTACGAGTGTCCTGACTGCGGGAAGGCCTTCAGGAGAATCTCCAGTCTCATGAAACACCGGCACATCCACACTGGGGAGAAACCCTATGAGTGTGGGGTGTGTGGGAAGAGCTTCAGTGACAGGAGCACGCTGAAGCAGCACCGGAGGATCCACACTGGGGAACGGCCCTACAAGTGTCAGGAGTGTGGGAAGAGTTTCCGGCTGCGCAGCCAATTGATCAGCCACCAAAACATCCACACGGGGGAAAGGCTCTACAAGTGTCAGGAGTGTGGGAAGGACTTCAGGCACTGTTCCAACCTCATCCGTCACCGAAGTATCCACACTGGGGAGAGGCCCTACGAGTGCTCAGAGTGTGGGAAGAGGTTTTACTCCAGCTCCCAGCTCATGCAGCACTACCAGACACACACGGATGAGAGACCCTACGAGTGTCCTGATTGCGGGAAGGGCTTCAGGGAGAACTCCACCCTCATCACCCACCGGCGCATCCACACCGGGGAGAGGCCCTACGAGTGTCCCGAGTGTGGGAAGAGCTTCTCCTGCAGATCAACCTTGGTCAGTCACCAACGGAGGCACCAGTAAGAGAAGCCATGTGAGTGCCCTGAGCGCAGGAAGAGCTTCGTGCGCTGCTCCAACTCCATCCCCCACTGGATGACCCACAATCTTCAGAGCCCTGGTGACCCACATTCCCTGGGATGCAGTTTGGGAAGGCACCTGGCTGGTTATCCTTTTGTTTTGGCCTTATTTTTTGTCTGTCCTCCATCTCTTTGTGCTCCAAAGCCAAGAGGGATGGGCCTGTCCCCTCTAAACCACTCAAATTCCCATGAACACACCTCAACTTCAACCCAGAAGGGCTCCATCCCACCTCCAAGTGGATTGTTCCCGCCTCAAAACAACTCAGTCCCACACGAACCTTGCTGGATTCCACAGTCACCAGGGGGAGAAGGGGTTGGAAGGAGATTGGGAGGAGTGGGATCCAAATTTCGAGCAGTGGGATCGGGATTGTGTGGGACTGGCTGGGCAGCTTGTATTTGATAGCAAATAAAATTTTCGCGGTTCCTGATTTCTGTCCCGTTCACTCTCCGTCAGTTCCAGTTCTGTTTTCAGTGGCGCCTTCTCAGCTGATTGTGTTTGTGTCCTCCTTTCTCTCCTGCCTGTCTCTGCCTGCTCCGTTTCTCTCCCAGTGGCTCCCTTGAGCCAGGGCAGCTCCCAGCAAAGACCCTGCCCTGATTTCCTTCCCAATGCTGGAGCTCCAAGAGCCATGGCTGAAGGTATGAAGGCTGGCAGTGAAATGTCCCTGTAAGATCCTGCTCCACTTGGCTTTTGGCCCCTTCTTAAGAGCTTTGCCTTCAGGGGCAGGAACATCTTTTCCTGGCTGGCAACTGGAATTCCAGACCCTGGGAGTGTGGGCCGTGGAGGACCATCCAAACTGGGATCACATAGGTTTGGATCACATGGACTGGGATTGCACAGACTGGGACCAGATGGATCAGGGCCATCCCGACTGGGATTGCACAAACTGGGATGGCATGGACTGGGACCGTATGGACCGGGATGGCTGCATCGGGACGATGCGAACCGAGGCGGTTCTGCCCCACCCAGGGGTCCCTCCCGTCCTGCCCTGTCCTGTGTAGGGCCCTGCCAAACTCCCTGTGTTAGCATAGGGTTAAAATGTTTCAAAAATCATGGGAATTACCAAGGATTCAGGGGATGGGAAGAAAGGTTGGTCTGGTAGGCCTGGGCAAGGGAACTCGGCCTTTGGAATGAATTAGGTCAGGTGAATCTGCACCTACGTAATCATCATATGATACGATTGTTAAATGTAATGATTGTTTGGTAGTTGAATGTAATTATTGCTTAATTGTAATAAAAATCTTGGGAAACGATATTTGGGGGACCTGATGAAAACTGCAAGAATTGATACTTGGATAAGATCAACGTAGATATGATACCAATACAGGTTTAATAATTAATATACAGCTATATCATGAAAAGGGTATAAAAACACGTCCATCTCAAATCCACGTTGGAGTCAGATTTGGGTTTATACCCCGGCTCCCCAAGCTCTTCAATGAAACCACCTGCATATAATCATCCTGTGATTATGCGTTTCCACGCTAACATTTTGGCGACCCAGATGGGACCTTGTGAGCGCTGCTGAGGACCCCGCGACCCGATCACGCCCCAGCCGGCACCGAGGGATTCTCGGGAAGCCCGTCGGCACCGGGACCCCCCGCCGCTCACAACGTCCCCTGGAGAAAGGTAAGGTGCTTTTACTCTGGCCTGGTTGCCTGCCAGTTAGGTGCAGCGAAAGGCGCGTGTGGTTGGGCTGAGGAATTCCTGGTATTGCCGCGGTGCCGTCCATCAGTCAATCGCGAAAGCGTTGCAGGTTCGGCATCAGTGGTTTATTGTAGCTGTAACACGGAGAAGATTAAACGGATTTTGGGCGGCAGTGCCCCCACACCACACACTTCTCCTTTGGGCTGCTCATTAGCACATTGGAAGGAAGGTAATTTTGGGCAAGAGTTACATAAGGTTGATTGATTATTATAACACTTGGTGGCCGAAATATGTCTTGCAGCATGGGAAAATGTGTCCGGAAAACTTGTCTTTGCCATCTGATGTGATTTCACAGTTACTGATCTTTTGTAAACAGGAGGGCAGATTGGACAAAGTTCCCTACGTTGATTCATTTTTCTATTTGCAGGAAACACCAGAGTGGCTGGTTGAGTGTGGGTTAATGATTGTTAAAGTACCTGAAAACAATAATTGCATGGGTTGTGTCCAAGGGAAGCGTTGTATAGAACACCTGGCATTGGATGAAAAGTTTATATCGGATCGATGATATGGATGGTGAATTGCTGGTAGCCCCCATGGGATCAAGGGAATCTGACCCTACCTCACCTGGCCCGATTTCACCTGACCCACTTACACACCCCCTGCCAAAGGATACCCTCCTCCCTCACCTACTGGTGCTCAGGGATACCCTCCTCTCCCACCAACGCCTCTTTCGCCTGCTCCTGTCTTCCTGTACCCTCCTCTGCCGTCTTCACCTGCCCCTCCTTCCCCAGAAAATGACTAAGATGGAACCGTGATACAGAGATGTGGGGAGGGTGCCACAGGAGCAGATAGTATTGGGAGGCCAAAACAAAAGTATAACCAGCCGAGTGTCTTCCCAGCATGGATTCCAGGGAATGTGGGTCACCAAGGCTCTGCCCAACGTGGGTCCTCACAGGGCTTCCCTTACTGGTGCCTCCGTTGGTGTATGGTCAACGCTGATCTGCAGGAGAAGCTTTTCCCACATTCAGTACACACATAGGGCCTCTCCCCGGTGTGGATGCGCCGGTGGATGATGAGGTTGGAGTTTTTCCTGAAGCCCTTTCCGCAAACAGGACACTCGTAGGGTCTCTCATCCGTATGTGTCTGGTAGTGCTGCATGAGCAGGGAGCGGGAGTAAAACCTCTTCCCACACTCTGAGCACTCGTAGGGCTTCTCTCCAGTGTGGATACTTTGGTGACGGATTAGGTTGGAACGGTGCCTGAAGTCCTTCCCACAATCCCCACACTTGTAGGGCCTTTCCCCAGTGTGGACCTTTTGGTGGCGGATCAATTCAGTGCTCTGCCGGAAACTCTTCCCACACTCCTCACACTTGTAGGGCCGTTCCCCAGTGTGGATCCTCCGGTGGAGGATCAGTGAGGAGCTGTTGCTGAAGCTCTTCCCACACACCTCACACTCATAGGGCTTCTCCCTGGTGTGGATGCGCCGGTGAATAACAAGCCTAGAGTTATCCCTGAAGCCCTTCCCGCAGTCAGGACACTTGTAGGGCCTCTCAGCCGTGTGTGTCTGGTAGTGCTGCATGAGCTGGGAGTTGACGGGAAACTTCTTCCCACACTCTGAGCACTCGTAGGGCATCTCCCCAGTGTGGATAAATTGGTGACGGATCAGGGTGCTATGTTGCCTGAAATCCTTCCCACAATCCCCACATATGTAGGGCCTCTCCCCAGTGTGGATCCTTTGGTGCTGGACCAGCTTGGAACGTTCCCTAAAGCCCTTCCCACAATCCCCACATATGCAGGGCCTCTCCCCAGTGTGGATCTTCTGGTGGCGGATCAATTGGCTGCTCAGCCGGAAACTCTTCCCACACTCCTCACACTTGTAGGGCGTCTCCCCAGTGTGGATCCTCCGGTGGTACATCAGCCTGCAGCTGTCGCTGAAGCCTTTCCCACACTCGAGACACTCGTAGGGCCTCTCCCCAGTGTGGATGCGCCGGTGTCTCATGAGTGTGGAGTTTTTCCTGAAGCCCTTCCCACAGTCAGGACACTCGTAGGGTCTCTCATCCGTGTGTGTCTGGTAGTGCTGCATGAGCTGGGAGTTGACGGGAAACCTCATCCCACACTCTGAGCACTCGTAGGGCTTCTCCCCAGTGTGGATCCTTTGGTGACAGATTAGGCTGGAACGTTGCCTGAAGTCCTTCCCACAATCCCCACATTTGTAGGGCCTCTCCCCAGTGTGGATCCTTTGGTGACGGAGCAGGTTGCAACGGCGTCTGAAGCCCTTCCCACAATCCCCACACTTGTAGGGCCGTTCCCCGGTGTGGATCCTCTGGTGACAGATAAGTCTGCTCCTCCATCTGAAGCTCATCCCGCACTCCAAGCACTTGTGGAGCTTCTCCCCATCATGAAGCTGCTCATGAACCACCAGGTCCGAGCTCCGGCTCCATCTCCGACCCCCTGCCCGGCCCAGGCTGGGTCTTTCCTCCTCAGATCCCCGTGATCTGCGTTTGCAGCCCCTCCTCATGCGGGATCTCCGCGGCTCTTCCTCCCCGCTGGATTCCTGCGACGTGGAGCCGCTCCAAACGACCTCTTCCTCGAGGTTCTGCCGCGGGGATTTGTCCTCCATGGTCTCTGTCCTCAGCTCCTTGTCTGGGGCAGGAAGGACAAGGAGAGGATGGGATTTGCCTCCGTGCCAGAGGGAAGGGGAAGGAGAACCCCCCAGCGCGACCCCGGCACGACGGCGCCGGCAGCGGGGTTGTCCTGCAGCTGGGGGCCCTGCTGGGCTGGGAGATGGAGCAGGACAGAGGGTTAAAAGGGGCAGTGAATTCCTCCTCACCTGCCTGGTTATCCTGGGGCAGCTTCCTCTTCCTCAGAGCCTCCTCCTCCTCCAACGGGCCAAGGTTTGGGAATGGGAAATCCTGCTTTGGGCTAAAACAAGGGATGAGCATGTTGTGTTGCGGGTTCTGCCTGCCCAAGTCCATCTCTAGAAGTCCCCGGGCACTGGGGCCCATAAAAACCTCCCAAACAGCCAACATTCAGCCCTGGAAATGCCTCCCACCAGCTCCTGGGAATGGTCCCTCTCCTCTGGTGTTCAGGGGTTCCCCCCTGTCCCAGCTCTGGGGCTCACGCTTGTATTGGGGGTCCCCCATCTCCTCGGTCCCTGCACTCCCCAGGCTGCTGGGAGTCCCAGGAATCCACAAAGCTCTCCCCTCTTCCATCTCCCTATTTAGGGATGCTGGGGGTTTTTGGGTCCCACGGTCCCTTCTCCCCCTTATTCTCTGTCTGGGGCGCAGGGGATTCATGGACTCCCCCCTGCCCCTCTCCAGGCTCTTGAGGGTCCCACGAATCTCGGCGCTCCCCCCTCTCTGGGCTCCCCACTTTGGGATCCTGGGGCACACAGGGCTCTGCTCCTCCAGGCTGCCTCTGCCGGCAGCTGCCACCAGGACCCCCCAATGTCCCCCAAGGGGCATTTTCGGCTCAGCTTTGGAGTTCTGCATTCTCCAAACGAACCCACTCCCCCCAAAAAATAAATAAACAAACCATGCAGAGAGGCACTGGGACTATTCTAGGGGCAACTGGGATGCAACTGGGGGCAAGTGAGCCACGCTGAGGTAACTGGCAGTGCCTGGGAATGACTAGGAGATTGTTCAGGGCTACTGGGATATACTGGGAGTATCTGAGACCACAGGGGTGCTGACTGGGACCTAGCTAGGAGCAACTGGGAATGTGCTGGGGGAAAACTGGGAGCATGCTGGGGCAACCGGGGGCAAGTGTGAGCAACTGGGGCCCTGGAGGCAGAGACTGGCATCATACTGGAGTCGCACTGGGATCGTACTGGGAGTGACTGGAACTATGCTATGGGCAGCTGGGGGAGCTGGAAACGCACTGGAGCAAAGTGGGAGGAACTGGGAGCAACGGGGACCGTGCTGGGGGCAAATTGCATGAAATCAGGCCATGACTTGGGAGTGACTGGGCTCCTAGTGGGAGTGCCGAGGAAACTGGAACCACACGCGGGGAGCAAGCGGGCTCATACTGGGAGCAGCCGCTTCCGTCCCAAGGACCCCCGATCCCCTTTCCCGGCCATCCCGCCCCTCCAGCCCCAGCACCCCCCGCCGGGATCCCGGGAATCCCAGGGGTCCCCCCCTCTCGGGGTCCCCGCTCTGCCCTTCTGGGGCTCTCCTCTCTCCGGGCTCCCGCTCCAGGAAGCCGCGGCTCTCCCGGGGCTCCCCAAAACCGCTGTCCCCCGCCGATCCCGCCGGTCCCGCGCGGTCCCCACGTGGCCCCGGCAGAGCTCGCAGGGCCCGGCCCGGGAAGCCCAATCCCCACCGCGGGGGGACCCGCATCCCCCCGCCCCCCGCCGGGGCCCTGCCGCCAGCCACCGGGACCCCCAAAAACACCTCCCGGGGACCCCCCGATCGATGTCCCCCCGAGGGGCACCTGCGGCTCCGGAGCCCAGAGAGATCCAAACATCCCCCCCAGGGAACCCCAAACCCAGGGACCCCCCCCCGGGATATTTGGGACGAGCTCCCCCTCCCCGGGCACCTGCGGGATGGGGGGCGATGGTCCCGGGGAGGCTGCGAGTTCAGGGAGCTCCGGAGCCGCGCGCTTGATTCGCTCCTTCTCTGCTCCTGCTTCCTGCTGCCGCTCCGCCTCTTCCTCCCTCCTCCTCCTCCTCCCCCTCCTCATTCCCAGTTCCGAAACCGAACTGGGAGGGGATGGGTCAAGGAAAGGGCGGGAACGCTGAGGGGAAAGGGGCGGGGTCAAGGAAAGGGCGGGAACTGTGAAGGGAAAGGGGCGGGGTCAAGGCAAGGGCGGGAACTGTGAGGGCAAAGGGGCGGGGTGAAGGCAAGGGCGGGAACTGTGAGGGCAAAGGGGCGGGGTCAAGGAAAGGGCGGGAACTGTGAGGGCAAAGGGGCGGGGTCAAGGAAAGGGCGGGAACTGTGAGGGGAAAGGGGCCGGGTCAAGGAAAGGGCGGGAACTGTGAGGGGAAACGGGCGGGGCCAAGGAAAGGGCGGGAACTGTGAGGGGAAAGGGGCGGGGCCAAGGGGCCCTCTGGTTCTAAAAGGGCCTGGTTTGCCCTAAGATCTTCAGAAAAGGGCCTCAAATGCAGCCTAGATCCACCAGGGTTGGCAGAAAATCAGCCAAAGGCCCCTGAAATCCATACAAAGCGGTGTAAAATCACCCAAATGGGGCTCATGTTCTCCAAAAGTGGGCAGCAGTCCAGCCTAAATCTGCCCGGTTGATCCTAGAATCACCAAAATCGGACGAAAATCTGTGGGACCGTAGACCGCGAGCGGCACCAGAACCGGCAGCAGCACCAAGAATGAGACCGACATCAGAATGGAGCCCGAGACCAAGAGTGGGAACAGAACCGACACCAGAACTGAGACCATCAACGCTCCAGAAGCGGAACTAGGCCTGGGACTGAGAAGGAGACCGAGAGCGAAACCGGCCCCAGAGCTGGCCCTGGGACCAAGACTGAGACCAACACCGACACTAGAACCTGCACCGGGAGTGCTCCAGCACTGTCCTGGGACCGACACTGGCACCGGCACTGGCAGGACTCCAGGGCTGACACTGGGAGCGGCGCCGGAACCAGCACCAAGACTGGCACCGGCGCCAGAACCGAGACTGAGATTGGCCCTGGGAGAACTCTGGGACCAGCACCGGTACTGCTACCAGCACTGGGATTGGGTCCGCTCCAAAACCAAGAGCGACATTTGAGACCGAGACTGGCACCGCTATAGGACCCAGGCTGAGACCAACACTGTGGAAGCTGACACAGAGAGAGCTGTGGATTTAATCAGCATTTGCAGTTTGATAACCAAGATGCCTTGGCAAGAACAACCAGAGCTTTGAAGATTACAAAAAGATTGGATCGAGACTGCGACAGGAAAGAAGATTGAACTAAATAAGTAGAAATGTAAAGTTTGTCTGAGTGATGTTTAACCCAATGAATGTAGTAAAAAATTACCGCCTTCCCAAAAAGGGTGTGTAAGCAAATGTAGCTGAGAGTAAATCTGGATTCTGATCACGAGTCAGTCGTCCCTGTCTCTCTCTCAACCTTCGATAAACACGGACACTGGGAGCGGCACCGGGAGCGCTCCAGGACTGCTCTGGGACCGGGACCAGCACCGGCACAGGGAGAACTCTGGGACTGAGACTGAGAGCGGGATTGTGCCAGCACAGAGACTGGTACCGGCACCAGAACCGAGACTGGCACAGATCTGAGACCAGGACTGAGACTGAGATTGGCACTGGGAGCACTCCGGGACCAAGAGTGCAGCGGAACCAGCACTGGGACCGGAACCACTGCAAGGCTGTGGCCGAGATCGAGACCAAGACCAAGACCCAAACTATAACTGAGACTGAGATGGAAACCAGAGCCGGCACTTGCATGGAGACTGGCAGCGCTGTAGGACCAAGAATGAGACCGACACCAGCACCGCTCAGGGACTGAGAATCAGACCGGGACCAGAGTCAGCACCAGGATTGCTCCAGGACTGCTCCAGGACAGAGACCGGCACCGGGAGCGCTCTGGGACCTCCTCGTTCACTCCGGGGAGTTTTGTCAGAGCCCCCGCACGGGACAGGGCAGGACGGGAGGGACCCCTGGGTGGGGCAGAACCGCCTCGGTTCGCATCGTCCCGATGCAGCCATCCCGGTCCATACGGTCCCAGTCCATGCCATCCCAGTTTGTGCAATCCCAGTCGGGATGGCCCTGATCCATCTGGTCCCAGTCTGTGCAATCCCAGTCCATGTGATCCCATTGTGCACCATCCCAGTCTCTATCGTCCTGCGTATCTTTCGGGTGATTTTATGTCAACCCTGGTGGATTCTGGATGCCCTTGATGCCCTTTTCTGCTGATTTTAAACCAAACCAGGCCCTTTTAGGAGCGCAGTTCCCTTTGGCCCCGCCCCTTTCGCCTCAGAATTCCCGCCTTTTCCCGGGCCCCGCCCATTTCCTTCATCCGGACTTTTCATTGGCTTTTTCCCTTTTTCCCCATCCATGTCCCGCCCATCTATTGGCGCTTTCCCCTGCGCATGCTCAGGACGCCGGAAGTTTCCTCAGCGGGCGCCGCCATCTTTTGTCCCGGTCTCCCGGCCCGGTTCCAGCATGTCCGAGACCTACGGTGGGGCTTGGGCATCTTTAGGGGATTTATAGGGGATTTGTAGGGGTTTGGGGGGTTTGTAGGGATTTGGGAGGTTTCGTTTTCTGGGGTGTGTCTATAGAGGGCTCTCTATAGGGAATTTGGGGGGTTCGTTAGGGGATTAGGGAATTTCTAGGGGTGTCTGTAGGGGATTTGGGGGGGGTCTGTAGGGGATTTCCGGAGATGTGTATTTGAGATTTGTGGGGGGGCTATAGGGAATTTGGGGGTTCCGGGGGTCTATGGGGGATCTTTAGGGGATTTGGGGGGTCTTGCGTCTCTGTAGGGGTTTGGGGAGGTCTGGGGGTGTCTCTGGGGGATTTGGGGGGTCTGGGGGCTCTGTAGGGGATTTTGGGGGGTCTGGGGTCTGTATGGGGTATTTTGGGGATCTGGGGTCTCTATGGGATTTTGGGGGTCTGGGGTGTCTGTAGGTGATTTGGGGGGGGGTCTGGGGTCTCTATGGGGGATTTAGGGGGGTCTGGCGTCTCTAAAGTGGATTTTTGTGTGGGTCTGGGGGGTCTGTAGGGGATTTTGGGGGGTCTGGGGTCTCTATGGGAGATTTGGGGGGGTCTGGGGTCTCTATGGGGGATTTAGGGATCTGGGGTCTCTATGGGATTTTGGGGGTCTGGGGTGTCTGTGGGTGATTTGGGGGGGTCTGGAGTCTCTTTGGGGGATTTTGAGGGTCTGGGGACTCTAAAGTGGATCTTGGGGGGTCTGGGGTCTCTATGGGTGATTTGGGGGTCTGGGGTCTCTGTAGGGGATTTGGGGAAGTGTGGGGGATTAATAGGGGATTTGGGGGGGTCTGCGGTCTGTTCATGGGATTTTGTGGGGTCTGGGGTCTCTGTGGGGGATTTGGGGGGTCTGGGGTCTCTAAAGTGGATTTTGGGGGGAGTCTGGGGTCTCTATGGGGGATTTGGGGGGTCTGGGGTCTCTATGGGGGATTTGGGGGGGTCTGCGGTTTCTGTGGGGATTTGGGGGGGTCTGGGGTCTCTATGGGGGATTTGGGGGTCTGGGGTCTCTATGGGGAATTTTTGGGGATCTGGGGTCTCTGTAGGGGACTTGTGGGGTCTGGGGTCTCTATGGGGGATTTTGGGGGTCTGGGGTCTCTATGGGGGTTTTGGGGGTCTGGGGTCTCCATGGGGGATTTTGGGGGGTCTGGGGTCTGTGTAGGGGATTTGGGGGGTCTGGGGTCTCTATGGGGTATTTTGAGGGGTCTGGGGTCTCTATGGGGGATTTTGGGGCGTCTGGGGTCTCTATGGGGGATTTAGGCGGTCTGGGGTCTCTATGGGGAATTTGGGGGTCTGGGGTCTCTATGGGGAATTTTTGGGGATCTGGGGTCTCTGTAGGGGACTTGTGGGGTCTGGGGTCTCTATGGGGGATTTAGGGATCTGGGGTCTCTATGGTATTTTGGGGGTCTGGGGTGTCTGTATGTGATTTGGGGTGGTCTGGGGTCTCTATGGGGGATTTTGTGGGTCTGGGGACTCTAAAGTGGATCTTGGGGGGTCTGGGGTCTCTATGGTGGATTTGGGGGGGTCTGGGGTCTCTATGGGGGATTTAGGGATCTGGGGTCTCTATGGGATTTTGGGGGTCTGGGGTGTCTGTATGTGATTTGGGGTGGTCTGGGGTCTCTATGGGGGATTTTGTGGGTCTGGGGACTCTAAAGTGGATCTTGGGGGGTCTGGGGTCTCTATGGTGGATTTGGGGAGGTCTGGGGTCTCTATGGGGGATTTGGGGGGGACTGGGGTCTCTGTAGGGCATTTGTGGGGTCTGGGGTCTCTGGTTGTTCTTGCCAAGGCATCTTGGTTATCAAACTGCAAATGCTGATTAAATCCACAGCTCTCTCTGTGTCAGCTTCCACAGTGTTGGTCTCAGCCTGGGTCCTATAGCGGTGCCAGTCTCGGTCTCAAATGTCGCTCTTGGTTTTGGAGCGGACCCAATCCCAGTGCTGGTAGCAGTACCGGTGCTGGTCCCAGAGTTCTCCCAGGGCCAATCTCAGTCTCGGTTCTGGCGCCGGTGCCAGTCTTGGTGCTGGTTCCGGCGCCGCTCCCAGTGTCAGCCCTGGAGTCCTGCCAGTGCCGGTGCCAGTGTCGGTCCCAGGACAGTGCTGGAGCACTCCCGGTGCAGGTTCTAGTGTCGGTGTTGGTCTCAGTCTTGGTCCCAGGGCCAGCTCTGGGGCCGGTTTCGCTCTCGGTCTCCTTCTCAGTCCCAGGCCTAGTTCCGCTTCTGGAGCGTTGATGGTCTCAGTTCTGGTGTCGGTTCTGTTCCCACTCTTGGTCTCGGTCTCCATTCTGATTTCGGTCTCATTCTTGGTGCTGCTGCCGGTTCTGGTGCCGCTCGCGGTCTACGGTCCCACAGATTTTCATCCGATTTTGGTGATTCTAGGATCAACCGGGCAGATTTAGGCTGGACTGCTGCTCACTTTTGGAGAACATGAGCCCCATTTGGGTGATTTTACACCGCTTTGTATGGATTTCAGGGGCCTTTGGCTGATTTTCTGCCAACCCTGGTGGATTTAGGCTGCATTTGAGGCCCTTTTCTGAAGATCTTAGGGCAAACCAGGCCCTTTTAGAACCAGAGGGCCCCTTGGCCCCGCCCCTTTCCCCTCACAGTTCCCGCCCTTTCCTTGACCCCGCCCCTTTCTCCTCACGGTTCCCGCCCTTTCCTTGACCCCGCCCCTTTCCCCTCACAGTTCCCGCCCTTTCCTTGACCCCGCCCCTTTGCCCTCACAGTTCCCGCCCTTGCCTTGACCCCGCCCCTTTGCCCTCACGGTTCCCGCCCTTTCCTTGACCCGGCCCCTTTGCCCTCACAGTTCCCGCCCTTTCCTTGACCCATCCCCTCCCAGTTCGGTTTCGGAACTGGGAATGAGGAGGGGGAGGAGGAGGAGGAGGGAGGAAGAGGCGGAGCGGCAGCAGGAAGCAGGAGCAGAGAAGGAGCAAATCAAGCGCGCGGCTCCGGAGCTCCCTGAACTCGCAGCCTCCCCGGGACCATCGCCCCCCATCCCGCAGGTGCCCGGGGAGGGGGAGCTCGTCCCAAATATCCCGGGGGGGGGGGGGTCCCTGGGTTTGGGGTTCCCTGGGGGGGATGTTTGGATCTCTCTGGGCTCCGGAGCCGCAGGTGCCCCTCGGGGGGACATCGATCGGGGGGTCCCCGGGAGGTGTTTTTGGGGGTCCCGGTGGCTGGCGGCAGGGCCCCGGCGGGGGGCGGGGGGGTGCGGGTCCCCCCGCGGTGGGGATTGGGCTTCCCGGGCCGGGCCCTGCGAGCTCTGCCGGGGCCACGTGGGGACCGCGCGGGACCGGCGGGATCGGCGGGGGACAGCGGTTTTGGGGAGCCCCGGGAGAGCCGCGGCTTCCTGGAGCGGGAGCCCGGAGAGAGGAGAGCCCCAGAAGGGCAGAGCGGGGACCCCGAGAGGGGGGGACCCCTGGGATTCCCGGGATCCCGGCGGGGGGTGCTGGGGCTGGAGGGGCGGGATGGCCGGGAAAGGGGATCGGGGGTCCTTGGGACGGAAGCGGCTGCTCCCAGTATGAGCCCGCTTGCTCCCCGCGTGTGGTTCCAGTTTCCTCGGCACTCCCACTAGGAGCCCAGTCACTCCCAAGTCATGGCCTGATTTCATGCAATTTGCCCCCAGCACGGTCCCCGTTGCTCCCAGTTCCTCCCACTTTGCTCCAGTGCGTTTCCAGCTCCCCCAGCTGCCCATAGCATAGTTCCAGTCACTCCCAGTACGATCCCAGTGCGACTCCAGTATGATGCCAGTCTCTGCCTCCAGGGCCCCAGTTGCTCACACTTGCCCCCGGTTGCCCCAGCATGCTCCCAGTTTTCCCCCAGCACATTCCCAGTTGCTCCTAGCTAGGTCCCAGTCAGCACCCCTGTGGTCTCAGATACTCCCAGTATATCCCAGTAGCCCTGAACAATCTCCTAGTCATTCCCAGGCACTGCCAGTTACCTCAGCGTGGCTCACTTGCCCCCAGTTGCATCCCAGTTGCCCCTAGAATAGTCCCAGTGCCTCTCTGCATGGTTTATTTATTTTTTGGGGGGAGTGGGTTCGTTTGGAGAATGCAGAACTCCAAAGCTGAGCAGAAAATACCCCTTGGGGGACATTGGGGGGTCCTGGCGGCGGCTGCCGGCAGAGGCAGCCTGGAGGAGCAGAGCCCTGTGTGCCCCAGGATCCCAAAGTGGGGAGCCCAGAGAGGGGGGAGGGCCGAGATTCGTGGGACCCTCAAGAGCCTGGAGAGGGGCAGGGGGGAGTCCATGAATCCCCTGCGCCCCAGACAGAGAATAAGGGGGAGAAGGGACCGTGGGACCCAAAAACCCCCAGCATCCCTAAATAGGGAGATGGAAGAGGGGAGAGCTTTGTGGATTCCTGGGACTCCCAGCAGCCTGGGGAGTGCAGGGACCGAGGAGATGGGGGACCCCCAATACAAGCGTGAGCCCCAGAGCTGGGACAGGGGGGAACCCCTGAACACCAGAGGAGAGGGACCATTCCCAGGAGCTGGTGGAAGGCATTTCCAGGCCTGAATGTTGGCTGTTTGGGAGGTTTTTATGGGCCCCAGTGCCCGGGGACTTCTAGAGATGGACTTGGGCAGGCAGAACCCGCAACACAACATGCTCATCCCTTGTTTCAGCCCAAAGCAGGATTTCCCATTCCCAACCCTTGGCCCGATGGAGGAGGAGGAGGCTCTGAGGAACAGGAAGATGCCCCAGGATAACCAGGCAGGTGAGGAGGAATTCACTGCCCCTTTTAACCCTCTGTCCTGCTCCATCTCTCAGCCCAGCAGGGTCCCCAGCTACAGGACAACCCCACTGCTGACGCCGTCGTGCCGGGGTCGCGCTGGGGGGTTCTCCTTCCCCTTCCCTCTGGCACGGAGGCAAATCCCATCCTCTCCTTGTCCTTCCTCCCCCAGACAAGGAGCTGAGGACAGAGACCATGGAGGACAAATCCCCGCGGCAGAACCTCGAGGAAGAGGTCGTTTGGAGCGGCTCCACGTCGCAGGAATCCAGCGGGGAGGAAGAGCCGCGGAGATCCCGCACGAGGAGGGGCTGCAAACGCAGATCACGGGGATCTGAGGAGGAAAGACCCAGCCTGGGCCGGGCAGGGGGTCAGAGATGGAGCCGGAGCTCGGACCTGGTGGTTCATGAGCAGCTTCATGATGGGGAGAAGCTCCACAAGTGCTTGGAGTGCGGGATGAGCTTCAGATGGAGGAGCAGCCTTACCTGTCACCAGAGGATCCACACCGGGGAACGGCCCTACAAGTGTGGGGATTGTGGGATGGACTTCAGGCGCCGTTCCAATCTGGTCCAACACCAAAGTATCCACACTGGGGAGAGGCCCTACAAATGTGGGGATTGTGGGAAGGACTTCAGGCAACGTTCCAACCTGACCCGTCACCGAAGTATCCACACTGGGGAGAGGCCCTACGAGTGCTCAGAGTGTGGGAAGGACTTCAGGCGCCATTTCAGCCTGATCCGTCACCAAAGTATCCACACTGGGGACAGGCCCTATGAGTGCTCAGAGTGCGGGAAGAGGTTTTACTCCTGCTCCCATCTCATGCAGCATTACCAGTCACACACTGATGAGATACCCTACGAGTGTCCTGACTGCGGGAAGGCCTTCAGGAGAATCTCCAGTCTCATGAAACACCGGCACATCCACACTGGGGAGAAACCCTATGAGTGTGGGGTGTGTGGGAAGAGCTTCAGTGACAGGAGCACGCTGAAGCAGCACCGGAGGATCCACACTGGGGAACGGCCCTACAAGTGTCAGGAGTGTGGGAAGAGTTTCCGGCTGCGCAGCCAATTGATCAGCCACCAAAACATCCACACGGGGGAAAGGCTCTACAAGTGTCAGGAGTGTGGGAAGGACTTCAGGCACTGTTCCAACCTCATCCGTCACCGAAGTATCCACACTGGGGAGAGGCCCTACGAGTGCTCAGAGTGTGGGAAGAGGTTTTACTCCAGCTCCCAGCTCATGCAGCACTACCAGACACACACGGATGAGAGACCCTACGAGTGTCCTGATTGCGGGAAGGGCTTCAGGGAGAACTCCACCCTCATCACCCACCGGCGCATCCACACCGGGGAGAGGCCCTACGAGTGTCCCGAGTGTGGGAAGAGCTTCTCCTGCAGATCAACCTTGGTCAGTCACCAACGGAGGCACCAGTAAGAGAAGCCATGTGAGTGCCCTGAGCGCAGGAAGAGCTTCGTGCGCTGCTCCAACTCCATCCCCCACTGGATGACCCACAATCTTCAGAGCCCTGGTGACCCACATTCCCTGGGATGCAGTTTGGGAAGGCACCTGGCTGGTTATCCTTTTGTTTTGGCCTTATTTTTTGTCTGTCCTCCATCTCTTTGTGCTCCAAAGCCAAGAGGGATGGGCCTGTCCCCTCTAAACCACTCAAATTCCCATGAACACACCTCAACTTCAACCCAGAAGGGCTCCATCCCACCTCCAAGTGGATTGTTCCCGCCTCAAAACAACTCAGTCCCACACGAACCTTGCTGGATTCCACAGTCACCAGGGGGAGAAGGGGTTGGAAGGAGATTGGGAGGAGTGGGATCCAAATTTCGAGCAGTGGGATCGGGATTGTGTGGGACTGGCTGGGCAGCTTGTATTTGATAGCAAATAAAATTTTCGCGGTTCCTGATTTCTGTCCCGTTCACTCTCCGTCAGTTCCAGTTCTGTTTTCAGTGGCGCCTTCTCAGCTGATTGTGTTTGTGTCCTCCTTTCTCTCCTGCCTGTCTCTGCCTGCTCCGTTTCTCTCCCAGTGGCTCCCTTGAGCCAGGGCAGCTCCCAGCAAAGACCCTGCCCTGATTTCCTTCCCAATGCTGGAGCTCCAAGAGCCATGGCTGAAGGTATGAAGGCTGGCAGTGAAATGTCCCTGTAAGATCCTGCTCCACTTGGCTTTTGGCCCCTTCTTAAGAGCTTTGCCTTCAGGGGCAGGAACATCTTTTCCTGGCTGGCAACTGGAATTCCAGACCCTGGGAGTGTGGGCCGTGGAGGACCATCCAAACTGGGATCACATAGGTTTGGATCACATGGACTGGGATTGCACAGACTGGGACCAGATGGATCAGGGCCATCCCGACTGGGATTGCACAAACTGGGATGGCATGGACTGGGACCGTATGGACCGGGATGGCTGCATCGGGACGATGCGAACCGAGGCGGTTCTGCCCCACCCAGGGGTCCCTCCCGTCCTGCCCTGTCCTGTGTAGGGCCCTGCCAAACTCCCTGTGTTAGCATAGGGTTAAAATGTTTCAAAAATCATGGGAATTACCAAGGATTCAGGGGATGGGAAGAAAGGTTGGTCTGGTAGGCCTGGGCAAGGGAACTCGGCCTTTGGAATGAATTAGGTCAGGTGAATCTGCACCTACGTAATCATCATATGATACGATTGTTAAATGTAATGATTGTTTGGTAGTTGAATGTAATTATTGCTTAATTGTAATAAAAATCTTGGGAAACGATATTTGGGGGACCTGATGAAAACTGCAAGAATTGATACTTGGATAAGATCAACGTAGATATGATACCAATACAGGTTTAATAATTAATATACAGCTATATAATGAAAAGGGTATAAAAACACGTCCATCTCAAATCCACGTTGGAGTCAGATTTGGGTTTATACCCCGGCTCCCCAAGCTCTTCAATGAAACCACCTGCATATAATCATCCTGTGATTATGCGTTTCCACGCTAACATTTTGGCGACCCAGATGGGACCTTGTGAGCGCTGCTGAGGACCCCGCGACCCGATCACGCCCCAGCCGGCACCGAGGGATTCTCGGGAAGCCCGTCGGCACCGGGACCCCCCGCCGCTCACAACGTCCCCTGGAGAAAGGTAAGGTGCTTTTACTCTGGCCTGGTTGCCTGCCAGTTAGGTGCAGCGAAAGGCGCGTGTGGTTGGGCTGAGGAATTCCTGGTATTGCCGCGGTGCCGTCCGTCAGTCAATCGCGAAAGCGTTGCAGGTTCGGCATCAGTGGTTTATTGTAGCTGTAACACGGAGAAGATTAAACGGATTTTGGGCGGCAGTGCCCCCACACCACACACTTCTCCTTTGGGCTGCTCATTAGCACATTGGAAGGAAGGTAATTTTGGGCAAGAGTTACATAAGGTTGATTGATTATTATAACACTTGGTGGCCGAAATATGTCTTGCAGCATGGGAAAATGTGTCCGGAAAACTTGTCTTTGCCATCTGATGTGATTTCACAGTTACTGATCTTTTGTAAACAGGAGGGCAGATTGGACAAAGTTCCCTACGTTGATTCATTTTTCTATTTGCAGGAAACACCAGAGTGGCTGGTTGAGTGTGGGTTAATGATTGTTAAAGTACCTGAAAACAATAATTGCATGGGTTGTGTCCAAGGGAAGCGTTGTATAGAACACCTGGCATTGGATGAAAAGTTTATATCGGATCGATGATATGGATGGTGAATTGCTGGTAGCCCCCATGGGATCAAGGGAATCTGACCCTACCTCACCTGGCCCGATTTCACCTGACCCACTTACACACCCCCTGCCAAAGGATACCCTCCTCCCTCACCTACTGGTGCTCAGGGATACCCTCCTCTCCCACCAACGCCTCTTTCGCCTGCTCCTGTCTTCCTGTACCCTCCTCTGCCGTCTTCACCTGCCCCTCCTTCCCCAGAAAATGACTAAGATGGAACCGTGATACAGAGATGTGGGGAGGGTGCCACAGGAGCAGATAGTATTGGGAGGCCAAAACAAAAGTATAACCAGCCGAGTGTCTTCCCAGCATGGATTCCAGGGAATGTGGGTCACCAAGGCTCTGCCCAACGTGGGTCCTCACAGGGCTTCCCTTACTGGTGCCTCCGTTGGTGTATGGTCAACGCTGATCTGCAGGAGAAGCTTTTCCCACATTCAGTACACACATAGGGCCTCTCCCCGGTGTGGATGCGCCGGTGGATGATGAGGTTGGAGTTTTTCCTGAAGCCCTTTCCGCAAACAGGACACTCGTAGGGTCTCTCATCCGTATGTGTCTGGTAGTGCTGCATGAGCAGGGAGCGGGAGTAAAACCTCTTCCCACACTCTGAGCACTCGTAGGGCTTCTCTCCAGTGTGGATACTTTGGTGACGGATTAGGTTGGAACGTTGCCTGAAGTCCTTCCCACAATCCCCACACTTGTAGGGCCTTTCCCCAGTGTGGACCTTTTGGTGGCGGATCAATTCAGTGCTCTGCCGGAAACTCTTCCCACACTCCTCACACTTGTAGGGCCGTTCCCCAGTGTGGATCCTCCGGTGGAGGATCAGTGAGGAGCTGTTGCTGAAGCTCTTCCCACACACCTCACACTCATAGGGCTTCTCCCCGGTGTGGATGCGCCGGTGAATAACAAGCTTGGAGTTATGCCTGAAGCCCTTCCCGCAGTCAGGACACTTGTAGGGCCTCTCAGCCATGTGTGTCTGGTAGTGCTGCATGAGCTGGGAGTTGACGGGAAACTTCTTCCCACACTCTGAGCACTCGTAGGGCATCTCCCCAGTGTGGATAAATTGGTGACGGATCAGGGTGCAATGTTGCCTGAAATCCTTCCCACAATCCCCACATTTGTAGGGCCTCTCCCCAGTGTGGGTCTTCTGGTGGCGGATCAATTGGCTGCTCAGCCGGAAACTCTTCCCACACTCCTCACACTTGTAGGGCGTCTCCCCAGTGTGGATCCTACAGTGGCAAATCAGCGCAGAGCAGACACTGAAGCTCTTCCCACACTCTGAGCACTCGTAGGGCCTCTCCCCAGTGTGGATGCGCTGGTGCCTGATGAGACTAGAGATTGTCCTGAAGTCCTTCCCACAATCCCCACAGTTGTAGGGCCTCTCCCCAGTGTGGATCCTCTGGTGACAGGTCAGGCTGCAACGTAGCCTGAAGTCCTTCCCACAATCCCCACACTTGTAGGGCATCTCCCCAGTGTGGATCCTTTGGTGCTGGACCAGCTTGGAACGTAGCCTGAAGCCCTTCCCACAATCCCCACACTTGTAGGGCCATTCCCCGGTGTGGATCCTCCGGTGGTACTTCAGCGTGCAGCTGTCACTGAAGCTCTTCCCACACACCTCACACTCGTAGGGTTTCTCCCCAGTGTGGATGCGCCGGTGTCTCATGAGATTGCAGTTTTTCCTAAAGCCCATCCCACAGTCAGGACACTTGTAGGGCCTCTCATCCGTGTGTGTCTGGTAGTGCTGCATGAGCTGGGAGTTGACGGGAAACCTCATCCCACACTCTGAGCACTCGTAAAGCATCTCCCCAGTGTGGATCCTTTGGTGACGGAGCAGGTTGCAACGGCGCCTGAAGACCTTCCCACAATCCCCACACTTGTTGGGCCGTTCCCCGGTGTGGATCCTCTGGTGACAGATAAGGCTGCTCCTCCATCTGAAGCTCATCCCGCACTCCTCACACTTGTGGAGCTTCTCCCCATCATGAAGCTGCTCATGAACCACCAGGTCCGAGCTCCGGCTCCATCTCCGACCCCCTGCCCGGCCCAGGCTGGGTCTTTCCTCCTCAGATCCCCGTGATCTGCGTTTGCAGCCCCTCCTCGTGCGGGATCTCCGCGGCTCTTCCTCCCCGCTGGATTCCTGCGACGTGGAGCCGCTCCAAACGACCTCTTCCTCGAGGTTCTGCCGCGGGGATTTGTCCTCCATGGTCTCTGTCCTCAGCTCCTTGTCTGGGGGAGGAAGGACAAGGAGAGGATGGGATTTGCCTCCGTGCCAGAGGGAAGGGGAAGGAGAACCCCCCAGCGCGACCCCGGCACGACGGCGCCGGCAGCGGGGTTGTCCTGCATCTGGGGACCCTGCTGGGCTGGGAGATGGAGCAGGACAGAGGGGGAAAGGGGCCGTGAATTCCTCCTCACCTGCCTGGTTATCCTGGGGCATCTTCCTGTTCCTCAGAGCCTCCTCCTCCTCCATCGGGCCAAGGGTTGGGAATGGGAAATCCTGCTTTGGGCTAAAACAAGGGATGAGCATGTTGTGTTGCGGGTTCTGCCTGCCCAAGTCCATCTCTAGAAGTCCCCGGGCACTGGCGCCCATAAAAACCTCCCAAACAGCCAACATTCAGCCCTGGAAATGCCTCCCACCAGCTCCTGGGAATGGTC
Source organism: Cinclus cinclus (assembly GCF_963662255.1). Classification (NCBI taxonomy): domain Eukaryota; kingdom Metazoa; phylum Chordata; class Aves; order Passeriformes; family Cinclidae; genus Cinclus; species Cinclus cinclus. Next base: position 312,167 of record NC_085082.1, read on the forward strand.
CCTCTCCTCTGGTGTTCAGGGGTTCCCCCCTGTCCCAGCTCTGGGGCTCACGCTTGTATTGGGGGTCCCCCATCTCCTCGGTCCCTGCACTCCCCAGGCTGCTGGGAGTCCCAGGAATCCACAAAGCTCTCCCCTCTTCCATCTCCCTATTTAGGGATGCTGGGGGTTTTTGGGTCCCACGGTCCCTTCTCCCCCTTATTCTCTGTCTGGGGCGCAGGGGATTCATGGACTCCCCCCTGCCCCTCTCCAGGCTCTTGAGGGTCCCACGAATCTCGGCGCTCCCCCCTCTCTGGGCTCCCCACTTTGGGATCCTGGGGCACACAGGGCTCTGCTCCTCCAGGCTGCCTCTGCCGGCAGCTGCCACCAGGACCCCCCAATGTCCCCCAAGGGGCATTTTCGGCTCAGCTTTGGAGTTCTGCATTCTCCAAACGAACCCACTCCCCCCAAAAAATAAATAAACAAACCATGCAGAGAGGCACTGGGACTATTCTAGGGGCAACTGGGATGCAACTGGGGGCAAGTGAGCCACGCTGAGGTAACTGGCAGTGCCTGGGAATGACTAGGAGATTGTTCAGGGCTACTGGGATATACTGGGAGTATCTGAGACCACAGGGGTGCTGACTGGGACCTAGCTAGGAGCAACTGGGAATGTGCTGGGGGAAAACTGGGAGCATGCTGGGGCAACCGGGGGCAAGTGTGAGCGACTGGGGCCCTGGAGGCAGAGACTGGCATCATACTGGAGTCGCACTGGGATCGTACTGGGAGTGACTGGAACTATGCTATGGGCAGCTGGGGGAGCTGGAAACGCACTGGAGCAAAGTGGGAGGAACTGGGAGCAACGGGGACCGTGCTGGGGGCAAATTGCATGAAATCAGGCCATGACTTGGGAGTGACTGGGCTCCTAGTGGGAGTGCCGAGGAAACTGGAACCACACGCGGGGAGCAAGCGGGCTCATACTGGGAGCAGCCGCTTCCGTCCCAAGGACCCCCGATCCCCTTTCCCGGCCATCCCGCCCCTCCAGCCCCAGCACCCCCCGCCGGGATCCCGGGAATCCCAGGGGTCCCCCCCTCTCGGGGTCCCCGCTCTGCCCTTCTGGGGCTCTCCTCTCTCCGGGCTCCCGCTCCAGGAAGCCGCGGCTCTCCCGGGGCTCCCCAAAACCGCTGTCCCCCGCCGATCCCGCGCGGTCCCCACGTGGCCCCGGCAGAGCTCGCAGGGCCCGGCCCGGGAAGCCCAATCCCCACCGCGGGGGGACCCGCATCCCCCCGCCCCCCGCCGGGGCCCTGCCGCCAGCCACCGGGACCCCCAAAAACACCTCCCGGGGACCCCCCGATCGATGTCCCCCCGAGGGGCACCTGCGGCTCCGGAGCCCAGAGAGATCCAAACATCCCCCCCAGGGAACCCCAAACCCAGGGACCCCCCCCCGGGATATTTGGGACGAGCTCCCCCTCCCCGGGCACCTGCGGGATGGGGGGCGATGGTCCCGGGGAGGCTGCGAGTTCAGGGAGCTCCGGAGCCGCGCGCTTGATTCGCTCCTTCTCTGCTCCTGCTTCCTGCTGCCGCTCCGCCTCTTCCTCCCTCCTCCTCCTCCTCCCCCTCCTCATTCCCAGTTCCGAAACCGAACTGGGAGGGGATGGGTCAAGGAAAGGGCGGGAACTGTGAGGGCAAAGGGGCGGGGTCAAGGCAAGGGCGGGAACTGTGAGGGCAAAGGGGCGGGGTCAAGGCAAGGGCGGGAACTGTGAGGGGAAAGGGGCGGGGCCAAGGGGCCCTCTGGTTCTAAAAGGGCCTGGTTTGCCCTAAGATCTTCAGAAAAGGGCCTCAAATGCAGCCTAGATCCACCAGGGTTGGCATAAAATCAGCCAAAGGCCCCTGAAATCCATACAAAGGGGTGTAAAATCACCCAAATGGGGCTCATGTTCTCCAAAAGTGAGCAGCAGTCCAGCCTAAATCCGCCCAGTTGATCCTAGAATCACCAAAATCGGACGAAAATCTGTGGGACCGTAGACCGCGAGCGGCACCAGAACCGGCAGCAGCACCAAGAATGAGACCGAAATCAGAATGGAGCCCAAGACCAAGAGTGGGAACAGAACCGACACCAGAACTGAGACCATCAACGCTCCAGAAGCGGAACTAGGCCTGGGACTGAGAAGGAGACCGAGAGCGAAACCGGCCCCAGAGCTGGCCCTGGGACCAAGACTGAGACCAACACCGACACTAGAACCTGCACCGGGAGTGCTCCAGCACTGTCCTGGGACCGACACTGGCACCGGCACTGGCAGGACTCCAGGGCTGACACTGGGAGTGGCACCGGAACCAGAACTGGCACCACTTAGGGACCAATACTGGGATCGCTTCAGGTCCAGTGCATCGGTGCCGTGGAGTTTTGGCCCTTCCCCCGCGTGGGACAGGGATGGACTGGGAGAAAATTGGGAGGGAAGTGCGTGGACCTAGTTTGTCCTAAACCTTTCACAGTTGCCCCTAAACCCCCTTCCCCCAGTCGATCCTAAATCCCTAAATCGCTCCCAAACCGTCCCAGGACTCCCCAGATCCCCTCAGGAGTCTTCAAATATTCCAGGACTCCCTAAAACCCTCCCAGGACTTTCCAAATCTCCCAAGATTCTCCAAAACCCTCCCAGGACTCCCCAAATCTCTCAGGACTCCCCAAATCCCCCCAAAAGTCTCCAAATCCCCCCAGGACTCTCAAAATCTCCCAGGATTCTCCAAAACCCTCCTAGGTCTCCCCAAAACCCTCCCCGGACTCCCCAAATTCCTCAGGCCGGTTTTGGGGTGCAGCAGGTGCTTTATTACATTTGTACAATTGTGGCGCTGGGGGCCCCCCGACTCTCTATGGCTTGTGCTGGGGGAAAGGGGGGGCCGGGACTCCAAAATTTGGGTTCGTGGGGGTCCAGGACCCAAATATTTCGGCTCGAGGGAACCCGGGACCCCAAACTTGGTAACTGGGAGGGGTAGGGGACCCAGAACCCCAAACTAGGGGTTTGGGGTGATCCAGAACCCCCAAATTGAGGTTTTGGGGTGGGGCATGGGCCCCAAAACCAGGGTTTGGGGGCATCTGACTCCCCAAATCTCAGGATTGTGACCCCAAAACTGGGGTTTGGGAAGGATTGGGACCTCAAATTTGGGGCTCAGGACCCCAAACTTGGGGCTTGGGATCCCAAAACCAGGAGATTGGGACCCCAAAATTGAGATTTGGGAAGGACTGGGACCCCAAACCTGGGGGTTAGAACCCCAAAACCAGGGTTTGGAACGAACTGGGACCCCAAACCTGGGGTTCGGGTTGATGGGGGTGGGGCCGGGACCCCACAATTGGGGTTTTGGACGGGCCAGGACCCCAAATTTGGGGTTTTGGAGGGGCAGGGGTCACTTCCGCCGGGGCCGTTCGGGGTCGCGCCTCGGGAGCCCCTCATCGGTGGAGGAGGTGGTGAGGAGACCCTGGTGCCACCGGGCCAGCTCAGCGTGTTCCTGGGCACTGGCGGCCAGAGCCCGCAGCCAGCCCTGCATGTCCTCCTAAAGAGCAAAAACGGGGTGAGGCACCCCAAAAATGGAGTGAGACACCCCAAAAATGGGAGTGAGACACCCCAAAAACGGGGTGAGGCACCCCAAAAATGGAGTGAGACACCCCAAAAATGGGGTGAGGCACCCCAAAAATGGAGTGAGACACCCCAAAAACGGGGTGAGGCACCCCAAAAATGGAGTGAGACACCCCAAAAATGGGGTGAGGCATCCCGAAAATGGGGTGAGAAACCCCAAAAACGGGGTGAGACACCCCAAAAACGGGGTGATGCACCCCAAAAATGGAGTGAGGCACCCCAAAAACTGGGTTAGATACCCCAAAAATGGGGTGAGGCACCACAAAAACTGGGTGAGACACCCCAAAAACGGGGTGAGACAACCCAAAAATGGGGTGAGGCACCACAAAAATAGGGTTAGACAAAACCCCCATGAGACCCCCAAAATCCCCATGAGACCCCCAAAAATCCTGCAAAGACCCCCAAAACCACCACTAGACCCCCAAAAATCCACAAAGATCCCCAAAATCATCAGACGCCCCCAAAAATGCCCATGAAACCCCAGAAATCCACAAAGATCCCCAAAATCATCATCTGACCACCCCAAAATCCCCATGAAACCCCCAAAACCACCATGAGACCCCCAAAAATCCACAAAGATCCCCAAAATCATCGGACACCCCCAAATCATCATCAGACCTCCCAAATCCCCATGAGACCCCAAAACCATCACGAGACACCCCCAAAGCCGCACCTCGTCCTTGGCCTGCAGCAGGAACTCGCTCCCATCGCCGGTCCTACAAGACAGGGGCGTTGTCACCATGGCCACCTGGGCTTGGGGACATTGGAGCCACCAAAGCCAACAGGAGACCCCAAAAGTGGCATCAGAGTCCTCAAAAGTGATATCAGAGACCCCAAAGCCAACAGGAGACCCAAAAAATTGCCTCAGAGGCCCCAAAAGTGACATCAGAGACCTCAAAGCCAACAGGAGACCCCAAAAGTGGCATCAGAGAACCCAAAAATTACATCAGAGAACACAATAGTGACATCAGCCCCCCCCCCCCCCACCCAGAATCAACAGGAGACCCCAAAAGAGCCATCAGCCAGCCCAAACTCAACATGACACCCCAAAAGTGACATCAGAGACCCCAAAAGTGACGTCACACCCCAAAAGTGACATCACACACCCAAAAAGTGACATTACACCCCAAAAGCGACGTCACACCCCAAAAGCGACATCGCTTCCCCAAAAGCGATATCACTTCCCCAAAAGTGACATCATGCCCCAAAAGTGACATCACACACCTCAAAAATGACATCACGCCCCAAAAAACGCCCCCAGCCACCCCAAAAACCGACGCCCGGCAGAACTCACTTGAGCTTGAAGACATTCTTCTTCTTCTTGTAGTCGCTGGCCACCTCGCTGGTGGCGCGGTGCAGGCTCAGCAGCGGCTCGCCGGCGTGCGTGGCGCCGGCCGCGGGGCCTTTGGCGTCCTTGTAGAAGCCCAGGTCACCCTTGGCCAGCACGCAGTAGAGGTTCACCCAGGACCTGCTCATGGGGTGACCACCGGGGTTTTGGTGGAGCCCCAAAATTTTGATGTGATTTGGTTTCAGGATGTTTGTATCAGTGAAGTCGTGGATTTTGGTAGTTTTTGTTTGTGGAGATTCAGTTCTTGGGGAAGCCCAAATTTTTGATGAATCCCAATTCTTGGCGGACCCAACTCTTGGCGAACCCCAACTCTTGGTCAACTCAAATCTTGGTGAAGCTAACTCTTGGTGAACTCAACTCTTGGTGAACCCCAGTTCTTGCTGAACCCCAACTCTTGGTGAACCCCTTTCATCAAGGAACCCCAACCCTTGATGAACCCCTAAATTCTGGTGGATCATTGCTGAACCCCAACTCTTGGAGAACCCTTTCCATCAATGAACCCCAACCCATGGAGATCCCCCAACTCTTGGTGAACCCCCAAATTCTGGTGGAACCTCTCCATTGATGTCCCCCAACCCTTGGAGAACCCTCAACCCTTGGTGAACCCCCAAATTCTGGTGGACCATCAATGAACCCCAATTCTTGGTGAACCCCTTTCATCGATGAACCCCAACTCTTGGAGAACCCCCAAATTCTGGTGGAACCTCTCCATTGATGAACCCCAACCCATGGAGATCCCCCAACTCTTGGTGAACCCCTTTCATCAATGTACCCCAACCCTTGGAGAACCCTCAACTCTTGATAAACCCACAAATTCTGATGGAACCTCTCCACTGATGAACCCCAACCCATGGAGATCCCCCAACACTTGGTGAACGCCCAAATTCTGGTGGTTCATCGCTGAAATCCAACTCTTGGAGAATCCCTTTCATCGATGAACCCCACCCCTTGGAGAACCCTCAACCCTTGGTGAACCCCCAAATTCTGGTGAATCATCCCTGAAACCCAACCCCTGGAGAACCCCCATCACCACGATCACCCCAGACCTGTTGGACGCTTTCTTGCCGGCACCGTCGAGCTCGTGTTTGCGCAACAGGAACCCCTCGTGCGTCACCGTGTGCGCGGGAGGCGGCGGTGGCGGGGGCGCGCTGCCCTGCGCCGGTGCTGACCGCGAGCGCCGCGGTTCCCCCGGGCCCTGCGCCGAATCCTTGGGGCGTGGCCGGCGCCGTGGCTTCGGCCGGTCCCGTGCTCGTGGACGGTCCGGCCTTGGGGTCCTCTCTGGTAGGGCCTCGGGGCCAGCAGGGAGACGGGCGGGGGAGTCACGGTCACGGGGCTGGGGACAGGAGGGGACATGGAGGGCACAATGAGGAGACACTGAGGATCTCCAGGGGGTCATGGAGGGGACATCCAGTGGGACATGGAGGGGACAATGAGGGGACACTGTGGGATCTCAAAGGGACGTGGAGGGGACACTGATGGGAATCCGCAGGGACACAAAAAGAAATCCAAGGGGCCACCAAAGGGTCACCAAGGGGCCACCAAGGACTCACCGAAGTCGGCACGGGCCCACCCGCCTCCTTCTCCTGCAGCTGTTCCACGATGTCGGCCAGGGTGGCTTTGCTGCTGCGGGACATTTGGGGACCAGGGTGGTGTCACCTCAGCCCAGTCCCCTCCCCGCTGTCCCCGCAGCGTCCCCATGGCGTCCCTGCGGCGTCCCCTCACTCACCCGCCACCCTTCCCATCGTGCCGTGGCGGCTCCGGCTCGCTGGACTCCTGCCGCTCCAACCTGCGCTCCCGGCGCTCGCGGCGCCGCTCCGGCAGCCCCGGCCGGACCTCGCTAGGCTCCTCAGGCTTGGGAACCACCGGGGGCTCGGCGGGGGTGGCCTCAGTGATGGTGGCGGTGGCCGGGGGTGGCTCAGCAGGTCCTACATCGGTGGTTGGTGCCTGGACACGGTCGAGCTTGGGCTGGAGGCGCTCCGGCCGCAGTTCGTGCCGGACGTAGGCGACGCGTGGTTCCGGCCGGCGAGGGTCAGCATTTCCCGGGGGTTCCCCCAAAAATTTGCGGGTCAGGAGCGGCGTCGGCGGTTGCTTGTTCTGCTCAGCCTTGAGCTTCTCAATCTGAGGGGTGGGGTGGGGTGGGATGGGGTGGGGTGGAGATGGAGATGGGACAGGGATAGATTTGAAGATGGAGATGAAGATGGAGGTGAAGATGAAGATGAAGATGAAGATGGAGACAAAGATAAAGATGGAGACAAAGATGAAGATGAAGACAAGATGAAGAAGGCAAAGCCAACGACGGAAACAATGACGAAGATGGGAACGGGATGAAGATCAAGGTCGGATGAGGAAATGGCTCTGCTGAATCCACAGCCGCCCCCACCTGCCCCCACCCCGAGCAGGACCCAGCCCCGGGGACGTCCCCGGTGCCGCGGTGGCCGTACCGTGGTGAGACGCCGCAGGGAGCTGAACCTCTCCTCCCACGCGGCCGCCGCCTTCCGGAAAGCCTCGTGCCTCCGGATCAGCTGCTCCACCTCGTCCACGCTGCTGCCCAGCTCCTGGCTCTTCAGCAGCGGCTCCTGGGCCGTCAACCACGCGTCGGCCACCACGGCCTCCTGCGCAAACTGGTGCACCTCGCGCACTGCCGGCAAAGCCGGGGCCGCCCGTCACCGCCGCGGGGTCGCCGCGGAGGTTGGGGTCACCTCAGAGGCTGGGGACGCTTGTAATTTGGTGGCTCTCGTAATTTGGTGTCACCCATAGTCTGGTGTCTGCCATTTGGTGGCCCTCGTAATTTGGTGTCCCTCGTAATTTGGTGTTCCTCGTAATTTGGTGTTCCCCATAATTCGGTGTCCCCCATAACCTTGTGATTCCCTATAAAGTGACTCCCAAAACCCACCCCAAGACCCAATGTCCACCCACACCCAATGTCCATCCCAAGACCTGGCATCCCTCCAAGACTCAACATCTTCCAAAAACCTTTTGATGCCCCTCAAAATTCAAAGTCCCCCCAACACCTGATGATGCCCCCCTGTGGTGGTGGCACTCACTCTGCTGCAGCCACTCCCAGTGCTTGTCCCACTTCTCTGTCATCTCCTTCTTCTTTGCCAGGAGTTTCTCCATGTGGGATTTGATCTGTGGGGAGGGGGGATGTAGGCCAGGACACTCCAAAAAATTCCACCATGCCCCCTCCCCACATTGCCCACCCCACTCTGGTCACCTCGTCGGCTGCCGGGCTCTTGCTGAGGATGAGGGTCTTGCCCAGCTCCAGGCAGGTGGCCACGTTCTTGGCTCGGGCCTCCATCTCGGTCTTGAGGCTTTGGTGGTCGTTCATCAGCAGCTCCACCGAGGACACGTCCCTGGGGCAGGAGACGGACAAGGGTGGCACCAACCCCCAATGTGAGGTGGGGATGGAGGGGGGTCCTTGGTGGATGGGAGGGGACATTGGTTTGGGGAAGGGTGTGGGGTCCTCCTTGAGGACACGGTCCTTGGTTCCATGGGGGACGGGACATGGATCCTCAGATGGACCAGGACAAGGGACCTTGGGATAGACCAGGACAAAGGACCTTGGGATGGACCAGGACACGGGACACTGGGATAGACCAGGACAAGGGACATTGGGATGGACCAGGACAAGCAACCTTGGGTCCATGGTGGTCCAAGATCCAGATCCTCAGATGGACCAGGACAAAGGACCTTGGGATGGACCAGGACACGGGACACTGGGATAGACCAGGACAAGGGACATTGGGATGGACCAGGACAGAGTCCTTGGGTCCATGGTGGGACAGGACCTGAGTCCTCAGATGGACCAGAACACAGGACCTTGGGATGGACCAGGACACGGGACACTGGGATAGACCAGGACAAGGGACATTGGGATGGACCAGGACAAGCAACCTTGGGTCCATGGTGGTCCAAGATCCAGATCCTCAGACGGATCAGGACACAGGACCTTGGGATGGACCAGCAATTGACCCATGACCACCTCCCCCACCTGGGCTTCTCCCCGGCGCCCATCTGGTGCAGCACACCATCCATCCACGCCAGCAGGTCCCTGACGGTGCCCACAAAGCGAATCTTGTCGGCCACGCTGGCCACGTGCAGCCGGCACTCCTCGCACGCCGCCAGCAGCTCCTTCCAGGCCCGCAGCACCTCCTGCTCGCGCCCGGCGATGGCCTCGGCGTTGTCGCCGGCGTAGAGCGTCCGCAGCTGCGCCGCGCCCTCTTGAAGCTGCCGCACCTGTGTCACCAGCACCTCCACGTCGTGCTCAAAGGCACCCAAGGCCCTCTGCAAGGCGCCGGCCGAGGTCCTGCCCTCCCGCGCTGCCAGCTCGGGCAGGCGCTGCCGCTTCTCCTCGATCTGCCCCAGGACCTCCTTGCAGTCGTTGAAGAACTTGTGCAGCTCGTGGGACGCCGCCAACATCTGGGCGCGCGTTTCCATCAGTTCCAGGAGGTCAGCCCAAGCCTCGTTGACGCCGTCCTTCCACTCGGCGATGGTGGCGGCGTCGGTGTGGCCGTAGTCGATGAGCTCGTCCACCATCTGGTTGACGGCGGCGATGCGCTCCTGGCCCACGCTGCCCGTCTCGCTGGCAAACTCCAGGAACTTCTCCTGCAGCAGCTGCAGTGGCCCGGGGCAGTGTGGGGCAGGGGTCAGGGTTGGGCAGGGGCTGGGACCTCCTGGGTGGGGATGGTGGCAGGACCCCCAGGCAGGGGACAGAGGGGATGGCCAGGACCACCAGCATGGTGCCAGGACCACCAGGATAATGCCCAGGACCACCAAGATAATGCCAAGGACCACCAGCATGGTGCCAGGACCACCAGGATAATGCCCAGGACCACCAGCATGGTGCCAGGACCACCAGCATGATGCCAGAACCCATGGCAGAGATAAGGACACACCCCCAAAACCCTGCTGATGGCACCAAGACCCCACCACAAACCAAAACCTCCACCACAACCGCCCAGCGACTTCTCTATCCCCTTTAACCGCGGCACCAAACCCACCCCACGCTGCGTCCACCCTTCCATCCTCACCGTGACGTGCTCAAAGTCCTGCCCGAGCTCGGGCGAGCCGGCCACCACTTCCTTCTCGGCGATCCAATGCTCCAGCTCGTCCACCTCGCGGTTGAGCTGGTAGAGCCAGTACTGCTGCTCCAGCTTGACCTTGCGCTCCTCCACCAGGTCCTTCAGAGACACGTACAGCCGGTCAACCTGCGACTGCCGCCTGCTGACCTGTTCGCTGGGCAAGGACACAGCGCCCGTCAGCCCCGGCAGCGCCGCGGCAGCGCCCAAGAGGCTGGGGGTGAGTGGAGGGTGGGCGGACCTCTGGGGGTGGCCGAGCTCGAGGAGGGCGCGGCACTGGCGGGAGAGTTGGGCGATGGTCTCCTCGTAGTTCTCGATGGTTTGTTCGGTGAGGAGGTGTTTCTTGAGGAGTTGGAGGGTGCTCTGTTCGTCCTGGTGGGGTGGGGTGGGGGGGTTTGAGGGTTGGCATCGCCGCGGGAGCCGAACAAGGCAAGGCAATGTAACCAGTGCAGTTAGCCAATGCAACCAACCCAACCAACTCAACCAACAAACCCAACCCAACGAAACCCAACCTAATCAACCGACTAATCTGAAAAAACCCAACCAACCAACCAACCCAACCCAACCCAACCCAATGAAACCCAACCTAATCAACTGACCAACCCAAAAAACCCAACCAACTCAACCAACCAACCCAACCAAACCCAACCCAATGAAACCCAACCTAATCAACTGACCAACCCAAAAAACCCAACAAACTCAACCAACAAACCCAACCAAACCAACCCATCTCAACCCAATTAACCCAACCTAATTAACCAACCAGCCCAATTAATCCCAGTCTAATCAACCGACCAACCCAAAAACCCCAACCAACTCAATAAACCCAACCAATGTACTCAACCCAACCCAACTAAACCCTCAACCAACTCAACCACCCAACCCAACCAATGCAACCAACCAAACCCAACCTCACCACCCAACCAACCTACTCAACCCAACCAACCCCAACTCAATCAGCCACCCAACCCAACTCACCCAATTCACCTAACCCAATCCAACCTCACCCAACCCAATCCAATTCACCCAGTCAAACCAACCCAATGACTAAACCAAACCCAACCAACCCAACCACTTCACCCAATCAAACCAACACAACCGATCCAACCTCATGCGATCCAACCTCATCCAACCCAGTAACTCAATTCACCCAATTAAAACAAGCCAATGACTAAACCCAACCCAACCAGTTCACCCAATCAAACCAACTCAATCAACCCAACCACACAACCCAACACAACCGACCCAACCTCATGCAATCCAACCTCACCCAACCCAACCCAACCTCATCCAACCCAGTCCAACCCAACAACTCAATTCACCCAATTAAAACAACCCAATGACTAAACCCAACCCAACCCACCCAATTGGCCCAACAAAATCAACCCAACCACCTGACCCCCACCCCTCTCAACCCCACCTTCCCCTTCTCCTCGTTCATCAGGAGCAGCTCTTGTTCTCCCAGCCACGACTCCACCTCGGCCACGTCGAAGTAGTACTGCTCCAGCTGGTAGGTGGCATCCAGGCTCTGCTGCCGGCGCTCCGTCTGCTCCTGCAGCTCCGCCCACATCGTCCCCAAGCGCTCCAGGAGGCACCGCACGCCCTCGGCCTCCGGGCTCTTGATGGTGGCGACGGCAGCGGCGCGTTCCAGCACCTCATCCACGCGGGGCCGGTGCACCTGGATCTCCCGGCGCAGGTTCTGTGCAGTGGGGTGAGGTGGAGGTGGGTGGAGGGGTCAGGGTGGGGCATCCCCTGGTCCCAGTGGTGGTATGGGAGCTGACCTGGTTCTTCTTGATGAACTGTTGGACCGTCTGGAGGTTGGTGCCGTGGTCCTTCAGCTTGGCCAAGGGCAAGCGGTCCTGGACCCACATCTGGGGATGGGGGTGGATCTCGATGTCATCGCTGTGCCCCATCCCACCCTATCCCTGTTCCTGTGTTCACTTCCAGCTCACTCAATCTCCATCTCACCCCATCCCATCTTCATTCTCATCCATTTCCATCCTCATCCATCTTCATCCCATCTCCATCTTCATCCCATCTCCATCCCCATCCCATCCCCATCCCCATCCCCATCCCCATCCCCATCCCCATCCCCATCCCCATCCCCACCTCACCCAGGTACTCACCACCTCGTCCTCCAGCTCATGGCTGACCTGATGGACCTCTTTGGAGGCCAGCAGGATCCTCCGGCGCTCCTTGAGGGGCTCGATGAGGCGCACGATGCGCGTCCCCACCGCGCTCTGCCGCTCACCCACCACGTCCCTCCCGGCCGCTTGTGCCGGCAGCGCCGCCGCCTGCGCCTGCAGCTCGCCCACCTCCTTGTACCACTCCTCCACCTGCGACTCCATCGTCTGGGGACACGCGATGGGGACACGGGGTTGGAAATGATGGGACAGCCATGATGGGACCTCCAGGACTCAATGTGGAGTGGTGTCCCAGAAAAACGTTGTGGCCCCATAAAGTGGTGTCCCTCATAATTCGGTGTCCACACAATCTGGTGTCCACTCCCATAATGTGGTGTCCACCACCATCTCATGTCCACCATAATCTGGTGTCCACTCCCATAATGTGGTGTCCCTCATAATTTGGTGTTCACCATAACCTGCTGTCCCCTCCAGCACCCAATGTCACCCCCAAGACCTGGTGTCCCCCCCAACAATCTAGTGACCCCCATAATCAGGTCAAAGTCCCTACCAAGACCTGGTGTCCCCCCAAGGTCTCATGTCCCTCCAAACCTGGTGTCCCCTCACATCCTGGTGTCCCACTGCCACCAAATGTCCCCTCAAGACCCAATGTCCTCCCAACATCTGATGACCACCCAAGACCTCCATACGTTCTCCATAACTTCCCTCCCCACAACACCCGGTGTCCCTTCAAGACCTGGTGTCCACTCCAAAGCCTGGTGTCCCCTCAAGGTCTGGTGTCCCCGCAAGGTCTGGTCTCACCCCGAGGCCTGGTGTCACCCCGAGGCCTGGTGTTCCCACCAGCACCCAACGTCCCTCCAAGGCCTGGTGTCCCTCCAAGATCTGGTGTCCCTCCAAGGCTTGGTGTCCCCCCAGGGCCTCGTGTCCCCTCACATCCTGATGTCCCACTTCCACCAAATATCCCCCAAAGACCCAACGTCCCTTCAAGGCCTGGTGTCCCCCCAACACCCAACATCTCCCCAAGGCCTGGTGTCCCCCCCAGACCTGCTGTCCCCCTAACGCCCAATATCCCCCGAGGTGCCCCCAGCCCCACCTGCAGCCTCTTGAGCTGGCGGCTGACGCTGCGGAGGTCGGCCCCACTGCCCACGGTCTCCAGCTGCTCCTCCAGCCGGCCCAGCCGCGCCTCCATGTCGGCGTAGCTCCGCGCCAGGCGCTCGGCGGCCGCGGCCTCGGCCAAACGCCGGCTCCGGGCCTGGCTCGTGGTCTCCAGCTCCAGCCAACATCTCCTGAGTTCCTCCAGCTGCCGCCGCACGGCCCCGCTCAGCTCCGGCTTGGCCTGAACCAGCTCCTCACCTTCCTGAGGAGGGGTTTGGGGTCAAGGTGGGACCCCAAAATTCATCACCAAGGTCTGGGGTTGTTTGGAGGTCAAGGTGGGAACCCAAGATTCATCACAAGGGATTGGGGTGGTTTGGGGTCAACTGGGGACCCCAAAATTCATCACAAGGGTTTGGGGTGATGGGGCAATGCTGGGGCAGCTCCTCACCTTCCTAGGGAGGGGTTTGGGGTCAAGGTGGGAC